>NC_035441.2:159755353-160115337 GCF_002127325.2 Helianthus annuus | reverse complement strand
AAGTTTTATAAATTACTGATGTTTCAATTTCATTACAAAAATAGTTTTAAGTAATAGCATAGTTTGGTTCTATGTGTTTTTTTTTGTTTGACATCCTCAAAGCCTGTTTTGGTTATCGTATTTGTTAGGTAGCAGACTTTGTAGATGGCCAGGCGGGCCATTGGTGCACCACCAAAAGCGGTGCCACGGGAAAATCCACCAAGGGATGACGCGTTGGGTACACCTCGGCCTCCCACCGTTGATGCCGTGTGGGTCCCATGCCCGTCCATGTCACGAGGGGACGGGCTATCAGTGGTGGTGTTTAGAGGCCCGTATCGTGCTTCATAACCTTTGAGATAGTACCGGGCCCCTATCAGTTTTCTGTCATAACACATAGTTATCATAAGATTCACGTTTACTATATTTCATATGTTATTCAAATTTTTTATTCAAAGTCAAACATGAGTTATTTGATAATATTTCAATTATTTGTTTGATAATTGCTTATTGTAATTTTATATTTGTGATTGAACATTGTAAATTGGGATATGAGATGATAAAATCCGACTTTTGGGAGGGACCAAACATTATGGCCTAAGGTACAAATGAAAGAAACATAGGTCACAAGATGCACAAAAAAATTGCATCTTTGTTTTGTATTACTTCGTAGCAAGCTGTATGTATCTGAATACCCTTTAGCAGGTAGTAAGAGAGCTTTAGCTTGGTGCAACTTGTTTTGACCTTTATTATAATGCTCAAGGTTAATTGCACAAATAGTCCATGTGGGTTGACTAATTTCACGCATTTTATAGTTCATATGGGTTAAAAAATTTAGGGTTATTTACATGAATAGTCCCCGAGGCTTATCTCAATTGTTAATGGCACCTCTATGATTGTTTTAATGTGCAGGTAGTTGATAAGCTTCAATGGTAATGGAGATGGTGACACGGTAGGGAGTTATTTTTGTGTGGTCCCTTTGTTCAATGGATTTTGACAAAGGTATTTTTTATAATTTTTATGAGTGTTCTTGGCCATTTGTTTGCCATCCTACGTATAGATAGCATGATTTTTATATATGGAGTACATTGGGCATTTAATCATGAAATATATGTGGAATTAACTTAAGGTTTTAATCTCAGTTTGCCCAGATGCTTTTCTTTTTCATTTTCTTTATTCATTTCACTTGGCTGTGAGCTGAACAAAAAATCTGGAAAATGCATTTTTTTCTTTTTGTTTATGGATTTGAGTCATTTTGTTTGAACTTTCTTAATCAGGTTGTCTCTGTTTTTGTTCACTCATGATAGTTGATCATGACCGTGGGTTGCATCAAGTACAGAAGGAGCCCTCTGTGTTTGGGATTAGTTATTTAAACTCTTGATTGATAGCTTGTTGAATTCTTAATAAGAGACCTGTTATATGTGTGAAGATTAAAGCTAAATAATCATTGACGGCTCAAGTTTTTAAATAATATATATCATTTCAAGCGTCAAGAATAATAAAGAACAACTAGGCCTGTCGCTGTGGCTGTGTTTCTTAAAGCTTTCGAAGCGACTTGGCGCGTGTTCGAGACTCCGCTCTCACGTCCTTTGGTTAGTTTCCATATCATTATATCTTTCTTTCTCTTTTATCCATTACTCATTGTCCATATAATTCAATATAGTTTACTTTTTTAATGGGGGATTTTGGTTGCATTGTAAAAAGTAATACATCTACTTAGAAGAACTAATAAGAAATATATAAATAATAGGCTCGTTTGTCTAAGATCGCAAGCCTTATGGAACCCGATAAGTGAAATTTGGGATCTATTATCAAAAAAGCTTATTTTTAGGCTCAAGCCTTGTTTGAGCTTGGCTCAACTCAAGCGTTTAGTGAGCCGCTCTTGAGTAGTCCACGAGTAGTTTGGATCATTTACACCTGTACTATTCATTCTAACATAGTTGGGTCTGGATTTGAAGGGAACAAGGTGGAGAAGCTTTGGGATCTTTCAAACATTACTGTGAATAAGCAAGCTGTGTTTGGTGACAACAGTTCTTTGGCTCCAGCAGGTGTTTGTATTGGTATGTTTTTCATCACCCATATATACATGTACTTAAGTAATGCTCACAGCGTATTATAGGAGAAGCTGAATGAGGTTGGATGACAATGTAAAATTCAAGAAAGAAAGCATGTAAAATAGGTCAAATAAACAGATAGATGGGGTTCGATGGATTCGGCGGTCAAGCAAGTTAGAAATGAGATCAAGGGATGGTCAGTTCCAAACACGGGTCCGAATGGTGTTTTGGAGTAAGTTAGCAGTGCCTAAGATACACTGCATCCGGCTGCCATGGCTTTAGCAACTAGAGGCCTGGCGTATGGCGATAGTACATGCCCTATGTGCAGTGTGGCAGACGAGACGGCTGACCATCTATTAGCCAACTGTATGACTACCAACGCAGTTTGTTGGATGGTGTGCGTTTGGGATAAATCCCGATGCCCAGCAGCTTTGAAATTGTGAAGACGTTACTCGATCATGCCCATAATGTTGGCAGATCAACTAAGGAGAAATAATAACGGGATGACCCACTTAGATACTAATATGTTGGAAGAGTTAAGGAGCACTCATACGGTTGGATGGTGTATAGGGCCAAATGCCCCTTGCTTTGGAAAATTGGACCCAGCTTTGAGTCTGTAGTGTCTAATTAGCTTTGTGTATTGGTTTTGCTTTGTTTGGGGTCTATTGAAATGGCTTAGCTGCTTGCTAAGTTTTGTCTTTGTTTGGTTAATAAAGTTTCTCCTTTTGTTGGGCAAAAAAAAAAAAAAAAAAAGATAATTGAATGTATAACTTATAGTTTTAAGATATTATATTATATATAATAAAAAATTGTGGTGCTAAGCTACACCGCACCTTAAGTTTTCATATATAATAATTTTTTTTTTTTGTTGCATCTCTTAATCTTTAATATATAATTTATAGTGGCTCATTTTCAGTTATACGCATATAATTGAATATGAAATCATTCGGGACACCCGCTGCAACGTGCGGGCATTCCCACTAGTATATTTCAATAGAAGTTTGTTTATTTAAAATTCAAAGTTAAGTATTGTTTATAAAATTAAGTAGAAAACATTTTCTTTTCATTTTGGATTTCTTGTCCGTAATTAATCCGAGTAAAATAAAAAAAAAAAAAACACGCCATTTTTATTTCATGTGATCCATTGATAATTACCAACTACTTCGCCGATATTCATTGTAGTTTACTAAAATATGCAAAAGCACAAATTTCAAACTCAGGGCTACAGATCTAGACAATACAAAAGTGTGCAATTATTATAAATTTTTATATCTATTGCATGATACATATTGTCATTATCGACAACTTATTGACATATATACCATAAGTAATCAAAGTTGATTATGAACACTTACACATATATGTTTATAAAACATTATGTAATTAATTATTAATTCCATATTGAACTTTAACGCCTTGGATATCATCTTGATTTAAACCTTTAGCTTCTCCTATCGGGAGGTAAGCCCACATTAGGGTGAACGGGGCACTTCTCGGGGAGGTCTGCGGTGAGCCAAGTCCCCGAGCGGGAACACCGCCGCCATCAACGCGGTGAGGCAAATCGGTGAAGGGGATCGGTGTATACTCACCGATTGAGAGAGAGGAGAGAGAGAGGGGGTGATTGGTTGTTAATGTGGGTCCACTCTTTTTTCACGAATCATATTTTTTTCTTCTTTTTTTATTAAAAATAATTGTGTGAGTAGAGTGATGCCAACGTTTGAGTGCAAAATGGGGACTTAAGAGGGGAGTTGACGTGGCGCGTGCTGATTGGCCATGCGTAAGAGAGGGGACTCCCCTAAGAGAGGAGTGCCCCTCTCACCCTTATAGCGTTTTCATCTTGACTATGCGCCAACCCAAGTAAATGTCCTATTTCATGAAGCGTTGCTGTTTCTAAATCAAAAGCATTTGATTCTGGTGTGACAGACCAATTCACATCGACATTATAAAAAAAATCTCCTATCTGTTGGCGCATAAGCATACGCCAATGTATCATTATCAAAGACAACTCCATTTCCAACACCCCTACGTTCAAACGTAATTATCATGTAAGAACTTGTAATATTAACAGCTCTTGAAAACGTGAAGTAGCCAGAAGCAGAAGTCCATGTGTTAAGCAGAAGTCCATGTGTTGAAAGCACGAACAACGGGAGGTATGTACTCATTTGGATAATTCAAGCCGAATGCATAGGTAAGGTGGGATTTACTCGGTGGCCATCTAGGGCTATGGTTGAAAAACTGATAATGAGACACGATATGTAATAGTTTTGTCTCGTGATTGTGACTACTTTTGATATCTGGTTGTCCACAACGAGGCATGAGCATTTGTGAAACGGTGTGTAACACCCCAACCCCACTAGGGCTGACGTGTCACTCTTACAAATATCAGAACTAAAACCAATCCATAACATTAAACATTAAATGAAAGATCCTAATTACATTTATTACATTACTGAAATAAAGAATCTTGGCCAGCAACTTCCTAACGCTCCTCACTGAAATCCCAAATCAGTCCATATTACCTGTAAAACAAATAGGAAAAACACAAAAAGAAAAATACGGCTGAGCAAAAATTGCTCAGTAACGGAGAAATCAAAAGTACAAGTAAAGTCATATCAGCGGAAGCAAAACACAACAGAACATAACTGAGACTGAACTGAAACGATTACTGACACGGGTACTGAAAAACAGATGCAGACACAAGACTGATACAAAATCTGATACACGAACTGATCTGAAACTGTAACGGACACTGATACAGAAACATAAATCGGTCATATACATAACCGATTCCGAACCCAACACAAAACTGATGTAGAGACTTATACATTGTTGACCATGATGACTAAAGCCATTTTTCTTGTATAAACGTATTCATTTAATCATTTAATAATGCTATTATTTTGAATATGCGGTACTTGGCAAAACTATTTTCTTATTTGAACATTAGAATTTTATCAAGATATAGTAATTTATCATATTTAATAGCAAATCGTTATTACACAAAATTAACAAATTTTCTAACTCTGAAAACCTTATATATAAAAAATAGAGTAAGTTGAATAACCTAGATTTCTAAACAAAATACTTATTATAAATTTTGAAAACCGACATGGGAAACCGATACAGATACTGAGTCAAAACACATATAACTTATCATAACATAATCAGAAACAAAACATATTCAAATACTGAAACATATACTAACTTACACGACAGATATATCGTCAAAATAAGTCGTGTAACACAGAAGCACCCAGAGCCAGAAACAACCAAACAGGTACACAGCTAGCTAGTCCATGCACCTATGAGACGGTGAGTGCGGTGCGCACCCATTGTTCCATCTCAACAAACCAAACCAAACCAAACCAAACATGCTCGGGTGACAGAGTACAAAAACTAAAGCCATTTACAGGCAACTGAACATAATGCTAACGAGAACATGCAACAATGATTACAATTACTACGGTGTATTGCATGCTACTACGAACTTATCAAATAATAAATGTGAACTGAAACGAAAACAGACAAAAATCCGTACTGCAAAGTAACGGATATGATAAAAAAAATAAATAAATACTCTGATGAGAAGACCAAAGAATCCGTACCAACGAGTAACGAAAAATAACAGTATACTATGATGAAAGAAAAACAGAATCCGTACCAACGAGTAGCGAAAAATAAAATTATACTATGATGTAAAAGAAACGGAATCCGTACCTTAATTTAGAAAGCAAGCAAATAAAATCAAGTCGTCCTTGAATAACTAAAGACCTATAATTCGGTTGTATCCGAGATCAATTCTATGAAAACTTATTTACTTCAACTGATTCGTTCGTTAAAATAAATTCCCGAAGACCAAGATTCTAGTCTTAACAACAATAACTAAGAAAATAATTATTCCGAAGTTCACAGATAAAACACCATTTATTTACAAGAGCAATTTAATATTATGAATTAGCAACACACTTGGGCTTCAAGTGGTTGTACTTTTAGCTTTAGGCATGTTTCTAGCATGTAAGTATTGTAACATGTGTTGCTTTTATTGTAAATGGTAATGGTTCCACCTCATTTGTTTATTTGGACGGTCATAGCCTCATAGGCAGATAGGTGTTGGTACTGTGGTTTGGTTTTTGAAGGTTTTCTTTCCCATTTAATGCCATGTCTATCACAAAATCTTTCTCTCATTCTCTACATATCATCACTTTCTCTCTCTAAAAAAGTCGTCGGCGACCATGTGTTTATCTTTACAAAGAGAAGAAAACATTGGGTTTTAGGGTTTCGTTACTGTTGCCAGCGGTTCCGACCGTCTAAGGCGGCGGTTTCGTCTCTTTCTCTCTCTAAAACCCTTGCTTTTCTGGAAAAAAAATGTGTCCTTTCTCTCTCTAAAAAACGTTGTCAAAGACCATGTGTTATGTCTAGATAGGGAAGAGATCTTTGGGCATGTCATAGATTCATGGTTTTTTTGAAAGTTTTGTAAAACATGTGGTTGTTGGTGCGAAGTATTGCCCTTTTTTAGGGGGGGGGGGGGGGGGGGTGTTTCATGATTGATTTTGTTGGTGTTGTTGCCTGACGGTTTTCGAGCCGTCTGTGGCGACGGCGGTGGTATGTGTTTATGGCTGAGACATCATCATGCTGGCTTTAGAAGCCGCTCACACCGTAATACCATGTTTTGTCGGTCTCCGACAGTTGGTTTCTCGGTGTGTTTCTCCTTGGATTTGATGAAGGATTTGTAGGCACCATCGCCAGTGTTGTTGTCTGTGTGTGTTATGTGCATGTGAGGGTTGTGCCTATAGTTGTATGTACAACCTTTGGGTTGAAAAACTGATCTCTTTGTCGGTGTATTTTTGGCGACTTTTCCGGCGGCTTTTTTCCACAACTGGTGTTGTTCTTGCATATCAACCGCCAGTATTGGTGTCGGTCTGTTGTTTTTAGCTGGCAATGATGGTGGTCAGTCTCTTGGCATGGCAACTGCGGTTGCAGCCGTGACGGCACTAAGCCATAGTTACTTGGCGATGAAGAACTGTGTTTGAGCCTCTTTGTTTTGTCCCGACGGTGATGATGCATTACATCTGAGTCAGTTAATTTTAATGTTTTTTACATTAGTATGGACTATTGATGGTGGTGGTGACGGTTCAATGGCGTCGATGATTGTTCATTGTTGTTGTTGGTGTTTTACAAAACAAAAATAATACAGTGTGGCTAGAAAATAGAAAAGCAGCTTGTGAAAAAGTTAAGGGTTGATTTTCAGAAATTAGAGAAAGAGATGACGTACCAAAGTAAAAAAAAAAGTGAGATGTTTTAATGAGGATAGTTATTTTTTAAAACAAAGAGAAAATTAGAGAAAGATGACGTACCAAAATAAAAAAGAGTGAGATGGAGGATAGCTGTTTTTTAAAACAAAGAGAAAGAAATATAATTGTTTGGAGTTGGACATTTGAACAATTTGCATTGTGTATATAAGAAACTATAAAATCCTGATTTAAGATTCCATAATATGAGTTCAACTTTAGGAAGATATGTTCAGATAAACTTACCATTTGAACAAATATTGTTTATTATTATCTTTCAATTTGATTGATACCTATTGACTTTAAAAAAAATGGTGTTATCTGGTGTGGGCGGTGTAACTAATAGATGGGGAGGGTTGATGTTGGCACTTAGTGGTGATGAGAATGTTTAAGTAATTATGGTGGTCGTAGTTTTGTGTGAATAAAAACGATGTATATGAAAGTTTAATTTCAATAATTTGTGTTTATATTATCAAAAGAGCATGTCGTGTTCGCTAAGAGACCGTTGCGGTGGAGGTTAAACCTGTTATTCTTCTTAATTTGTAAGCCCCGGCCGCATCGCGGCGGGGGGTTTAACCTAGTTATTATAAAATAAGTTAATGATTTATGATTTGAAGCCAATACATTACTGGCCTTTGAATAAGCGATAAAAATAGTCTCCACCATGTGGGTTTGTAAGCCAACATAGAAAAATCATTCATTAAAATATGTGATGGTGAAAAAAAAAAAGTAAGACTTATTTAAAAAGGAACAGACTTATAATTGTTTCTTCTTCATCACATCTTATAGAACAAAATAAAACCTTTGGCCTCCTTTCTATGGGAATTTAAAAACGAAGAATACAAGAACGGGGTATCGTGTCCTTACCTGATTATTAACACAGGCCAGAGAGCGAGATAGTTGTGGTGCGCGGGTAAAACGGTGAGCTTATACAGTAGTTGCGGCGGTGGCGACTACGGTGGTTGTACGAAGGCGATATTCACAGAGGCAGTAACGCTTCACGGCTGCGACGGGTATAATTAAAGCATGGCGGTGGTTACAGTGGTGTATGGCTGGAGTGCGGTAGTGACAGGGGTCGTTCCATGGCCTGAACAGTGGTGACGAGTAGTTGTAACAAGGTGGTCACCGCAGCGCGGCGGTGTATCATAATAAAAAAAAATCGAATGCGGAAGCGGGGTCAAAGGTAAAAAGCAAGAACTCATAGGTCGTCCTCAATATTGAGTAATCGGTTCCGCAAACTTCGTAGGTTTGTTCGATTAAATTCCGTAAACTTCGTAGGTTTCTATAATGAATTTGGGTTGCCTCGTTATCCTAGCTCAAATCCATTTAGCTTCATATACTAATATTATTTATTACTAATATCTCTATTTTATTTTGTTTATTGATTTTGGTAAACAAAAGTCAACCAATCCATTTGATTAGTAAAATTCCGTTTAATATATATACATGGTTAAATTTACCACTATGAAAAACAATCAGACCCTTTTATTTATTTAAATTATACGTAATTAGTTATTAATATGGATCCATCTTTCCTTAACTTCCAAGGACTATTGATTCGAAAGAGTATAACCAAATTGATCTAAAAGCATACCATCTATCAAAATAAATTCAAAAAGTTTCACAAGTTAATAATGAAAAGTAGATATTACACGATAATTAGACTTTGTATTCTTATTTTTATCCATGAAATTTGACTACAAAAGGCACGTTTCAATTTTACAAATCCTTATACCAAGATATGGAGGTCAATCTATTAAACTAATCACGTTTTATTATTTATATTATGAATAACTATACAATTTTAAACTCTAAACAAAATCTCTTATTTTTATATGTCCCCAACGCAAGTCACAAACTTCTTATAATGACACATGAATATATGTATCCGTATATACAATAGAATTAATCTATACGAATCATATGTATATTAAGTCAATGTAGATAAAACTTATTAGATATACGTATATACACACATATCAAATTTAAGAAAATTTTGTTTTATCCAACTATTCATTCATTTACTTTTTTTTTTAAAACATACCAGTTATGACCAGTGGCGAAGGTTATTTGGTGCTCGGGGGTGCACCCGCCCACCCCAATGTTTCGGTTAAAAGTGTATATGTTCCGATTTTTCGTTCGGAAATTTTAAAAATTATATAGGATCGCCTCCTTCCAATTTTTTTTCCTAAATATTTATACATACATATAAATTAAAGTAAAATTTCTTACCACTTTGTATATCCTAAATATTTATACAATATATAAATTAAAGTAAAGTTTGTTATCATTTTGTATATAAGTGATGGGTAGTTTTGTAAATATATTTTAACTCTTATTTGTTTAACCCTAGATTATCCACCACACAATAAACTTAATCGCAAGTTTTTATTTGTAAGAACGATCCTTTGAATGAATGAAATTTCTTTGTTTTATTTGGAACTATTATTATTTGACCTGACTCGAATCGATAGCCGACCCGACCCGAAACATAACGATAGGAAAAAAAATTTTAGGTCCCATCACGCCCCTCGAAACTTTTTGTCAAGCTCCGCCACTGGTTATGACCGATCAATTTATTAATATTATTGTTATTATGATAAAATTTCGGATGTCACACGGTGGGTGCATCTAGCGTGCCGGTGGCATTGAGATGGTAATAACTTTGGTATTTTTTTAGGGCAACCTCAAGCTCTTCGCCAAATTCATCATTTTCGTTTGAGTTGACGTTACTAGGGGTATGTTGGTAATTTAGGTAGCCAAAACGGGAAAGGTAAAGTTTGAGGTTATGGAGGCCTTACACTTTACTACCCTTATGACAACCTTGAATGCGTTTGATTGTGTCATTACCCTTGCTAAGAGAAGAGAAAGAATAAGACACATAAGAAAAAAAGTTTGGACGCCATTATTTAGTTTTGTTGTCTTTTGATTAAAATTGTTAAATTTTTCTGGCTATCAATAATTGGCGAAAAATAGTCGAAGTCTTCGAGTCTAGACTTTCCTCTTGGAAGGCTAGATTTCTTTCGATTGGGGGGCGGCTTACGTTACTCAAATCGGTTCTACAAAGTCTCCCCGTCTATTTTTTCTCTCTTTATAAGGCCCCGGTAGGAGTGTTAAATAAGCTAGAAAGTCTTATGAAACGCTTCCTTTGATCCTCCACGAGCGAAAAAAACAAACTCCATTGGGTGGCTTGGGACAAGATTTGTTGTGATAAAAGTAAAGGGGGTTTGGGTATAAGTCGATTGAAAGATGTCAATGATGCCTTACTTGCGAAATGGGAGTGGCGTTTTAAAGTGGAGGATGGGGCTTTGTGGAAACTCATTATCTTATCATGTCATCATGGTAGATACCGTTGGTCGGGTCTTCCTCGAGCCACAGGGGTGAGTGGGTGTTGGGCAGCGATAGTTAAGAATTGTGAAAAGCTCAAATGTGGGGACAGATTTTTCTTTGAGCTTTTGCAGGGAAATATAGGTGATGGTAGTAGCATTCGGTTTTGGGAGGATGTTTGGTTGCTAGATGTGCCTCTCATGTTTAAATTTCCTCTTCTTTACCATGATGCTAAGTCCAAACGAGCGCTGATTAGTTCTTGCAGATCGAATGACAACTGGTCCCCTGTGGATTATTCTCGACCCATGGGGATTCTAGAGGTTCAAGAATGGACTGTTCTATCTTCGCTGCTAGGCCAGGTTCATTTGTCAGCTGAAAAAGACTCTTGGGAGTGGGCTGGGTCATCCTGTTTCACCGTAGCAGATGTCAAAAATAAGCTGCAGGTTAGTTCGAGTAGCGCTGGTTGTTTTAAGCTTAAATGGGTTGCGTGGGTTCCCTTAAAGTGTCATATTTTCGCCTGGCGGGCAGATATGGACAGGATTCCCACTGTCGAAGCGCTAAGCAAAAGAAATGTGTTTGTTCCGAATGACCGATGCAAGCTTTGCGATGTCGATCTTGAAACTTCGGGTCACATCTTCACTGGTTGTGGCTTTTCATTTGGTGTGTGGACCAATATTTGGAAATGGTGTGGGCTGTATACAGGTTATGTTCTTCATACTAAAGACCTTCTTCTTTTGTATAAACAAGCGCAAGGAGGTAAGTGGGGGAAGAGGATTGTCCATGGTATTATCTTGGTGGCGTTTTGGATTATTTGGAAAGCTCGAAACGACAAGACTTTTAACAAGAAGGAGCCAAAGGTTAAGTGCGTGATTGGTAGTATAAAGTCTATTTCGTTTTTGTGGTTAAAGAATAGGTCCCATTTCAAAGATCTCCGATGGGAGGATTGGTGTATTAACCCTTTGTACATGTTATAGTTTTTGGGTTTTTGTCCTTGATTTGAGGACTTCCCCTTGTGTTTAATGAAAGTTAACGTTCAAAAAAAAATTATACTGGTGGTAATGTGGAAATTAACTTATTAAGTCTGACGGGCTCAAATGTCTTTCTCCATTTAATTGCATATTATAAGTCCATCAATGCTTAAAAAAAGGAATACATTAATTAATTAACTACAAATATAATACATTTATTAATTTATCAACTTTTGTAAATAGTGATTTATAATTTTATACGCATAGACACTACAAGAATGGAAGGCCTTTAGTGGCGACACGATTAGCTGCGACAGACCCGTGTCGCCGCTATTGGTCGATCCGCGTCACGGTGTATGAAACGAAACCCCAGCCATTGATCATTATCCTGATCTAACGGTTGTGGATTTAAAAGGCAATAGCAGCGACAGTTCTAGGTCATTAGTGGCGACAGGTTGTCTCCGCTAAAAGTATGTGTCCCACTTTAATCCCCAGCCACACATATCTTATCCTGGTTAACCCTAGTTAGCATAATAGCGGCGACAGAGAGACCAATAGCGGCGACAACCCGTCGCCGGTATTGCTTGATCCGTAACACTCCTATACAGCACCTTTTCTTCCCTCCTCCATTTTCCCCCCAAACTCTTCATTCTACCGCCGGAAAAACGCATTTTTTGCCTAAATCGGTTAGTTTAACTTTCTTTGTGTTAAATCTCTTCTCTATTTTGTTATATACGTGTTATAGGCTTTAATTTTTGCTCGTTTTTGTGTATATTTGTGTTTATGGAAGAAAATTCGGATCACCACCATCTCTTCTCCGGTCACCGCCTTCACTTCTCCGGCACCACCTCGTCTCCGCGGTCTTTGTCTCCTTGAAACTTGAAAAAAAGGGGTTAGTTTTATATGTATTTTTTTAAAGTTTAGAAATTGTATAATTTTTGGTTTAGGTATGTAAATGTGTATGTAAGGATGAATGTTTGTATGTCAAATGTATAATGTAGGTGTATTTGGTGAAAATGAGTATATGAAAGTTTATGTATTTGTGTATGTAGGTGTATGTAAGCATGTATGTGGGTATGTAAGTGTATGAATGAATGTATGTATGTAGGTGTATGTTAATATGTTGGTGAAAAATGTGTATGTTAGTAAGTATGTTTGTATAAAGTATGCAAATCTGTATGTAAGTATGTATAAATTTTGTGGTTTTGGTCAAATTGTATAAGAAAGTCTATGTATTTGTGTATGTAGGTGTATGTAAGCATGTATGTGGGTATGTAAGTGTATGAATGAATGAATGTATGTATGTAGGTGTATGTTAGTATGTTGGTGAAAAACGTGTATGTTAGAATGTATGTTTGTATAAAGTATGCAAATGTGTATGTAAGTATACAAAATGTTTAAGTTGATAATTTCTATGTTTATGTATGTTTGTATAAAGTATGTAAATGTGTATGTAAGGATGAAGGTTTGTATGTTTATGTAGGTGTATGTAAGCATGTATGTGGGTTTGTAAGTCTATGAATAAAGTATGTGTTAATGTGCATACATTATGTTTAAGTTTCATGATTTCTATGTTTATGGTCATGTTTGAAAAAAAAAAATATGTTTAAGTTGATAATTTCTATGTTTATGTTTAGGTTTGAGAAAAAAAATATATTTGAGGTGATAATTTGAATGTTGTTTATGTGTAGGTATGAAAAAAAAAAGTTTAAGTTTGATAATTAGTATGTTTGTGTTTAGGTTTGAAAACATTTATTTAGCTTTGACAAACACTTGTTGTACTTTCCCTTAATTTCTATTAGATACACATGCTGTAACATTTGTAACTTTTTAGGGATTATGTTTTCGATATTGCTTATATTCGCATATCTGATGGCGGATGTGGCCCCATGGGGACATGGGGGTGACGGCGCTGGTGATCCACCGCCTCCTGGTGGTCATTTTAGTGGCACGCATGAGACTGGAGGTAAGTCTTTTACTAAATTATTTTGTAGTCCTTATATTTCATATATTATAAATGTTGTTACTAATTATTTTTGTCTTAATTGCAGCGGTTCCCTCGATGAGGGTTTGGGGGAAAGCCAAAAATGAGAAACTACGACGTCTGGTAAAAGCGGTGGGGCCCGTATCGCTTACGTTTGACAGACATGTGACGTATACCCCCGTTGGTAAATCAAGAGATTTGTTTTCAAGGGAGGCCGGCCTGTATATGTGGCGGACCATCCCGTTTGATAAAATTGGATGGGATAACGTTTCACAATCGCACAAGGATGCCCTCATGAACCACTTACGGGTAAATAAGTTATATGCATAAAATTTTATCAAATATTTAAGCACATGCAAATGCGCCGTTACCATACATGTGCGAAATCACAGCCGTGAACAGGCCTTTAAACGGCTGCAAACGCATCGTTAAAGGGCTGCGAAATCGCTGCCGTTTGCGGATGCGTTTGCAGCCCTTTAAAGGTCCGTTTACGGCTGTAAATGTGCCGTTAAACGGCTACGAATTCGTTGTCGTTTAACGGCGCATTTGAAGCCATAAACGGGCCTTTAAACGGCTGCAAACGCGCCGTTAAAGGGCTGCGAAATCGCTGTCGTTTGCAGCTGTGTTTGCAGCCGTTTAATGGCCCGTTTACGGCTGCAAATGTGCCGTTAAATGGCTGCCAATTCGCTGTCGCTTAACGACGCATTTGCAGTTGTAAACGGGCCTTTAAACGGTTCAAACGCGTCGTTAAAGGGCTGCGAAATCGCTGCCGTTTGCGGCTGAGTTTGAAGCCGTTTAAAGGACCGTTTACGGCGATTTTGCAGCCATAGTTAAATCTAATTTATATATAATATTTTAACTTTTTTATTTAATTCGTAGGAAAAATTTCAATTTTGATGAAGTGGAACGTGATTTAGAGGAGAAAAACTTGATGGGTGGTATTAGGAGTGTGCTTATGAAGCGGACCGCAAGTACGAAGATAAAAAAATTATTTAAGAGCAAGGGAGGTTACAATGATATTCAGAGGGCAAGGGCATACCGTCCCGCGGATATGCCCTATGATAACTGGTTGAGAACCATCGAAGGTTTCCGGGACCAAAAATATATTAAAAGAAGCGAGGCCAACAAACAAGTACGCGAGAAACAACAATTCCTATACCTGGGGGGACATCGTCGTACGGTAGCACCGGCTATAAAAATGTAATGTTTTATGTATGTGTGCGTGTGTGTAAGCTTTTGGTTATTTAATGTCTAATCTAAGTTTAATGTTAAACAGGATATGGATTTGGTACCTACGTATGCTAAAACCCACACGGACAATCAAGGGAATTGGGTTGATCCAGTTGCTCAACAAAATTACGTAAGTATTTCTTTTAAGTGTAATTTTATATAACAAATATATATATACATATATATATAATTAATCATCTTCGTAAAATACAGCGGAACTTACAACAAGCCAAAATGAATGGAGCGGTGATGGTCCTCCAATTGCCCCATATCAGGAAGCGTTGGGAGAGCGGCGAGGATGGTACCGCGGGATGGGGCCTAAACCTTCTTCCAACACGTCATCGAACACGTCCTTGAACATGTCGTCTTCCTCGGACGCAAGAACCCTTTTCCGAGGTAAACTACGCAATTTATAAAATGATAAACGAATGCATGTTTCCTTATTAAATATATGTTAGTAGCGTTAATTAATATGCTAATATACGTTTTGATATCTATTATTGTAGGATTTTGTTAACAGCTTGTTCCAAACACCGTCCTTTTTGAACCAACTTAACAACTATCTTGCTTCACAAGGAAAAGGAAAAGGAAAGTCAAACGACTACGATTCTGACAACTTATTTGATAGAGAAGATGAGGAAGATTCCGACGAGTGACTTGTGTTTTTAATGTAGGATTTTATTAAACATTGTAGGATTTTATTAAACATTGTAGGACTTAAACGTAGTTTGTAATTATATTACCTTTAGTATATGTTCATGGCGTGTATGTTTGCGTTGTTTGAATTAGGCAGGTTCTGTTTTTCGGCCGTAAATCTGGCTGGGTGCAGCTATATACAGCTGTTGTTTTTTTTTTTAAAAATTGACTTTTAGCGGCGACACATGTCGCCGCTATTGCCCATTGCCTTTACCGACCAAAGCCAATTCCGACGACCCTTTAGCGACGTTATGTCGTCGCTAAAAGTCTAAGACCAATAGCGGTGACAAGGACTTTTAGCGACGACAACAGGCCAATAGCGGCCTATCAAAACCGGCGATGCTTTAGCGGCGACATTTTATATCAATAGCGGCGACAGCTGTCGCCGCTAAAAGCCTTCCATTCTTGTAGTGAGAGTACAATATTGATTCTTATTTGTCAAAGGTAAGAAATAAAGACTTTTTTTGTGTGTGTGTGTGTGCGGGGGAGGGGGGGTTACCTTGCTAAAATCGGTTTTGAACGCTCTCCCGACTTACTACTTCTCGTTGTATCGGGACCCGGTATAAAAATAATAAAATTGCTCGAAAGATTTCGAGCTCTTTCGTTTAGGTGGTTGTGAGGACAAGGATTAGATGAGTTGGTACTCTTGGAAAAAAGTTATAAGGCCTTTCGATCAAGGTGGTGTGGGGATCGGATCGCTTGCCGATGCAAATGTCGCGATGCTTGTAAAATGGTGGTGGCGTTTTAAGACGGAGCAAGGTGTGCTCTGGAGGAAAGTGGTTTGGGCGGTTCATAGTGGAACACGTTCTTGGGATTTTATCCCAAGGAAATTATGAATCGGTGGTAATCGGAAACAAATCATACATTTTGGTGACGTTTTCTCGAAGTTAAACTTGTGTTTGTCAAACTATATTATCGTCTTGGTGGGAAACAGGTTGTCAATACAGTTCTGGATTGATAATTGGATTGGGTCCCAACCTTTACGAACTGCCTTCCCAAACTTATTCGCGCTCGAAAAATCTAAAGGGTGCGTTGTTGTGGATAGGCTAAAACGAAACGACTCGGGCAGCGTTTTCTGTTCGGATTGGTCGAGGGTTAATTTCACTGCAGCTGAATGTTCTGAACTGCTGGGCCTTTTGGGCTTGCTGGGCATGGTGTCGGTGGGCTAGAGAGAAGACGAGTGGAGTTGAGCCTTGAACGGATCAGGTGTATTCAATGTAAAGGATCTTAAAATAAAAATCGATAGATAGTATGGAAGTCTTGCATCCCTCTTTCAATTTCGTCTAGAATAAGTGGATCCCGAAAAAAGTGTGCTTTATGGTCTGGCGGGCTTCTCTTAATCGGTTGCCTATTGCGGACACTTTCACTACTACAAAAAGAGGCATTTGCTATGAAATTTTGCTATGGAAAAAAATGGTGGCAAATTTTGCTACGAGTTTGCTACGGATTAGCTACAAGCACAGTTTGCTACGAATTAGCTACGGATTAACTACGAACTTCCGTCGCAAATGAATTTCGTAGCAAAAGTCATAGCAAATCCGTAGCAAAATTGATTAAATTAATATAAATCATATAATGTAGCAAAACCGGTAGCAAAATCCGAAGCAAAACCATGAAAATAAGTATTAAGAAATAAACTAAAAAAAGTAAAATAAAATTTGTAGCAAAATCGATAGCAAAATTGTGAAAATAAATTTAATAAAAAAACTTAGTAAAATTGGTAGCAAAGTCCATAGCTAAATCATAAAAATAAATATTTAAAAACTAACTAACTGGGGTTTAATAAGAATGGTAGCAAAATCGGTAAGTAAATAGAGTCCACAGAGAAATTGGTAGCAAAATCTAGAAAAATTCTTAAAAACTAACGTAGCAAAATCGGTAGCAAATCCATAGAAAAATTCATTGCAAAATAAGAAAAAGAAAGTATTCCAAAAATAATTTACTAATATCCATTGCAACATCCATAGGAAAATACGTTGCAAAAACAAAAAAAAAAAACAATTAAAATTAATTAATAATAATTGTAGCAAAATCCATAGCAAACTAACAAAATAAATATTCAAAAAACAATAAAAAAGACGCGTAAGAAAATCCATAAGAAAAAATGGACAAAAGAAATATTAAAAAATAATTAATAATATATACTATAGAAAAATCAAAAGCAAAAATATTAATTACTTAAAAATAGTTAAAAAAGATCAATTTTACACGGACTGATGTAAACATAAATACATTTAAGAGTTAATTACGTACTTAGTCCTTGTGGTTTGCACAAAGTAACATAGTTAGGTACTAATAGTTTAAAATCACATTATAGGGTATTAACTTTTCATTTTGTAACGTTTGGAGGTATTAACGTTATTTGTAGGTTTAAAATCACATTCTATGAGTACCTAAGTATGTTATTTTTTTTGCAAACCACAGAGACTAACTATGTTAATACCCTAGAAGTTAATACCTCCAAACGTTACAAAATGAAAAGTTAATACCCTAGAAGGCGATTTTAAACTATTAGTACCTAAGTATGTTATTTTGTGCAAACCACAGGGACTAACTATGTAATTATCTCTACATTTAATATAACTATCTCATACAAATAATCCGTACCAAATTAAGCATAGGGATGAGCAAATAGTGTTGGGTACCGGTACCAAATATATTTGGTACCGGCTTTTGACGTTTTTGGTACCGGCTTGGTATGGTACCGGTATTTATCGGTTTTACCACTCAAATAGCGGTACGATACCAGGTATTTTCGGTACCGGTGCTCATTCTTGGGATTTTCAGTACCAGTTGACACCGAAGTCATCTCTAGTTAAATATATTAGATCATTTAGTAATTGATTTCTATAACGTTTTCATATTATTTGCACTCATTTTATTTCTGTAACTGTCACACCCCGATATTTCCACATATTGCCAGTGGGCCCGGCGGGGAGTATGGTGACGTAGTTGATATCATCATTGTCAATACACACAATATAATAGCACAACGGAAGGCTTGGTAAATAAACTATTACAAACCATAATGTCTGAGTGTCCGAATGAAAGAATATACAGACTGGATTGTAATAAGATCCACAGGCGGATCATAAATAAAATACAAGAAAATGAAATAACAGACTTTAGGTATCTAGGGATTTGCAAGATCCTCTTATAACACCTAATAGCTCCAGCCTATTTACGAGAGGTACCTGTCAATCAGTCTTTAAGAAAATACGTCAGTTTACACTGGTAAATACAATTAACTGACTCTTTTGAAAATATTTATGAAAATTGATTTAAGTGCACATAGCACAAATTATTTATAATTTGGGACAATTATTTAAAGATAATCTTGTATACAGATTTACATGTTTGTCATACAATTGGGGCCGGTTGGAAGCCGGTCATGATTAACCGACTCACCACTTATAGAACCAACAAAGGAGTTATCCCCAACATGTGGATTTATATATTATTTAGCATTTGCATCTGTCAGGTGTATGCCTACACCCCGTGCATACATCGTGGCCATTTTCAAATGAAATGAGCTGAGGATATCCAGGACACGGTCGAATTAACCCCCAATGTTTATGTTATCAAACAAGATAGATTAAAACGGGTTATGTAAATTTATTAATCACAATTCGATTAAATGATTTCATACCCGACCAAGTGGTATTATTATAATACCATATCCTAAACCCGTATAAGGGAAAATAAGTTAAAAGTATTTACCTGAGCTAATGTGATAGGTAACTCAGCAGTATAATCCTAAAGCTTTATGATGGTACCTTCTACTGGATGCTACTTAATCTGTATAGAAGGTTTAATAACTTATTAGGATGCTAACGGGTCTTTAGTTAAGTCAAAGACTTAGACCGGCTAGCTAGAAAGAAACTTTATGGTTCTAAACGCTAGATTAAGCGGAGACCAGAATAGAATGTGGTTTAGACCCGACAATCTTGGATACTTGTATAATATGGGTAAACTAATCACATTCTGGAATTTGAGGACTTAATGATAAAATTAAACCCGTTTCGGCTATTTTATGTAAACTAGTCACATAAACCGATCCGAACGCGTAACCGTGTAACGGGTAACCAAATGACTTATATACAGGTCTTAAATGTTAGTATGCTTAAAACATGTTAATACATCTGTAGGATGTTAACATATATGCCCAAAAAGTATTTAAAACCAATTTAAGTCTCGTAAGGGCATTTTGGTCATTTTAATAATTATAAAAGAGATTTTATAACAGACTAAAGTTCTGGTCTTTTGTAATCAGTAAAATATTTAATTTATCTCATTACATCAGTAAGATATTACATATATGTGAGGTTTACCACTTATGGCCAAACTATGCCCCGAAAGGGCATTTTGGTCATTTCACATAGGCTTTTAAGGACATTTTTGGACATCTGAGTTCATGACTTATACCTACTGTAATTATATTTAAATTTGTTTAAAAATTCAGTAGGTAACAAGTCTTAGGTGTTAAATATGGTTTTTAAACCATACTATGCACCTAATTAGTGCAAAACTCGCTAATTGACACAGCTACCTAAATGTTAAGTGGGGGTGGTGGGAGCCAAAATGAAAATTGGGAGTGGTATTGACCAATTTTGTTTAGTTTAGGGTGATGAAGGGGTATGGTCCTAGATCTCGCGTCAGCATGACCGCGAGTGACCATTACCCTTATCAAAACCCCCACTAGCTAAAGACTTATCCGTGTCCGTGCGGGCACGCGCGGACACAGAGGTCGAATCCAATCTGCCCGACTTACCTGGAATATGAGAACGGTACCACATCTAGTGTATGAAAATGGTAGACGCATAGCGATGCGGCCTAGCACCGCATCCTGTGAACACTTCTATCAATACAAGGGATCTGGACAACAGCAACAGTCACCACAAAGTGGCGATGCGGCCTGGCATCGCATCCCACAAATCTTAGCCAGAGTGAGAACGCGGAGACAACAGTAGTTACCGCAGGCGACGATGGGGCGCGGCACCGCATCCTGCCCACGAGGCAAGTGGGACTGACACCACAGTACAAGTGGCACCAATGACAGTCGCCTATCAGGCCATACGTAAGCGACAGACTGGCACTGCAGTAGGACGTGGCTTCACCTCCGCAACTGACAAGCCTGACACACCTGCATAAGGGCAGCACGTCGTCAGTCTGTCCATTCAACTTCTCCTTCACTCCTCGGCCATAAATACCAACCCCAAACCTGGTTTGAGGTATCTTCTTCACAACTCTCTCACTACTACTGCTATCACACTTTGCTTCCCAAGCAAACAACTGATTCTCACGCCGGAGAGTGGTAACAAGGAGCACCCCCCACCCCTTTCTCCTTGTTACGAGTCACGGTGTGTTTTCCTTGTGCAGGAGACAGCCCAGCTGACGGTCAAGCCACCGATCATCGGAAAAAAGGGATTAACCCTACTTGACGAGACCAGTGAGTTAACATTGCTCGGTTAACCATTGTTTCATCAGGTGATAAAATCCATTTCCCCCTAATATTATTATCTCTATATATTACTATCTTTAATTTGTAATTTGAATTTTCTAGATAATAGATAACTAGTAAGAATTTGTGTTTCCTTTTTTTAGGCTTTCTAGCTACTTAACAAATTTAAAACTTATTCGTAAAAAGATTTCTTTTACCATTTTAATTAAATGATTAAATTAGATAATAATGGCCTAATCCTTTCTGAATCCACAATGTTCTAAACCGCCAAAGTTCTCCCTAAAATGCCAAATAGCGCGAAGCCCTATTTTCACTTTAGTTTTCATCTCCCGCTCGTTCACAGCAGTTATGATACAGACGATTTCTTCACATCGTTAGCTCCAAATCTCAGTTAGGGTTCTTACAAATATGCGATTTCTTCATAGATTTGCTCCAAATCGCTGTTAGGGTTTTTCACAGCTGCATTTTCCTACAAAAACACCGTTCATCCACGAAATCAACATCAATTCGGTGATGCTATTCTACTCTCTATTATACATTTCACATGTTTTATGTGTGTTTGTTTAAATTTGATGATGATTTCACGTTAGGGTGAGTTTGTTAGAGTTTTGTTGGTTTAATTCTTAATTGTCAGAGGGTTGTTATTTTTGGTTTTGGAATGTGTTTATTGTGGTGCCGTGGACTATTATTTTTAATTACTATGAATTGAACATGTATGCATGTATATATATATAGTTATAGATGTAGTTGTATGATTGAAATCAGAAATCCAATAAAAGAAATATCGTAGAAACAAATTTACAAAAAAAGATAAAGAACAATGAAAAAGTGTTGTCTATTTATTTTTTGTATTCACATTTTAAATTTAAATATTTGTTTATGATTGCACTCTTGTGAAAAGTGTATATCTTGCATTTTGAAAGAAGATGGTCTGTTCGCAACAAAAACTTAATAGGTTGGCTCGAATAGTTAATCACTCTTCAAGTTGATGAGGAGGGGACCGCTAAAATGAAAACCACCTCCAGTTGTAAGAACCATGAGAACTACACCGTATTGGGCGAGTTGGACCAATTTTTTTTTTCATAAACGTAGATGCGTGTATTATAAACACATTTGTAAAAACAAATTCAAAAAAAATGCCGTGTGTGTAGTTTTGAGCACCACAAGTTTGCGTTTACGGGTACCGTAAATTTTAAAAAGTTTGTGTTTACGGGTACCGTAAATTTTATTTAAAATTTACGGTACCCGTAAACACAAACTTGTGGTGCTCAAAACTACACACACGACATTTTTTTGAATTTTTTTTTACAAATGTGTTTATAATACACGCATCTACGTTTATGAAAAAAAATTTGGTCCAACTCGCCCCGGATCAAAAAGTTCTCATGGTTCTTACAACTGGAGGTGGTTTTCATTTTAGTGGTCCCCTCAACTTGATTTACCTAAACCCATTTTCTTTTATTTCTATTGTTTCTTGGATGGTTCAATTCAACTACCATTTTCATATAAGAGATAAAATAAAAAAAGAAATCGCAAACACTTATACTGAATGTGAATAATATGCTCTTGTTGTTTGTGTTGATTTATCAATGAAATTTGAGTTTTACCCATTAAGAAAGTGTTAATGTTTATGTTGATTTATTGATGAAAATTTATTAATGAGCTTTTGCTTGTTCTTATAATTATTTATGTCGCTGATGCTAATTTAGTTACTCTCTTAGTTGCATTTTCTTTAAAAATCCTAGATGAAGACGAAAAGGATAAAGGAAAAGAAAAAGAAAAAGAAAACGATGATGAAACTGAGAAGGATAAGCCTAGAGGTCCCGAAGGAACCAACTTGGATGGTTTGTTGCAGAGGCTTCCGGGCTGCGTGAGCCGTGACTTAATTGACCTGTTGACTGTATTATAACTTTCCCTTTAAGATTTCTCCACTTGCATGCTAAGTTCGTTTAATTGGTTTGTAATTTATACGAAGTTTCAGGTGGAGTTTTGTTATCTAAATTCAAAATCATCCCGCATAAAGCTTGCTAGAGCTTTGTTCAACGTACCGAAGACCTCTTTAGAACTGCTACCATAAAATGTACTTGCATGAAGGACGTATCTTCTACGCTTTTGCAATTATTCGAGGAAGAATTCAACTTCCTCATCAATAAAAAGGTTTTGTTATTTATTTTTTCATAAAATTTACTTTCTATATTTTTTTATTCATCATCATTAATGTCTCAGGATCAAATGAACATCGAGACTAAGATCAGGAACATTCGATTTATCGGAGAGCTTTGCAAATTTAAGATTGCACCATCTGGGCTCATTTTCAGCTGTCTAAGGCTTTTTTAGATGACTTTACCCATCACAACATAGATGTTGCATGCAATCTTCTTGAGACGTGTGGCAGATATCTTTACCGGCACCCTAATACCAATTTGCGTATGGCAAACATGTTAGAAATCCTTATGCACCTAAAAAACATTAAGAATTTGGATCCTAGGCACAGTACCCTTGTGGAAAACGCGTATTACCTGTGCAAACCACCTGAACGATCTGCCAGAGTCTCCAAAGTTCGTCCTCCTTTGCATCAGGTATTATTGTTATTGTTATTGTTATTGTTATTGACATTGATGACCAATTCACACGTCATGTGATAACTTGTGCAGTATATTAGAAAGTTACTTTTCACAGACCTGGATAAGTCTTCAATTGAGCAAGTATTCAGACAACTTCGTAAGCTACCATGGAGTGAATGCGAACCGTATTTGTTAAAATGCTTTTTGAAGGTTCACAAAGGAAAATATGGTCAAATTCATTTGATTGCTTCACTAACTGCTGGATTGAGTCGCTATCATGATGAGTTTGCAGTTGCTGTAGTAGACGAGGTTAGTAATTTTTTAATATTTTTAAAAGAGTAAAATGCCATTTTCATCCATGAGGTTTGGCCAGTTTTGCGACTTTTGTCAAAAGGTTTGTTTTTCTGCATCTGGATCCAAAAGGTTTGAAATCTTGCCATTTTCATCCGGCTCGTTAACTCCATCTATTTTTTCCGTTAAGTCAGGGGTATTTCCGTCTTTTTTGTTAACTTAAAGGGCAATTCGGTCATTTTCACTCTATGTACAATCATTTTGCATAATGTACACTTTCAAAATATCCTTAACATAGAAAAAGACGAAAATACCCCTGACAACGGAGAAAAATGAATGGAGTTAACGAGCCGAATGAAAATGACAAGATTTTAAACCTTTTTGGATCCAAATGCGGAAAACAAACCTTTTGATGAAAGTCGCAAAACTGGCCAAACCTCCGGGACGAAAATGACATTTTACTCTTGTTGAAGTTTAGTAGATTCTTTTACAGGTCTTGGAGGAAATTCGGCTAGGTTTGGAGGTAAATGAGTACGGGATGCAACGACGACGAATTGCTCATATGCGGTTTTTAGGCGAGCTATATAATTATGAACATGTGGATTCTTCGGTTGTTCTCGATACATTATATCTTATTGACTTATTCTCGTTTTTGGTCATGGGACTGAAGAGGTACAAAGCGAATCTTTTATATATTTTAATCTGTTTTTGATTTCTAATGGCTTCTTATCATAGAAAAAAAAATACCCCTATACTGTAGCAAACATGTATCAATTGATATATATAATAATTTTGGGTTTTGATGTAGGAGAAGACCTTGAAGAGGCACGTCAATTTCGGTGAATTCTGGTTCAAACACACGCAAAGAAAGGGTCGAGACCCCTAGATGGGTTGTTGGGGTCTAGCAGCACGATTTAGCACGGTTCGGGAGAAGGCGGTGACATGGAAGAGATCATTCATGAGCAAAATGTGACTTGGGTTCACACGAGGGCGAGTGAAGCTTATGTAAGTTCTGTTATTTTGTGAATGTATGTTTTTACTATTTACATAGGTATCAAAGATGCTAGGTGCAAAAAAATAAAAGCGAGGGATGAGAAATAAAAAGGGAACTTAAATGAAAAAAAAAAATTATTATGTAGCTGAAATATGGTAGCTGAGAAAATAAAAAAGATGTATATTATCAGAGCTGAAATATATTCTGTATATTGTTAGCTCTGAGAAAAAAGATGTATATTGTCAGCTCTGAATAGAAGATGTATATTGTCAGCTGCTCTGAGAAATATATGGTAGCTGAGAAAAAAATATATTATGTAGCTGAAATATATTATGGTAAACTTATAGGCTGTTCAGAGCTGACCTCTGGCCGAAATATTGCTAGAATCCAGCAGAAAACTTGCTGGAATTGTTAAAATTTTGCCAGAACTGCGCATAGACTGCTATGATGTGCGTTTCGGGCGACTCGCCTCACCTTAATGCAAAATGCGAGCACTTTTAATAGAAATACTTTCTTATATATTTATATAAAGCTAATTTATTGATTGTTTTATGCGCCCATCACAGGAAACTTACAATAAATATGTTGTCGACAAATATGGAGAGGATACCAGCTTGCATCCGGAAATGGACATGGAATTGTTGTCGCAAACTGTTGGAGGCAAAAAAAGGGTAAAATGTATGGGATCGTCACTATCGCTAACTCGCGTGTCGTGATGATGGGTTCACAAGAGAGAAGTGACAACGATGAGGTATGTATTAACTCTTTTAGTTGAAAAAAGTCTATTTTCATGTGATAAAGATTATTAATGGATAGTTTAAATGAATTAGTTTATACCGAGTTAGTTTATTTGTGATGTTCTATAACTAGGGGGAGGTTCATTTGAGAAGACTATTCTTTTAAGAACAAATTAAAATTAATCTTAGCCTTACAATTTATTAGATCAAAGGTTATGAATAAAGATGACATTTGGGTGAATATGCAACTCTTTTACATTAGTTCTTTAAATGAAAGGGTATGCTAAACATTTTGGTGTATGGTACATAATTTAATTCATTGACAGTTACATGGTGAACATCACATTCACCAAGATTTCCTCCACAATCCTATTACACTTACGACATTTGTTAGAATATTGTGTGTAGGAACAATCTTGATCAGATTGGTTTGTGTAGGGACATGTTGCTAATTGTGAGATTGTTGTGTATATATGATACTATGATAGGTACTTAATATGTTGGTGTGTGTAGGTACTTGTTACTAGCTGTTTGATTTTCCGTGTGCATGAAAACACATTTAAAATGTCGGTGTGTGTAGGTACAGGTTGTTATATATTGGAATGTTGTCTGTGTAGAAAAACACACTTGGCATATTGGTCTGTGTAGGTAAATACACATAACAAATTAGTGTGTGAATGTGTGAACGTGTAAAATGATATAGAAATTTCATGTGAGATATTAGTTAGATACTAGGGGTTAAATTTGAAATCAATATTTATTTAATTTGAATAGCTTAATTATAGGGTAGTAATAAATTAATTAAATTGTTCAAATTACCTTACTACCCTTATAAAATAAAACATTCTAATTGGTTGATTTTGTTCTTTTTATTCTTAAGCTATGTTTTCTTCTCATTTGAACCCTCCACTCTATAACTATGGGTGTAATAGCTTTTATTAGGTTATATTTGGTTATAATATGTTATAATGTGTCATAACTTATTAGGTATCATAATGGATATTAATGAGTTCTTTTTTCTTTTGATGTTAAAGGTGGAACGGTTGAAGGAAAAAATAGCGGAGTTGAAACAAGATAAAATAGAGAAACATGCTATGATGGAGAAAATTGAAGAAGGTGCGAGGTTGTATGGTATGCCGAAATGAATGAGAAAATTCAAATGTTGTCGCAAAACCCGCCATCAACTTAAAATGCGTTGAATTTTATTATATTGCTTTTAGATAATTTGGATTTCTATCGTGTTAGGTTTGGTTATGTTTGAATTAGTTGGATTTTTATCGTGTTGCATTCGGTTATGTTTGGATGATTTGGATCTTTAGTATGACTTTAATATTTGTTGTTATGTTTGAATTATTATGTTATATGGTTTGTGTATTTATTTTTAGTCTCAACTAGAATTTTAGCTGTGCCGCGCGTTGCAGCGGCAACGTTGCGTTTGCGACTTTACCACACACGTTTGATGATGACATTAACATGTGGTGCCCACGTGTGACTTGACACGTTTTTTACTTTGTTACACATGTTACGTTCATAACATTAAAGTGGTTAGTCAAAGACAAATAAAAAAAATAGAATGTCTTGTACGTTATGGTGCAAATTTTTTATATTTATGAAATTTGAATATAATATTTATAAATGAAAAATAGAAACAATATAAAATAATTATTTAAAAAATTCCAAGCAAATAGCGTAGCTAAATTTGTAGCTAAATTTGTTGCAAAGACCTTCCAAAATTAATAGCTATATCCGTAGCAAAGACAAGCGAAATTCGTAATTAAATTCCGTTGCAGAATCGTAGCTAAAGACTGCAAATTTTTGTAGCCAAATCATAGTGAATTTGTAGCTAAAGTATGTAGCAAACCCAATTGCAAAAAACGTAGCAAGTTTCGTAGCAAAAAAAATGTAAAAGGTATCAAATTCTCGTAGCTAAACGATAGCAAGTTGGTAGTTAAATTTTGTAGCAAAAACATTGCAAATTATCATAGCCAACCCATTCGTAGTAAAGCTACTCCGTAGCTAAAAATAAACATAGCTAAAAGTACTCGTAGCTAAAATGTTCCGTAGCTACAAGTATCCGTAGCTAAAAACAACCGTAGCTAAAAGTTCCCGTAGCTAAAAACATCCGTAGCTAAAAAACCATAGCGAAATTTCGTAGCAACCTTCTTCATAGCAAATTCGTGGCTAAAATACCGACGACATTTTTTGTAGCTAAATTCGTCGCAAACATAATTTCTGTAGCTAAAGTTCGTAGCAAATAAATTCGCGACGGGAATTGTAGCTACGAACCAAATCCGTAGCAAATTCGTAGCAAAAGGGGTGTTTGCTACGGATTTGCTACGGATTTGGCCGTAGCAAATGCCTATTTCTGTAGTAGTGTTTACGGATAAGAAATCTGCATGTTCATAACCCATTGTGCAAATTATGAGGGACCGTCGAGGAGAACGTAGAGCATATTTTTACGGGTTGCCATTTCTCCCAAACAAAACAATCTGGAGTATTATGGCACAGTGGTAGGGGTTCTGTCGCTATATGTGTTCCAAGTTAATGACCTGCTTCTCTTCAATGACACGGTGCGCGGGTCAAAGTCCAGAAAATACACTCTTCAAGCGGTTATTTACACTGTCATGTGGAGTAACTAGAGGTCGAGAAATGATGCAGATTTTAATAGTAAAGTGCCGTCGGTTCTAAGGTTATTGAAGAATCGCAAGCGCTTAGCTTTCTTTGGGTTAGAAACAGGTCGAAAAGAGTTTCTTTATCATGGGAAGATTGGAAGCGTTTTAATGTGGATTAATTGTCGTAAGATGTTTTTCTGTTTTGCTTCTTTATTTCGGGTTGTTCGTTTCTATTTGAGCCAGCTTCTTACTTCTTACTGGTTGTTGTATGCTTTTGTCGTTGAAGTAATAAGATTGGTTTTGTTTGTCTTTCAAAAAAATGATTTTTTTGTTTACTTCATAATTTCATTTACACCCATTAATTTTAATAAATTTATTATATGACTCTACAGTTTCAATAAAAAATAGTTTTGTTTTTCAACAAGTTTACTTTAGCCTCTGAACTTTAATAATAAAGTTACCTACACTCTCTACACTTTAAGCTGCATTGTTTCAATCAAGGACGTCTAGGTTTCTTTTTTTTATATATATATATAAAGTTACATATGTTGCGCTATCTTTTTTTACTATAAAAAGTGCCGATACAATGTTGATACTATAATAAAACGAACTAATAAAACCATATTATCGCCGCAATACGCGACGTCATATTACTAGTTACAAACTTTAACTAAATGAAAAACATGTTACAAAAGATTAAACCTTGCGTAAGAAGTCGTTAGCGTATTTCATATTAATAAACCTGGTGGAAGTTTTATTCAATTGAATTCGTTGTATTCATTAAATTATTTTAATTAAATAATGGGAAATTTCACTCGCACATGTTACAAAAGATAAAAACTTGCCTAACATGTCGTTAGCGTATTTCACAATAAACCTGGTGGTAGTTTTATTCAATTGAATTCATTGTATTCATTAAATTACTTTAATTAAACAATGGGAATTTTCACCCACGAATTCACAATAAACCTGGTGGCAGTTTTGTTCAATTGAATTCATTCTATTCAATTAAATTACTTTAATTAAATAATGGGAATTTTCATCCATGAAACCGATGGGTCTAACACCCACGAAATCGATGGGTCTAACGCCCATCGGTCGAAAGAACAAAAGGGAGCTACACATAACGATGTCTTGGAATTGTATGTTGGTACCTTATGTACCAACGGGCTTTTCGCCCGCCAACTACCGCATCAAGAGGACACCGAGTGGCGTCGGTTGGAGCACTGGGTGCCGAAATTGACCACATTAATGACTATCCACTTTGGCGCGGGCCCTCTTGGAATTGGGTGCCATGGTATCCTAGGTTCCGACAGGCTTTCCGCCCGTGGGTGGATACTTCATGATCACATTGAATAAACGTTTGTCTTGCAATTCCATGTGACCTTGCAGAATGTATTCGCCGGCGTCACTTGGAGCATAGAATATATAGTCCACTCCGATCACACAGCATCCTAGACCGACGTCCCAATGCATGAATCTGAAATATGAATGTAGGTAGGTGTTTGATCTAAATATGAACGCAGTGTACTTCTCCATAAGGATTATGCCACCACCATCGTCAAAATACCGACTTTCGATATCCTGTTAAAAAGCATACAATTATAGTGATAGACTCGGCATTTGAAAATATATTGTAAAAAAATAAAAAACAATCCAAGCACCACCACCCACCACCGAAACCACAACCCACCACGACACCACCACAGTTGACCACCCACCACCCACCACAACCGCAGCCAACCACCACCTCAACCACCACAACCCACCACCACAGCCGACAACCCACCACCAACCAACCACCACCAACACAACCACCACAGCCAACCACCACCACCACTCACCACCTCAACCACCACAGCCTACCACCACCATAGCCCACAATCCACCACCACCTCAACCACCATAGCCAACAACCACAACCCACCACCACCATAGCCGACAACCCATAACCCACCACCACAGCCAACCAACCCCACCCACGACATTAACCACCACAGCCAACAACCCACCATCCACCACCACGTCCACAACCACAACTATAACAGCCTTAACGTAAACCGACACCCTTATAACTTTTCCAACACCCTAATATATCTTAAATATCCCAATATATCTTATATTACATCCCGTACGTGAAAACCGATCCCAAAATAGATCATAACATATAAAATAAATTAAAAATAAGAAAAATGGAGTTGAGGCGGGCCGCGTAGACCCAACCCAACACTTACGCGGGCAGTATTAGAACTAGAACTTGACCCCGTTTGTTTTCTTTAGTTCAGGCGGGCCGCGTAAGCATAAGCTTACACTTACGCGGGCCGCGAGAGCCTTAGAACGCGGCAGAACCCTGTGTCGACACGTGTCATCAACGTGTTGAACCTATTCAATGACCCGGACAACCTACGCTTTGACCGAGCATTGACGCGGGCCGCGTAAGCCCCCCTTATCCTTTACGCGGGCCGCGAGAAACCTGAAATCAGGCCCTATATAAGGAGGCCTCGGGGTTTCACTTTCCGTCGTTCACAATTTCATTCTCAATCTCACTTTCTGAATTAGAGGCATTATAGTCGGGTATTATACCCCCTAAATAGCGAGGTTCGGCTACGATGTAAGTATTATAACACCTGGAGACGTATTAGATACTCTGCCTTATTGATCTAGGGTTCCGTAACGGCTGTCGTGGTTCTGCCCGACGTAGTCGTTGGAATGCCGTCTCGGGGTGGGTATTACTAATGTTAAAATGGGTTATTATACTAACACACGTGCATTTGTGTAATTTATAGATTATTCCCAGGAAATCCATACTGAAAACCCTAAAACAGCAATGTGAGTGATCCACTTTTTGTAAATCTTTTTGTTAACTCTTTTTACAAAACCTCACTAAATTAAATATATACAAAGCAGTTATTGAGTATTTGTAAGAATATAATTATAGTGGGTATGTTGGGGTTTTGTATACAAAATTTGTTACTGGCGTGGTAACATTCCACAAATTGAGTATGACAGTACCACTGATGTTAATTGTTATATCTTGGAAACAAATGTAATTGCGGATGTGCCCTCAATACTGTAAAATGATTGGTATTTCAACTTGGTTATTATACTAACACACGTGCATTTGTGTAATTTATAGATTATTCCCAGGAAATCCATACTGAAAACCCTAAAACAGCAATGTGAGTGATCCACTTTTTGTAAATCTTTTTGTTAACTCTTTTTACAAAACCTCACTAAATTAAATATATAAAGCAGTTATTGAGTATTTGTAAGAATATAATTATAGTGGGTATGTTGGGGTTTTGTATACAAAATTTGTTACTGGCGTGGTAACATTCCACAAGTTGAGTATGACAGTACCACTGATGTTAATTGTTATATCTTGGAAACAAATGTAATTGCGGATGTGCCCTCAATACTGTAAAATGATTGGTATTTCAACTTGATTAAACTGGGATTCACTCACCAGTATTTCCCACTGACAAAATATTTTTGAAACGCGTTTAAGGTAACAAAATGTGAAAGCCAAATAGAAGCCAGTTGGACAGCACCGAAGGCTTGGAAAAGTGGCAATAAAGTTACCTAAGAATAAAATAGATGCTTTGTTAAATAAAATAGGATTTATTCCTATAAAAGTGTGTATACTGAAAACTTGGGTTTTACCCATGTGTTTATTGTTATAAAATGCGGTGGTTTACTCTGATAAAATATTTCCTAACTATGGTCCTGATGAAAATTTCCGCTGCCAAATTGAATAATTAACGTGATACCACTGAAACTGGCTCGCGGCCACCCGTTCCCGGGGATTTGGGATCGGGGGCTGCGACAGAAGGTGGTATCAGAGCTATGCCACTGATTCAGCCACAGAAGTGTTCCGCTGACATCAAAATTCGAAGCGTTAGGAAATAAATTACTAAAATATATGCATAATTGTATTTTCTTGTTATGTGTTATCTGACTATCTGTTAGTTTACAGTATGAGCGACCAAGGACCATCTGACGCGTATCGTCAATTGTCTGGTTCGCCTAGGAGCGAAGGCACCTCCTCTTCTCAGCCTGCCCTCTCAGGGTACTCTACTGATACGGAAGAAGAAATCTTTATGTTTAAGGCTCAATCTGAAGAGCCATTTCCTCAGAAAAAGAGGGGATGGTTCAGTAGGGGAGCACATGAGCGTAGAAAGCGTGTGAAAAAGTTGCAGGAACAACGAGTGTTAGCCGCAGCTAAAAGAGAAACTGATACCTATGCCCAGGATATGCTCAATAGGGGTATAGCCAATATCCATATTTTAGCAACCACTGCAGCTGACCCAAACCTGGAACAAATGCTAGCACCCCAACCACAACCACCAATTCCTGATCAACCGATGGAAATAGAAAACCCTGAAAACCAAATAGAAATGCCTGATTTCAACCCGGAGGAGATACCTAGGGTACCTGCACCAAATCCCCTAGACCCAAATTACGATCCCTGGTGGGATGATGTTAAGGATTATGTGCAACGCTACCCAATTCACGAAGATGTGCCAATACCCAACTTAGGAGCCTACCCAGTGTTAGATCCTCAAGATCCCTATTACATTAGTGATGCCTACATTAGGGAGATCGTAGAAAATCCTTACCCATACCAGGCCCCTATACCTCCGTACCAGGAACCCGCACCCCAGATTCCAAACCCAGTCCTAGAACCTGCACCCCCAATGAGTGCAGAAAACGTACAAGAACTTAGGACTTTTGGTGAGGAAATTTTAGAAAGCAGTGAGAGAATGCGACAGGTGGGAGAGCGTCTCGTATGGAAATACGACGAACACAATATCGATTTTTGGATGAATCCATATCCATGAATATGATGGTGGGAACGGTAGTAATAATAAAATAAAATAATATAAAATAATATAATATAATATAATATAATATAATATAATATAATATAATATAATATAATATAATATAATATAATATAATATAATATAATATAATATAATATAATATAATATAATATAATATAATATAATATAATATAATATAATATAATATAATATAATATAATATAATATAATATAATATAATATAATATAATATAATATAATATAATATAATATAATATAATATAATATATATATATAATATAATATAATATAATATAATATAATATAATATAATATAATATAATATAATATAATATAATATAATATAATATAATATAATATAATATAATATAATATAATATAATATAATATAATATAATATAATATAATATAATATAATATAATATAATATAATATAATATAATAATAATATATGTGTGTATGTGTTAGAAAAAAAAACACTACGGATGCATACTATTAGTATTGTAGCTTTACATTTCAGTCGGTATTGTAATTTTAATTTCATTACTGGTGTGTAATAGATGCATAATATATGAATAGAGTAAAAGTCGCAATGCTCGACGCTTTTGACCAAAAGTGCGTGTCATGTGATTGGCTATATTCAAATATTAATTGTGATATTAATATTTGGTAAATGTTTAAAATTCAGATGGACAGCGAAGTGAATCAGGAAAACCAGAATGATAATATCCAGAACGACAACCACTCTAATAACAATAATCTGAATAACGAGAATCCGAACAACAATAACAATGGAAACCAAATGGATAATAGTGCCGTTCAACACATAGTGGCACAAGGAATTATAGATGCAATGCCATTTATTATTCAAACGGTTCAAGAAGCGAATAATAAAAGTAAGCCTAGCAGTAAGCGACCAACTAAACCGGAACACAGCGTGAACAATGGACCCGTACTTCAGGTGCCCATTCCCAAAAGAAGAAGAACCATGCCATATGGTTGTTCTTACAAAGAATTCTGGTCCTGTAAACCAATAGAATTCTCGGGCAATGAAGGACCCATTGCAGCTCTACGCTGGATAGAGAAAACTGAGGCTGTTCTAAAAATAAGCAAATGTGCTGAGGAAGATAAAATAATGTTTGCTTCGAATCTGTTTAAGAATTCAGCCCTAGAATGGTGGAACACTATCCTCCAGTCAAGAGGAAGTGATAGAGTTTATAGCATGGAATGGGAGGAGTTCAAAAATATGGTAGAAAGGAAATTTTGCCCTCCCAATGAAAAGGAACAGATAGCAAACAAGTTTCTGAATCTTAGAAAGACCGGGGTAGATAGTAAGGGTTATACTACTACATTCTTTGAATATGCTAGGATAGTGCCAACCCTTGCATCACCTGAGCCGGTAGTAATCTCCCGTTATATCTGGGGATTAATTGGGGAGATTAGGCATGTAGTCAAGGCAGCTAGACCCCAAACCATAGAAGAAGCTGTAGAACTAGCTAATACCTTGACAGATGAGTTAATCCGTACTAGAGAAGAAGACCAGAGGAGAAACCTAACCCAAAGGCTTACTCAAGAATTCCGTTCTGGGAATTTCAACCGTAGGAATGTAGGTTCTACCTCTGCACCGTACTGCAAAGCCTGCAGAAAGAAGCATTCTGGAAGATGCTCTACTTACTGCAATTTTTGCAAGGCCCCAGGACACAAGGAGGAAGATTGCAAGAAGAAATCCAGTACTGGAATGTGTTTCAATTGTGGAGAAAAAGGTCACATCAGGACAAACTGTCCGAAATTGGCTCCAGCTGCAAACAACAAGAATCCTAAAAATGCTAGAGCATTCGTTCTAACTGCAGATGAAGCCAAGATAATCCCGGACGTCATAGTTGGTACGTTTTTAGTTAATGATATTTTTGCTAAAGTATTATTTGACTCTGGTGCAAACCAAAGTTTTATTAATACTTCATTTTGCAAACTCCTAAATCAATCATTAACTAAACTACCACAAGAATGTCTAGTAGAGACAACAAATGGAGAAACCGTTAGGATTTCTGAAATCTTGCAGGGAGCAAGAATAGAAATTTTTAATCAAAAATTCACTGCAACCTTTATCCAATGAATCTGGCAGGATTTGATATTGTATTAGGAATGGATTGGTTAATAGCCAATAAAGCCAGTATTTTATGTGATCAAAAGTCAATTCAAGTAAAATCACCAAGGGGTGAAAAGATCACAATTAAAGGAGATAAACCATCTAGATCCACTAAATTCATCTCTGTGATGAAAACTGCAAGTTATATAAGAAAAGGATCTATAGTGTATTTGATTTCTATAATCACTACACTAAAGGAAAAGAATTAAAAGACATTCCAGTAGTGTCCCAGTTTTCAGATGTCTTCCCAGAGGAATTGCCAGGACTACCGCCAGACAGGGAAGTTGAATTCAGAATCCATCTGCTACCAGGGACAGCACCGATTGCCAAAGCACCTTACCGTTTGGCACCCGCTGAAATGCAGGAACTAAAGAACCAATTAGACGAATTGTTGGAAAAAGGATTCATACAACCAAGCTCATCGCCATGGGGAGCGCCGATTTTGTTTGTCAAAAAGAAGGACGGATAAATGCGTATGTGCTTTGACTACCGTGAATTGAACAAAGTCACGATTAAGAATCAGTATCCATTACCGAGGATCGATGATCTGTTCGATCAACTTCAAGGAGCTCGATTTTTCTCTAAAATCGATTTAAGATCACGATATCATCAATTAAAGGTACAGGAAGAGGATATTCCTAAAACCGCATTTAGAACAAGGTATGGTCATTATGAATTTACTGTCATGCCATTTGGTTTAACCAATGCCCCAGCCGCATTTATGGACATGATGAACCGAATATGTAAGCCATATTTGGATAAATTCATAATTGTCTTCATATATGATATTCTAATTTACTCTAAGAGTAAAGAAGAGCATGCAAAGCACTTGCACTTACTTTTAAGTCTATTAAGAAAGGAAAAGCTTTACGCTAAGTTTTCAAAGTGCGAATTTTGACTAGAACAGGTACAATTTCTTGGACATTTAGTTAACCATGAAGGAATCCATGTGGATCCAACAAAGATCGAGGCAATTACCAAATGGAAAACCCCTGAGTCACCAACTGAGATTAGAAATTTCTTAGGATTGGCCGGTTATTATAGAAGATTTATTCGAGACTTTTCTAGAATAGCCATTCCTTTAACGAAGTTAACCTGTAAATCTGTTAAGTTTGAATGGGGACCAAAACAAGAAGAAGCCTTTAGAATCCTTAAGCAAAGATTGACCCACGCACCCATATTAGCGTTACCAGAAGGAACTGAAGACTTTGCAGTCTATTGTGACGCTTCTAAGTTAGGTTACGGGTGTGTGTTGATGCAACGTCAAAAGGTTATAGCTTATGCATCTAGACAGCTTAAGACTCATGAAGAGAATTATTCAACCCATGATCTTGAACTAGGAGCCATAATTTTTGCTCTTAAGATTTGGAGACATTACCTTTATGGTAGTAAATTTACCATATTCACAGACCATAAGAGTATAAGGTATGTTTTTGGAGAAAAAGAGTTAAATATGAGACAAAGGCGCTGAATGGAAATGCTTAGTGATTATGATTGTGATATCCAGTATCATGCAGGGAAAGCTAATGTAGTAGCTGATGCTTTAAGTCGGAAGTATCACGAAAAGCCAAAAAGGATACGTTCTCTTAAGTTAAATCTACAAGTAGATTTAAACGATCAGATTAGAAAAGCACAAGAATCAGTAATCAAGGAAGATACTGAAAAATTAAAAGGAATGATTAAGGAATTAGAACAAGGAACGGATGGAATTTGGAGATTCCATAAAAAGAGAATGTGGATACCTAAATTAGGAAATTTACGTCACCGTATATTAGAAGAAGCCCATAAGTCTAAATATACGATGCATCTAGGAAGTGATAAAATGAATCAAGATTTAAGGAAAAATTTCTGGTGGATAGGAATGAAAAAGGATATAGTAGCTTATGTTTCTAAATGTTTAACTTGTTCACAAGTTAAATCTGAACACCAGAAACCCTAAGGGTTGTTACAGCAATTAGAAATGGCAGTTTGGAAATGGGAATTGATAACAATGGATTTTGTTACCAAGTTACCCAAAACAAGAAAAGGTAATGATACAATCTGGGTGATTATAGATAGGCTAACCAAGTCAGCTTATTTCCTACCAATGAAGGAAACTTTTAGTATGGAACAATTAGCCAAATTGTATGTAAATGAAATTGTTTCATTACATGGAATACCTTTATCAATTGTTTCTGATAGGGATAGCCGATTTACCTCTCATTTTTGGACAAGTTTCCAAAAAGCAATGGGAACCAAGCTGAATCTAAGCACAGCTTATCATCCTCAAACGTACGGACAAAGTGAAAGGACAATTCAGACAATGGAAGACATGCTTAGAGCTTGTGCAATTGATTTTGGAGGTAATTGGGATGATCACTTACCTTTAATAGAATTTTCTTATAATAATAGTTATCACACAAGTATCAATGCTACACCATTCGAAGCACTTTATGGACGAAAGTGCAGAACCCCAGTCTGTTGGGCAGAAATTGGGGAAAAGCAACTATCTGGACCTGAGATAGTATAGGAAACAACCGATAAGATCATTCAAGTCAAGGAACGACTGAAAGCAGCACATGATCGACAAAAGAGCTACGCTGACAACAGACGTAAGCCGTTAGAATTCCAGGTAGGTGATAAGGTATTGTTAAAAGTCTCTCCTTGGAAAGGAGTGGTAAGATTCATCAAAAGAGGAAAGCTAAGTCCCAGGTATATTGGACCTTTTAAGATTGTTAGAAAAATAGGACCTGTAGCCTATCAACTACAACTTCCAGAGGAAATGGCAGGAATACATGATGTATTTCATATATCTAATCTCAAAAAGTGCCTAGCTGATGAGTCACTCGTAGTACCTCTTAAGGATATAGAGGTAAATGAGCAATTAAAGTTTGTAGAGAGGCCTCTATAAATTGAAGATAGGAAAATCAAGAATCTTAAGCGTAAGATATTAGTTCTTGTCAAAGTAAAGTGGGACTCTAAAAGAGGACCTGAATACACATAGGAGCTTGAATCAGAAATGCAAAGGAAATATCCACACTTGTTCCAGTAGATCTTGAGGACGAGCTCTAAAACAAGGTGGGGAGGATATAACAGCCCTAACGTAAACCGACACCCTTATAACTTTTCCGACACCCTAATATATCTTAAATATCCCAATATGTCTTATATTACATCCCGTATGTGAAAACCGAGCCCAAAATAGATCATAACATATAAAATAAATTAAAATTAAGAAAAATGGAGTTGAGGCGGGCCGCGTAGACCCACCCCAACACTTACGCGGGCGGTATTAGAACCAAAACTTGACCCCGTTTGTTTTCTTTAGTTCAGGCGGGCCGCGTAAGCATAATCTTACACTTACGCGGGCCGCGAGAGTCTTAGAACGCGGCAGAACCCTGTGTCGACACGTGTCATAAACGTGTTGAACCTATTCAATGACACGGACAACCTACGCTTTGACCGAGCATTGACGCGGGCTGCGTAAGCCCCCCTTATCCTTTACGCGGGCCGCGAGAAACCTGAAATCAGGCCCTATATAAGGAGGCCTCGGGGTTTCACTTTCCGCCGTTCACAATTTCATTCTCAATCTCACTTTCTGAATTAGAGGCATTATAGTCGGGTATTATACCCCCTAAATAGCGAGGTTCTGCTACGATGTAAGTATTATAACCCCTGGAGACGTTTTAGATACTCTGCCCGATTGATCTAGGGTTCCGTAATGGCTGTCGTGGTTCTGCCCGACGTAGTCGTTGGAATGCCGTCTCGGGGAGGGTATTACTAATGTTAAAATGGGTTATTATACTAACACACGTACATTTGTGTAATTTATAGATTATTCCCAGGAAATCCATACTGAAAACTCTAAAACAGCAATGTGAGTGATCCACTTTTTGTAAATCTTTTTGTTAACTGTTTTTACAAAACCTTACTAAATTAAATATATACAAAGCAGTTATTGAGTATTTGTAAGAATACAATTATAGTGGGTATGTTGGGGTTTTGTATACAAAATTTGTTACTGGCGTGGTAACATTCCACAAGTTGAGTCTGACAGTACCACTGATGTTAATTGTTATATCTTGGAAACAAATGTAATTGCGGATGTGCCCTCAATACTGTAAAATGATTGGTATTTCAACTTGATTAAACTGGGATTCACTCACCAGTATTTCCCACTGACAAAATGTTTTTGAAACGCGTTTTAGGTAACAAAATGTGAAAGCCAAATAGAAGCCAGTTGGATAGCACTGAAGGCTTGGAAAAGTGGCAATAAAGTTACCTAAGAATAAAATAGATGCTTTGTTAAATAAAATAGGATTTATTCCTATAAAAGTGTGTATACTGAAAACTTGGGTTTTACCCATGTGTTTAATGTTATAAAATGTGGTGGTTTACTCTGATAAAATATTTCCTAACTACGGTCCTAATGAAAATTTCCGCTGCCAAATTGAATAATTAACGTGATACCACCGAAACTGGCTCGCGGCCGCCCGTTCCCGGGGATTTGGGATCGGGGGCTGCGACAACAACCAACCACACCAACCCACCACCTCAATCACCACAGCTAACAACCCACTACCACCTTAACCACCACAACCCACACCCACCATCACCTCAACCACCATAGCCCATAACCCACCACCTCCTTAGTAACCACCACAACCGAACACCCTCCACCACCTCAACAATCAGCCCAACACCACCCCAAACAACAATGACCACCCCACCGTCCCCATCCTGCAAACATAAAAAATAAATATTAAACATCAAATCATGAAATACGAACACTAACCTTCATTACTCCGACTGTATAGAGGGATACGCTAGCGAGATCGATATGAAAGACAGGGAATCCGTGCGTTTGTGTACTTCCGGATCATCTTTGTGGTCCAAGCATTTTTTTGTTGTCTCTAGATCTTCTTCATTCATGTGGTTCAACATGTCCTTCATGTATGCTAAATAAGGAAAAAAAATCCCTATACGCCGCGTATAGGGCAATGAGAGTTGTATTAGCATACACTTTCTGATAACTTTTCAGAAAATTATCTATATACGCCGCTCATTGCCCTGCGATGCATATGGATATTTTCTCTGAAAAGGTGTTAGAAAGTGCATACCAATACGACTCTCATTCCCCTATACGCGGCATATAGAGGTCTTTTTTTTTTTGAAAAGTCCTATTCCCGTATTCATCTTTACATTCACAACGGCTCTCTACAAATGTGGTAGGCAAGCTGCACTAAAAACATCGTGGATTAAACTAATCCTCGAAGTCCGTGTCGGCTCCTTGACTTTGTTATCACCTTCCCCGTACTTTTTTTGTGTTATTTTTCCACATGCTCCCATTCCTCGAGGGCTCGAAGTGCGTGCCGCCTTCCTCGACTTCATTATTCCATTCCTTGAAGTGCATGCCGCCTTTCTCGACTTCGTTATCACCCTCCTCATACTTTTTTCATATGTGTTCTTCCACATGTGAATCGTAAGTTCCGTATGCGTGCTGCAGATAGCTTTGCGCCAGGTAAGGCGCCACGTAAGGTGGTTTCGCCTCATCTACAAACTCCTGAAATAACTTAATGGTGAGACTTTAATAACCAAAACGGCATCACATCTTATATAGATTTTTTATGAGGTTCAAATCAGGCAACATGGGCCGCACGCTCCCATCATTACAACATTAATGAGTGAAATGTGCTTGATAACAAATTTCTTTCAATAAATCTATTATTTTATTGAAAGAAATTGATTATTAAAAAGTTTACTAACAAATTTAGTATATCCCTTTAAGTTAATTTAAACGACATGATAAAAACCAAAATTTTGTTCGAGACTATCAAGAGCATCTCCAACGGTGTATATGTTTCATGTCCGGATTTAGCTGACGAGAAATAGGTGAGATGGAAGAGAGAGACTGAGACACGTTTGAAATTTTGAATGAAATCAAATGAGCTATGTGAGAATAAGCGAAGAGAGAGAGAAGAGAGAAAGAATGGAGAGACGAGGGAGAAAGGGGGGTGAGGTGACATTCAAATTCTCTCTCCATTGAAGATGCTCATAAAGCAAGAACCATCCTCATTAGTTTTTTTTCAAAGTTTAAAATAGGAGATTGTGATTGGTATGTGATCACAAGTTTTAGTGGAGGTGAAAAAGAACCAGGTACGGGGCTCAAGTAGTGTGATGTGTAAAATATGTGTTTATAAAAAGCATCATATAAACCAAACCATTGAAATTTTAGCTTGGTTACTGTGTTTTGTGACCTTATATGTCTCAAGCTCATATTTCCATATTATAAATTACCAACAATTTGTTGCTTAATGGTATTGTACCTCATGCATGAAGAGTTTTCCAAAAATAAATTTTAATTTCACTTTTAATCCGGTTTTACTTTTTGCATTTTAACCTTTTTGTTTTTTTAACTTTTAACCTAAAGTTATTCATCTTTTACAATTTAACCTCAATACTTTTTTATTTTCAACTTTGGTCCTCCACAGTTTTCATCTTTCACAAGTTTTTCGTTATAAATTTCGTTCTAAATTATGCGAGTTAACACGCCATAACGTGCGTGTGAGGTTCAACGTATTTTCGTCAATTTTTTCCGTTTGACAGGTGCATCGCAACGCGTCTATTTCCCCGTTTGATGGATTCATCGCAACGCGCGTGTCCTAGATCGACTTATTTATTCTTTTCTAGGTTTTATGTTTCATTCTAATTTCTTCGCATTAACACACCGCAACGCATTAACACACCGCAACGGGCGTGCGTGGTTCAACGATTTTATGTCTGCTTTTCGTCCAGTATTATTTTTTTCCTTTTTATTTATTTTAGTTTTACGAGTTTTTCCGATGTTGGTGGCGCTAGCAGTGATATGACACTGGTGCTACTTGACACGGTTACATGCATATTTTTGTGTACGTGTTTCGATTGCTCTATTTTTTACGTAAATGTTTTCTAGAAACGAGTCAGATCAAATATTTACGTGCATATTTTTTGTGTGCGTTTTGCTATAAATTCGAGTTGGTCTACGTTTCAACGTAAACTATTTTGGAAAACGACTCAGGTCAAATACAATTTGTTTTCGTATTTTTTATGTATATATTTCGTAAATTTTGTTTCGAATCGAGCGGAGTCATATTTTACTTTTCTCTTTTTTCAAAAGGTCTAATTAATCTCTTTTGATTACATGTGTCGGTTTTCCCTTTATACCCGCTAATGTTTTCCATATATGAGCCGGGTCACATATAATACGTTATGATCGTACGGTATAAACTCGATTTACCTTACGTTTTGATCCAATCGCAATGCTTATATAGATCACACTGAGCACAATCAGATACGTTGAAACGTGCGTTTTCATATGATTAACGCATAACATAACATTTAGACTAATCCATTCTATATTTGCGGTGTGCGCGCGTTCGCAACGTGCGCGGGTGTTATTGCTTGTTAATATCAAATCAAACTATTACTCATGGCTAAAACCTCTAAATGATCATATTGGTTTACTTATTACTTTTTTTAATATTGTTATCTTGTTACTACTATCAACGAATAGTCTATGACGCCTTCGATACAGAAGATTATAAGCCACCAGGTGATCCTCCGTAAAATGCGTTAAGGACTTTGTCTATTAAATTATACTAGTTTTTATTGGCGTCGCGTGTTGCGGCGAAACAGAGCAAATGATAATATTAAACAAACGATATTGAAAATGAAGAATGTTGTTTCAAAAGCCAAACGGTAGATTAATTTATTATCGTATTGTAAAACGATACCAAATAAATATTCTAGTTTGATTACAACTTTATTTTTAACAACACCTATATCGGAATCTCAGGGGGGGGGGGATAAACACAATTGCGTACTTAAGTTTTTTTAATTAACAAACAACAGTTATTAAAAAAATATTAAATTGATTGATAAAGCTATCATTAAAAATTAAAAATTATGAAAAAAAAGGTAAATGAAAAAAAGGAAATATAGTTTAAAAAATAAAAAAAGGAAATATGGTGAAGTGGTAAATATAATAATAAGGTATTGTAATATTAAAATAATAAAATATTAAAAAGACTATATATTATTTTAAAGAGAAAAATGCCCGGATAGTCCCTGTGGTTTCGCCTTTTTTCACCTATAGTCCCTATCTTTCTAAAACTACTTGAATAGTCCCCAAGTTTTCGATTTTTGTTCTCGGATAGTCCCTGGGTCTAACTTCAGTTACTTTTCTCAGTTAAGTGGGTGTTGAAATGACCAAAATACCCTTTCCTTAAAAGGCCAAACCATAGGGACTATCCGGACACCTTCTCTTTATAAAACCCATCCACCCTTCATCTTCAACATTAAGAAACCCTAATACCCACACCCTGCTTCTCTTTAAATCCACTACCAAACACCCCCTGCCTCTTGTTTTCCCTACCGACGAGCACAAGGGAGTCCGACTGGACTCCGGTGATGGGTCTAACTCGTTAATCGGCCGGCAAGACACCCCAAACACCTCCCCTCATCGACAAAACGGACCACCACCGTCCGGTGGTGGTGAGCGATGGTTGCGGAACCAGAGAGACAGAGAGGAAGAGAGAGAGAGAGACCGAGGAGAGAGAGAGATGGCGGAGGTTGGTGAGTGGCGGCGGGTCGCGGCGGTGGTGATGTTCTCTCAAAGAAAATGGAAGCACAAAGCTCACTCGTGCGCTCGGTCAGAAGTCCGACGGTCAAACAATCGGGTGACATTCTCTCAAAGAAAATGAAGGAATGAATCCACCTTTTAATTTGTTTCGAAGCCAATTCTTGCTGCTACATTGTTACTTGGACATGGTGTGTAATTGTATTGTAACTTTGTATTTTGTATTACATCGGTTTTCTATCTGTGAAAGTATTTGGAATAAGCAGCAGAATGAGGGGATTTTGAATACAAAAATTCACTTATATTGAAGTGAAACAGGATGGAGGGCCATGACTCTAGTATTTTACTCGAATAATCAATTAACACTTCTAAATCTTGCTGGACTCAGGTGCCGATTCTAAATAGCAAATTTAACAGTGTTTTAGTATTAATACATGGAACAGAAGTTATTACATTAAGTTCGTTTCGACTTGGAACATTAAAGCCTGCTTGACTCGAATCTATTACTGTTTGTTTAAATCTAATTACTATTTTTTTCAACAATTATCAACAGGTGTTTCAGATTATATACCATTTGACGAAAAACCACAGAAGCACACGATGAAAACGACAAATGTCAAGAACATCACGAAAACCGTAACGCAAAACACGAGGCGGGGTGAAAACTGGGTTGACTGGAATCACGTCGCAGGTCGGGTCAAGTCGGCCGTGGTGCGGCATCGGGATTTACCGGTTACCATAACCGGTTTTGTGGGTCGGGCGACGGTGGTGGTATGAGGTGGTTTCAGGTGCCCGGATAGTCCCTATGGTTTGGCCTTTTAAGGAAAGGGTATTTTGGTCATTTCAACACCCACTTAACTGAGAAAAGTAACTGAAGTTATACCCAGGGACTATCCGAGAACAAAAATCGAAAACTTTAGGACTATTCAAGTAGTTTTAAAATTACTATCTTTAACAACAATATATATATAATATAATTCTTCGTAAATAATGTTAATAAAATGGAGAAAAACATTTGAGTCAACACACTACTATAATTAAACTTTGTCCCTTCGCTAAAATGGCCTTCGGACCAGTAGTCCAGTACCCCACAAATATAATACTTTTTTCATAGCAACTATTACAAAAAAAAAATAACATTTAGGATTTTTCTATAGATTTCACTTAGCAAATCGATAAATACCATACTCAATAATCAAAATATGATCAATCGGGTTTAGGGGTATTTATCAAATCAAATATCGAATTTTCGAACTACTTGAATCGAATTTTTCGAATATTTTTTTTATTTTTGCTTGAATTCGTATTCGATTCGAATTCGATTAAGAACCACCCAATTCGATTCGAATTCGTATTCAATTCTAATTTTGATTAAAATTTGAAATGATTCAATTCAGTTAAAGTTGGTAATAAATTCATTTAAGTCATGAGCTTGTTAATTGATATTTTAATACTTATTATAAGTTTAGAGATTAATTTATGCCACAACCCAATAAAAGTTATATATGCATTATATATAAAAATAATATATAAATATGTATAACTTTAATTCGAATTTCGAATCTAATTTAAAATAATAAATTCGTATTTGATTTACTAGACTCGAATTGACTTGAATTTGAATTTGAATATTCTTGATAATCCAATCGAATTAAATCGAATTTCGTTTTTTTACGAATTCATAATGAATTCTGAACACCCCATAGTCTGGTACCCCACAAATATAATATTTTTTTACAAAGCAACTATTACAAAAGATAATAATAATAATAATAATAATAATAATAATAATAATAATAATAATAACATTTAGGATTTTTCTACTAATTTCTCTTAACAAATCGATAAATTCCATACTCAATAATCAAAATATGATTAATGGGGTTAGTGACTCATTGGCAAAGACAAAATCTTTAAAAACATAAATTTGAAGATATTGAGTTTAACTCCAACGTGATTAAACAAATCCACCTTGCGTACAAATCAAATATGACAACTTGTATAATACGGAGACAGTCATGTAAGTCGGTTTAGAACTTAAGATCCAAATGGACTGAACTTTCTACAATGATGTTTCTATTATATTTTTTAATAGATACTTAGGTAGATTGTGTTGTTATATAATTAAAATAGAGAAAAAGGAAAATTAGCGTAAAAAACTAAACTGTGAGGTAGTTCTGATAATAAGTGTGTCTATGTTTTATTACTTGCATTTTGCATATTAGTTTTCACAATTCAATTTTAAATAATATTTATATTGAGATATACATAAAAATAAGTATATTTACGGTGTAATCGGTACTATATAAAAATTATATTTTTAAAGTTGTAAGAGAAAAAAAAGTTCAAAATTAAATAATATAAAATACATAAAGATTTTAGAGTAAATTAGAAAAAAAATATTTATCTTTATACCTAATACCAATGCATCTCCTTTTCCTTTAAAATTGAGAAGTTTTATACTTAATTTTTCCAAGCCTTCAACGATGCATAAAAATAAACGTTTACTCATCCGGAAACGACGCCTAAACAGTTCGGGGTTTGGGTAAGTAGGCGCTTCATCGAAGTAATCTTTAATCAACCGGTCGTTTGCCGCTTGTCGGTCTCGTTGAATATATTCTCTTGATAAAATCTGACGTTGAGGCTCGCTATAATGTTTCATATAACGAGCCGCTAGTTCGCACACACTCGTAACCGCCTCTTGTTCGACCTTCTCATCGGTCGAGTCACCCTCATCCGCTAAAAAAAATTTGTAGTAATAATTTGCAATGGACGATGAGGAGGTGGGTGAATCCATTTTTTATAAAATGGGTGAAGGCTGTATAAAAAAAAAAAAAAAAAAAAAAAAAAAAAAAAAAAAAAACTTGATGTTTGAAGTTGTAGGTGAGTTTTTTTGTTGTGGTTTGTATAAAATGGATGAGGGTGATGATATTTATATAAAGGTTAAATTGAAAAATAAATAAATAAATATAGCTGTTGAAATCAGACCGTTGGCAACCGTCATTAGCCAAACAATCTTCATCTCCGGCGTTGAATTAAGAACGCCTCAGCCCAAAATGGTAAAACAACGCCCAAGGGGGCGGAATCTCCGGCGTGGTGGGGCGTTTTGTTATAAAAACGGACGACTACGCATGGTCTTAGGGTTTACTTTAGCTTTTAGGGTTAGGTGTTAGGGGGTTTACATTTAGGGTTTAGTTTTAGGTTTTAGGGGCGTGCAGGTTTAGGTTTTTTGTTTTGGAGGGAGAGAGGTGGGTTTAGGTTTTTTAGTGGTGGGTAAGTGGTTTAGATTTTTGTGTAGTAATGCACATGTATAGCACTTATTTTTTTTATTTATTTAAAAAATTATATACTAAATATAACAAAATTTAATGAAAAAACAATAAAAAAATTGTGTTTGTTAAGCTTTTGTTAGCAGTTTTATAGTTTTCTCCTTTAAACTAATCTATACTATATAATAAAAGAAACCTGTTTTGGGACACTTGTCATTCTCTCATTTAATTGATTAAAATTATTAATAATACTAATAATAATAATAATAAAAATAATAATAATATTTAATCTAAATTAATTCAAATTCTTATTATTGCAAGCTTTTTAAAATGTTATAGATAAATTCTTATTTTATTGATAAAGGGTATTAAATTAAATTTGCATATCGATATTATCACATGTTTTTATGTATACGGGTTTTTATCCATTTCAATAGTATGTTTATTGAGTTAATTCCTAATTTTTCTCATTTTGGATCTACATAAATCGAAGATAATGAGAATGAGTTTATATGTGTTTTTTAATCAAATCTAAAATCTAATCTAATACAAATTTTTATTATCAATAATATTTAATCAAATCTAATAAAAATTCATACAAATTCCAAAGTTGATATTAACTTTCAAATAATTAAAAAAAATCCACCTAACATCACAAATGTTTATGTTAAATTAGATTAATTAATTTGTTCAACAATCACTATTATATTTATCATTCAGTATGGTTAATCGATTTATCATCATACAACCTCCCACCTATTCAATCATATGATTTTTCAATCTTATATTAACTAAATAAATAAATAAAGATTAATATTCAATCTTATCCTACTTTAAATATAAAAAAAATCCGTTAATTCAGATTAATATTCAATCTTATCCTACTTTAAATATAAAAAACTTCGTTAGTTTTTTTAAAATATATATTTTTTTATTATTTGGTATATAAAATCATATTTATTCAACCCAAGTAATACATGGGGGTTTTTAGAAATATAACTTTTTTTTATTATTTGGTAAACAATATTACATTTATTCAACCCGTGTAATATAATGGTTTTTTATTATTTGGTAAACAATATTACATTTATTCAACCCGTGTAATACAATGGTTTTAAAGATATAATTTTTTTTATCATTTGGTATATAATATTACATTTATTCAACTCATATATAAAATTACATTTCTTCAACCCGTGCAATAAATGAGACTTTTAAAAAGATAATGTTTTATTATTTGGTATATAAAATTCATTTATTCAACCCGTGTAATACACGGGGTTATAACGTAGTTTTCTTATAATCTATTCCTTGTCACGAAGTAACCATTGCTAAGCATGGACAACATATACAAATAAAACACCTCTACATGTGTGTGCATGACATAATATGAACACATAGTACAAATAACACCCCGATACAATTCTTCCTTTTTAAATGAACTTCGTGGCATACGATTCGATGATGATAGAGTGCTGTGCTTCAGTTTTGAGACCACCGATTCCTACAAAATGCTAAAATAACAACTTGCTTATTTGAAATATATACAGGTTGCCATTTCTGGAAGTTGAATACTAGATGATTACATGTCAATTACCGACGGATTTCCAATGGAAATTTCATCTAAGGGACCCCACTTTGACAACACTAAAAAGCCTTGGTGGAAACCTTATCAAAGATCTTAATCGGTAGATTACTGACGAAAAAACCTAGGGGTTACCGACGTGTGCAATCATCTCAAAAGAAAGGGTGGGTGGGAACCATATTGGAATCTAACTCAATATTACTAACAAATTGGCGTGACATTCTCGTTGGTAACTCTTTCCCACCAAGCTACTGAAATTTTGAAGTATGCCTCTATTTTAAAACAATATTATAATTGTTCTTGGATTGTCGTCACTAATACAAACCTAGGGTTTAAATGGGTCCATCGCTGAGCGGCCGCTGGTGATAATTATTTATTTATTTAGTAGTGATTCTTTGTTTAATCAATATAAATATAATAAAGTTTTAAGGCGAGATACACTACTAGAAAACTAGGCAACTGCGACCAAATTTTGCGACTAACATAAGACGGTCGCAAAATTAGTGACCGTTTTGTGACTAAAACCAAAACAATTGCAAAATTAAAGACCAATCCAGATTCGATCGCAAAACGGTCGCAAATTTGGTGACTGTATTTTTGTGGTCGGAAAACAGTTGCAAATATGAGAAAAATAAAAAATAGCAAAAGTTACAACCGTTTAAAGCAATCGCGAATAAAAAAAAACAAAAACAAAACAAAAGTTGCGACCGTATAAAACGGTCACAAATAGGAGAAATATATAAAAAACAAAAGTTGCGACCGTTTAAAGCGGTCGCAGATACAAGAAAAATAGAAAAAGCAAAAAATTATTCATCAGTGTTTAGGGTAAAAAATGCAAATAATCATAAGTTCTGGGTTAAAACTGACAGTAGCCATAAGTTTAGAAGCTTCAATCACACGATGGAGTCAAAAGCAGATCTGTTAATCTTTCATCATCCTCATGTGCGACTCACGGTACATCTGTGACTCCGGCGATCATCCTCGTCATTCATCGATCTGATACCGTACATCTGGTATGTATCACTCTTCATTTCCTTTAATAATCCGACTCGATGTTAGAAATCCGACGAGTGATTCCAGTTTGAAACCATGTGTTAAATCCGACGACTGATTCCGAATACGTGATTGAAGAAATCCTCTCACCAATCTGATTTTGAGGAGTTCTGCCGCTCGAAGAAATCCTTTCACCGATCTGATTCTGGTGACACCGATCTTCATTTCCTTTAAGCTCTAGTTTCATTGTTAACGGTTCAGATTCATGATACTGTGTCGAATTGCTAGGGTTACGGAAGCTAGAGGTTGTGATTTTGTTTTGTTTGTGTTTGATTAACTGATTGACTCTGTTTTTCTTCGTGTTTAATTGTGTTTTGGAAAGTGAAATTAGGATTACTGATCTGATTTTAATTTTAGGTTTTACAGAAATTAGAGCTCCTGATCATGTGTTTCTTCTTGCATGTTCGTATTCAGTTGTGTTTAGGAAAGAAATTAGGATTAGTCAACTATTAGATTCACTGATCGAATTACAATATGAGGTTTTATAGAGTTCATGACTCTGTTTTATATTTTATATGTTCGTATTTAGTTGTTATGAACAATGCTGCATCTTGTTAATTCTGCGATTTTAGAACCAATTTAGTTTGGAATCATGTTGTTATGAATGATGCCGCATCTTGATATGATGAATTTTGGATTGATTAGGTTAATTTTGGTTTTTATTGCGAGTTTTTGGTGAGATTAGGGTTTGAGATCTACGATTTAGGTTATGAGATATGGAGAGGGTTTGAGAGAAAATGAGCACAGTAGTAAACAACTTTGTGATCAGATGGGTAATCTTCTTACTATGGTATGTTTTTCAGTGATTTTGTTAATGGGAATAGGAAGTTTTGTTATGCATGATTGCATGCACTCTAGATGTTTGTTGAAATGCCAGTGCTGAATTTTTTAGTTTGTTGGGGTTCTTTTGGTTCAAGTTCTTGATTATTGAAGCTTGATTGTTTATGATATTCCAACTGCCCTTTAACACACCTTGGTGTTCACTAGACAGTAGCCAATTGTGGCATAATTTTCAAGAATTAGCAATTGAAGCAAGTTATAAAGTTTATGCTTATAAAATAGTTATCAGCATAGTTATCAAAGGCGCGAAGCGCACTCTAGGCGCATAGGCACCGATTTGGGCCTAGGCGCCAAAAGCGCCTACATCATTTTGTTAACGCGAAAGATTCTTTTGTTTAGGAAGAAATTTATTGATGTCGCGATTGATAGCTACAAAATGATGTACTATAGTTTTTAATGTGTAGTTTGTAGCTGTGGGTGTGATCGGTTTTGGCGTGTGGATTAGCACTCACCATGATGGTTGTAGAAAATCGCTCACTCTTCCGGTTTTGGGTCTTGGTGCTGTAATATTCGTGATGTAAGATATCTCTGAGCTTTTCTTCGTTTTAATTTAATAGGGTTAAAGACTTTACTCATCATCATCATCATCATAACCTTTGTGTTGCAATAATATCCATGTGGAATTTTACATTTGGAATGCATTACATATAAATTTGAAGGTGGAATTTATCACGGCCGAATTTGCTTAAGTAGGGGTGCAAACGAACCGAGCTACTCGCGAGCTACTCGAGCTCGGCTCGAAAAAAAGCTCGCACGAGCCGAGCTTAATCGAGCTCGAGCCCAAGCCTAAAAACAAGCTCGTTTAGTAAACGAGCCTGAGCCCGAGCCCGAGCTTCGCTTATCAAGCTCAAGCCGGCTCGCGAGCCTTAACGAGCTTTCTTTTTATATATTTTTATTAATTATTAATATATTAAACATATATTTAAATAATAATATTTACCATTTATATAAATATAAAAAAATAACTAAATAATATGTATAACAATAATTATAATTAATAAAAATTAATTAATAAATACTAAACGAGTCGAGCCCGAGCCGAGCTCGAGCTTGAAAAATTACCTTCGAGCCGAGCTCGAGCTCGAGCTTTCATATGTTAAACGAGCTCGAGCTCGAGCCTGATCAAGCTCGGGCTCGGCTCGTTTGCACCCCTATGCTTAAAAATATCCAATCATCATCCTGAACATTGGCAACCATCATGGAGTGGTGAGTGTCTGATTTTCACTTTTTTTTTTTATTTTGGTTATGTCATTGTGACTTTTACACTAGTCAACCTAATATCATGACTTGCAGTTAGGACTGCTCTAACAACACTAATTGCATTTGCAGTTAGGTGCTTTGGGCTCATTAGACTACAAGAAAGAAGAACGGCGTGATCTTGGAGTTAAATCTTGTGAAACTGCACCGAAGTTTGGTTCTCCTGATCATCAAAAGCTCATTGATGAGGTCACAACAATAACCCGAACTTTTCATTCTAATTGTTTGACTTTCTAGGTCAAATAGATATGATTACATTTTCGAATTTGATATAAAGGTCTTATATTATTGAAATACTGCTAATTATAACTTCATTAATTTTTTTCAAGAAAGCACACGCAGAAACTGGTAATTTTTAGCTAGTAAAAATGTGCATTAAAGTGAAGATTGGCTTATATAAGTCAACTGGTTGCTTTCTTTTAGGTTGCAATGATCACATATCTAAATGTGCAGATAACTGAGCACGAAGAACAACAGCATGAAGTTCCTTTAAACAAGAACCAAGAAGCTGAAGAGTCAAGGGTGTCAGCGCAGGTGGCTCCTGTTATACCTCCTGCAACTGTGAACGCACCAACCGATGCTTCAGAAACCGGCTGATGACCGCCTGTTCACAATAGCAGCGGTTGGACTGGCGCTTGCTATTGCTGTGCTTGTGTTGAAGAAGTTGATGAAAGCCAGTTTTCTATAATTGTGAAAATTTGATAATATGTAAATTTTAAGTGGTATTTGATGTTTTAAGTGGAATATGTATTTTGTTATGATAACTTTGAAATTTGATGTTTTAAGTGGATTTTTTTATATAATTGTGAAAATTTGATAATATGTAAATTTTAGAATGGATACTATATGCAGGTTACACTAGAAAATGGCTATAATTAATAAAAATTGCGACCGCAAAAACGGTCGCAATTTTCAAAAGGCAAACAGTTGCAAAGCAATCGCAATTTGTAAAAGGCATGCGGTCGGAAAATGATCGCAGTTTGTAAAAGGCATGCGGTCGGAATACGGTCGCATCAAGACCGTCGCAACCAAATTCCCACAAAACCAAGAGCAGTCGCAATATTTGTGACCATTATTAAAGTCGCAAAACCCAGGTCGCAAAAGATAGCAGCAGTCGCAAGTTAGTCGGAGTAGAGCAATTGCGACGGGTGTTTTTCCGATCACAATTTCGGTTGGAAAACGTTCGCAACAGGGCAATTGCGACAGGTTTGCGACCAAAATTGCGGTCGGAAAAACCTACTTTTCTAGTAGTGATATGAATGCTACAAGTGTGATTATTGCATAATGATCGATTGATGGTGTATATTTAGCAAGGTGTGACAAAGACGAAATCAAGATACGGGTCTTAAGCCTGTTGTGTTTGCTGAATTTGTGATTATGAGTGGGGCATGAAGCTATCAGAATGTTAACAATACGTTAAAAAGATCGAGAGATGAAACCGAGAGCTAACAAGTTATGGGGTTTGATTTGATTATCACAAACACTATAACCGAAACCATAAAATAAGCTATTGACTTAATTTGTCTATGTATAGTTTTATTAAATCGTGTTATCCTATCTTTAATAAACAAGCACATTTATAGACACGCATGACATTCTCTCCATTATTCCCACACTTAAATTCCCGTCCAAACCAATATAACATGTCTACCTTTATATGTGTATCCAACTTGACCCATTATCAATACACGCGGGTTTGATTGATCTCCACCCAAAATTCTGGTATCGCTTTTCTGTCTCGACTTTATTAGGGTTTGAACTAAATCTTTTAAGCCTTCGTCTCTTGATCTCATTAGTTGGAAAACCATCGAGGTGGGTCTTATTGTCACGAATGATTCTATATATTTTTCCAACTTAGGCAATTAGTTGCTTCTTCATACAAAAGAACAAATTTGAGTACTTGCCATTTACTTGGTGCATACTTTCTAGGTTGGAATATGACAAAAAAAATTGGGAAAATATACAAATATGAATTAAAAAATCTTCCTATACTAATAAATAAAAATCTTTTTTGGACACGTGTCAGTTTCTGATGTTTTCTCAGATAACAATAAATAATAATTTTAAACAGAAAATTAGATAAGAATAAATATTTGTTTTTCAATAAATAATTTTAAACAAAAATTTAGATAAGAATAAACGTTTGTTTTTTTATATAAGCATAAAATTATATCTCGAATATTATGAGTAGATATATATACTTTGGAGTTCGGTGATTTAAATTATGGTAAATTAAGAATCAAACGTTCCCATGAGATATATACTTAATAATTGTAATGTTGTTTTTATTTAAAGATGTATTTTCTTATTATTTAGTATATAAATTATTTATGCAACCCGTGTAATATATACAAAATTTACAACTGAAAAAGAAGCCATTTTTTTGGAACCGCAACTATTTTATTATAATCATAAAATAGAACAAAGGGGACAGCAAAAATCTGGAAGTCCCAAACAAAAACAACATTACATTATAATGTCGCAGACATTAAAGTCTCTCCACCTCTCCCGATCAAGACTCACAAACAGTGATCTATTTATAATCCATTGAAACGATTCCTCTTTAATCTTATTCACCATACCGTCCACCCGACTCTTTTTCTGTTCGAAGATAAATTCATTCCTTGATTTCCATATGATCCACATCGTCGCGAACGCAATCACTAAAATAGCCTTTTTCCATTTATTAGAACCTTTCAAATTATGAACCCATTCTAACAACTCCACTACAGAGCCAACACTTACCCTTGTAGGAAGCTTTGTCCAAGCCCAAATACTCCACCAAGTAGCAGATGAGGTAATGCAAGAGAACATCAAACGCTCTATTGTTTCTATAACGTAACCACACAACACACAATTAACATTATCCACAACAACTCCTCTTTTTTTCCAGTTTTGTTTTGACCGCTATACCTCCATTTAAAACCCTCCAAACAAAAAAAAACATGTCTTTTGTGGCGCCCACGCCATCTACTCGAACCGCCCAATTTCCACCTTCTCCCCTATTCTTTCAGCCACCGCTTGTCTGAACAAGGCAACTGAGAATTTTTCATCACTTCCATTCTCAGCTAGGATACCCAACAGTTCTGGTTCAACCACACCAGCTTTAACAATATCATTTTTTTACCATAACAATGTCCTTCCACGTGCCTGAAATCCCTGTTTTTAACGGAATCGCATTTTCATTCTAACCATTTCCATGAATAGATTTAATCACATTTACCCAAAGGTGTGATTGTTGATGCTTCAATCGTCAACGCCATTTCATAAGAAGGGCCCAATTAAGGCTTCTAATCTCACCTAAACAAAGGCCACCCAAATGTTTTTGTGTCACCACTTTGTTCCAACCCACCCATCTTATCTTATTATGCAATTTGTCCGAGTCTTCCTCTTTCTGGGCAAGTCAGTTTATAATCAACATACAAGTTGATTTAGTATCCTCGTAAAGTTAATAAATATCAAGAAAAAGTGTTTTTGATATTTAATTCTGAACTAACTATTTAAATTTCATTCATACTACCTAAGTCACCGGAAAAAAGAGTTCGTCAGCCATCATCAAACCTTAGTTCATCACCTCTGAAATGATACTGGAAAACCAAATTATCCACAAATCAATTGCAAAATTCGTCACCGATGGCTACATTGGCGTTCAAATCCACCACCAGAAGAGCACCGATCACCACTTCCTTACCGTCAACCGACGATTCACCAGCATCTTCATCTTCCAAACCTCACCGTCGTTCCAGAAGCGTCAGTATAACAATTTGGCATTTTACTGGAACGTGCATTTTACAAAACCCCAATTCTTGTCTTCACTACACAGCACCGTATTCAATAATTAATCCTACCATTATAAAAATCCACAAGGATTCAACTCCATTTCACATAATAGAACCCTGTGAATCATGTTTTATACACTAATTCCTTTTTAATTCTACCATAAAGAAGCTTTCTTGCTTCTGAGTATAAATTTGTAGATGAATCTGCAAAACGTACCTTTTTGTGTAGATCTAAACACCTTAATTCTAGGGACCATCTGAAAAACGAGAGAGAGATGGATTGCCGCCACCAACTTGACAAACCCCCAACCGCATATCTGAATCAGATGGCGATGGGTCGTCGGAAAAACGGAGAGGATCCAAGGAGTAAAACGAGTAGATTTGAACCAAGATGAATAACATAGATTGGTGGTGATGCATGAAGGTGATGGTTTCCGGCCGGAAGCAAGATGGTGATGATGATGGTGCCACTGCCGGTCGAAGTGTATGCGAGGGTGAAGATGGAATGACTGTAACAGAGGTGAGGGAGAGATTTGAGTAGGGTATGGTGGGTTGGATTAGGCTTTATTTATTTCTAGCTATTTGTTTTTATTTTTGTAAACAAGGGCATTTTTGTAATTTTATTTGGACTTAACTAAAACACTTAACAGTCATCCAATGTAGGGATTATCCGAGTAACAAAGTGTAAAACCATAAGGAGCATGAGTGTAATTTCCAAAAGTTGAGGACCATATGTGTTATTTTAACAAACCACAGGGACTATTCGAGCATTTTACTCTTATATATAAAAGGAATATTAGATTTTAATAATTCCAACTTCTTTGTATTGGCCGGTAACAGTCTAAACTAAAGAATAGTTTTGTGACAATCCTAACTTTTAATCTATTTTCCATTATCGATCTCATACTAACTAAGCAGTCCACGTCAACAAAACTTTGTCATATAACCAGTCCATGTCATCAAAACTTTGACTTATTTGCCACATAATCAGTCTACGCCATCAAAATTTTGACTTATTTGTACATAATCAGTCTACGTTAGCAAAACTATGACTTTTTTGCCACATAATCAGTCCACATCAGCAAGCACTAACTGGGTTAACTTTTAGTTAGTATGGGATCGTTGATGGAAAATAGGTTAAAAATTGAGACCGTCACAAAACAGTTCCTCGGTTCTTAACAGTTACCGGCTAATATGTCAAAGCTTGTATTATTAAAATTCAAATTTCATGTATAGAATGTATATATTAACTTACTTTTAGAACTAATAACACGGATGGTACCTGTGGTTTACCTTAATTACGTATACAATTAAAGGCCGGTCACAACTTAACAGATAATTTATATTAAAAACTTGAGAGATAAAAATTTGTTATTTAAGCAAATGAAAATCTTTGAAAAAAAGAGAACATATGAAACCGTAACAATTCTCACTAAAATTATTACTTATTATGTTAATTTTCTAATAAGGAAACCCTAATTGCGAAACCCAAGTAATTCTGCATAAACCCTAAAATTTTTAGAACAATCGGAATCAGGATTAGGGCCCCTAAAACTCAGGGGGGGGGGGGGTAAACCCTAGCTAACGATTATCTAAACAGTTTGCTGTAGGAAAGGAATTTAGTCGAACGGCCAACTCAGCTGAGCTACCCATGAACGTGGCCACCCTATGCTGAAAATGGACCCGTCGCGATACGCGACAGGATCAGGTGTCCCTGTCGCGACACGCAGGGGAACCCATTTTTCAGTATATATAGAGGGGTGTGGCATTTGCATTCTGATGTTCGTACGACGTTCAAATTCCAATTATACGCTGAGATATCGTTTAATTACTACAAACACACACGAATCACTAAACGCTGCCGCGATAAACAGGGTAATAACTCGATCGCTATTACGATTCAAGGTCCGATCGATTGAAACTATCCAACGAATGTTTAAGTGCTGCTCAAATTGGGTTTATACTTTGTCATTCGTCGTTAATTCAATGGATGTTTAAGTATCGCACTTTGTCATTTGTTGTGAGGGTTTAATCTCGTGAATTGTCGTAAATGCTGTATTAGTTACTAACCCAGTTCGTGTGCATTGTTATTTAAATTAGGTTAAACAGGCTAATCAGTAGACTAAACTCCGCCCGCATAAATCTGCAATGTGAGTCATTCTCTTTTTACCAAACTTGCTTTCAAAATCATGTTTGTTTTCAAAGTTATAATTACAGGGATTAAGTCTTTGTAGTCTTCATTACAGCCGGTATGTGGGGTTTTGTATACATTACTTGTTATCCATCACCATTGGACAACGAGATAACCAAGGGGTGATATGACCATAGTCACAGACACCATTGGACAACGAGATAGCCAATGGGTGGTCGAGTGACAAATACCGTGGGTATATGGTTGACATGTAGAAACATTGTAATCGCTCTTAATACTGTAAATTATAACAAAAAGTATTGTTTTAGATAAAAAGAATGATTCATTCAGTATTTCCCCGCTGACAAAACATTTTTCAAACATGTTTCAGGTGATCTGTTGTGATCCAGGAAAAGTGCCGTGAAGCACTACAAGCTTAAGGAAGTGGCTTAAAATAAATAAATAAAGAAACATGTTTTGTAAAATAAAGATTTCCCAGTGAAATCACTTTATTGTAAATTACAGGGTTTTATCCCTAAATTATGTAATAAAGTAAACGGGCAATTTTTATTAAAAGATCCTGTATTAAAGACTTCCGCTGTCGCCTAAATTAAATACCACGGGATTCCTAGTCCGCGGCTCTTGACCGGGTCAAACCGGGGCTAGGGCCGTGACAGAAACAAAAATGGTGTCTCGACACAACAGGGATAATAGGGATAAGCAAATGGTATCGTATGGGATCGCAAATTGAAAATATGTTAAAAGTTAGGACTGTAACAAAACATTTACTTAGTTGAGATTATTATCGGTCAATATATCAAAGTTGAGATTATTAAAATTTAATATTTTAAATAAAAAAGAAAGAGAAAAAAATATTAAGATATGTATGTGAATGAGTTGTGAGAGGCTTTTAAAATGAGAAATACATTTTGAAAAATATGATTTTTAGTAATTATATAGTAGGAAATGGTGGAGGGGATATCTTCCAAACCACGTTATACTAGTTAAAAGACCCAACTATGCAATCACCTTATATTACGTAATTGAGTAATGTTAGAATGTGGGGTGTGGGGCTTGGATTGGGGCGTGGGTTGTGTTGGGGAAATTCGAAATCGTTTGGATAAATTTGAAGTCGTGTAATCACTTTCAGATCAAACAATTGGAGTGGTTACCAATCTTTGATCGGATAAAATCAGAATTGATTCTAGATTTCTGTATAAGAATTTGGTTGTGAGAATTTTGAGGGATTCTAACGAACTTGAATTCGTCTAGGGTTTTTAAAATTGTTTGAGAGGGTGTATTACCAGTTTTCCAAAACTGCCTGCAGTTTTTGTTTTGAACAAAAACATCTTTAGTCCCTCATGTTTCAAAAGTGCATATTTAGCCCGAAATTTAATTTCTGATGCATTTTCGATAAAGGACTTTTGTCCAAAATAAAAAATTTCTGATTTTATTCCCTCATGTTTCAAAAGTGCATATTCAACTCGACCCCAGCCAGGGGCTCTGCCCCTTGGACCCCGCTTCTCTCGGGGCGCTGCCCCCTTGTATCCCCTGTTAGTCCCGATGACATTCAAATAAGCGTGCACTCTTATTTGAATGTCACGCGCAATCTCAAAATTACACTAAAATATCCAACAGGTTGGGGGAAAACGCCCAAGCCACCACCACTTGGGGCTTGGGTTGGGGCGTGGCCCTTGGGGCTTGGGTTTGAAGCCGGGCGTGGGGCGGGCTTGGGTTTGATGTGGCGGCCTCCTATTCGCCTTGGGTTTTAAATTTATATATATATATATATATATATATATATATATATATATATATATATATAGGGGAAGGATAAATCGAAAACCCACTTGAGTTGAGAAAACTTAGAAAACCTTTGTAAAAAAACCCATGTAAACTCAAGAAACATTTTTAAAAAAATAGGAAATGTAATATACATATATTTGAACATTTTTAAAAAAAGAAACACAAAAAACACCGAGTAGTTTTTTTTTTTAAAAATGTTACAAATTTCGGGTTACATAATATCTATGCCCAAAAAAAATGTAACATACAAATTTTCAACATTTTTTAAAAAAAAAACTGGTAAGCGTTTTTTACATTTTTTTTCATAAATAGGTCCGTGTACATTTATATTACATTCCCTATTTTTTTAGAAAAAAAATAAAAATGTTACATAGGGTTTATTTGGGTTTTCTCAACTCATATGGGTTTTCGATTTATCTTTCCCCTATATATATATATATATATATATATATATATATATATATATATATATATATATTAATAACCTGCCAACCCACGCGGTGCACCCACGCCCCACCATACTCCACGGACACGTTACTAGACGATGGGAGGGCTCGAACTCCACGTGTCAACTCATGCCCCACCACACCCCACGTTCTTAACTTGTGTAATAGCCTGAATACCATATTACTATTTCTTAATAAAATGCTTGGAAAATAAATATATAGTTAAAGCATAGTCTTCGTAAATTCATTGACGGACTCAAAATACCCACTAAAATGGGGAAAGACATATAGTCTTCGTAAATGCATAACGGACTCAAATACCCACTAAAATGGGGAAAGACATTTGGGTCAACCAACATAACTAGATTTTCCACATTACCACTGCTATACATCGAAATGTTTAACCAAACCAACAAAGAAATTCACCAATGGCATCCAAGCTTACCTTTTTAACCTTCTTTTGTGTCTTATTCTTTGTCTTCTCCCTTAGCAAGGCTAAGTTTGATAATGACTCAATCAAACGCCTTCAAGGTTCTCACAAGGGTAGCAAAGTGAAAGGCCTTCATGACATCAAACTATACCTTGCCCATTTTGGTTACCTAGATTACCAACATACCCCTAACCACGTCAACTCTGAAAACGATGAATTTGATCAGGCATTTGAGTCCGCGCTCATAAGCTATCAAAACTTTTACCATCTCAATGCTTCCGGTACACTAGATGGACCTACCATTTCACAGATGATGATGCCTCGTTGCGGACAACCAGATAAGAAAAACAGTCACAAACACAAAACAAAATTGGTGCATACCGTGTCTCATTATCAATTCTTCCAAGGCAACCTTAGATGGCCCCCAAGTAAAAGTCACCTCACCTACGCATTTGGCTTGAATTATCCAAATGCATACATGCATACCTCCAGTCATTCGTGCCTTCAACACATGGACTTCTGCTTCAAACTACTTCACGTTTTCCATGGTTGATGATGTTGCTAGTGCTGATTTAAAGATTAGTTTCGAAAGCCCAAATCATGGTGATGGATATGCCTTTGAGGGAGCGACATTGGCGCATGCTTTTGCGCCAACAGATGGGAGGTTTCATTATAATGCGGCTCTGAGTTGGTCTGTGGGACCAGGACCAGTTCAAAATGCTAATGATTTAGAATCGGTGGCGCTTCATGAAATAGGACATCTACTTGGGTTGGATCATAGCCAAGATCCAAATGCTGTAATAATGTGGAGTAGCATCCAGACAGGAACTATAAAGCAGGAGTTAAAGTCCGATGATATCCAAGGCATCAAAGTTTTATATGGACTTAATTAATTAAGCTACATATATAACCTATTTACCTATAGGGTAAAGTTCTTGTACAAATAATCTTAACATACTAAACATACAAATTGAAGGAAAACTCAAAAAGACAAGGTGGCATTTTTGTAATTATCAATAACTATCAAAGTTACTCTACAAATACCTCTAAAAAAACCTAACCACTCCCCCCACCCCCAAAAAAAACCTAACCCCCCCCACCCCCCAAAAACCTAAAAAAAACCTACCCCCCCCCACCCCCACCCCCAAAAACCTAAAAAAAACCTAACCCACCCAAGCTAAAATGCTAAAAACTAAACCCCCCAAAAAACCTAAAAGAAAACCTAACCCCCCCCCCCCACCCCCAAAAACCTAAAAAAACCTAACCCCCCCCACCCCCACCCCCAAAAACCTAAAAAAAACCTAACCCCCCCCCCCCCCCACCCCCAAAAACCTAAAAAAAACCTAACCCCCCCCCCCCCCCCCACCCAAGCTAAAATGCTAAAAACTAAACCCCCAAAAAACCTAAAAAATCTAAAAAAAAAAAAAAAACACACAAATTATTTTATTTTATTTTTTTAACATTTTTTATTAAAAAATCGCTACTTTTAGTAGCAGCAAAAAAAAAATTTTTTTTTTTTTTTTTGCTAACGAAATGTAGCGATTTTTTAATAAAAAATGTTAAAAAAAAATTGTGTTTTTTTAGGTATTTTTTGTTGTAACTTTGATAGTTGGTGGTAATTACAAAAATGTCACCTTGTCTTTTTGGGTTTTCCTTCAATTTGTATGTTTAGTATGCTAAGATTATTTGTATTTGATCTTTTGCCCTTACCTATATATGTATTCCATTAAGAATCCTTCGGTTATCTTCTTAGAGCATGACTACAAGAATTCTGTAATATTTATGAGGGTTAAGTTATTCTACAAAGCCCCCACCCCTTGGGCAAAAAAAAAAAAAAACTATACATCACCAAAAAAACCCCCCAAAAAACCTAAACCCCTCCCCCCCCCCCCAAAAAAAACCTAAAAAAAAACCTAACCCCCCCTCCCCACCCTATAACAACCCCAATGTAAACCGACACCCTCATAATTTTTCCAACACCCTATTATATTTTAAAATGTCCCAATATATCTTTAAATATACCCCATACGCGAAAACGGGCCTCAAATACAATATAGTATTAAAAATAAAATTTAAAATCTGAAACTTAAGCTGCGGCGGGCCGCGTAGACCCACCTCAATCCTTACGCGGGCGGTATAAGGGTTGGAACCTGAATTCGTTTGATTTCTTAAGTTCAGGCGGGCCGCGTAAGACCCACCATTAGCTTACGCGGGCCGCGAGAGTCCCAAATTGTGGCACAGCCCGGTGATGACACGTGTCATCATCGTGTCAAGGCTAGTTGGTGACCCGGACGAGCTACACTTTGACCGGGGTTTGACGCAGGCCACGTGAGGACCAGAATCAGGCCCTATACAAGAAGGGCATCGGCTTTCAGTTCCGATCGCTCACAAACATTTCTCAATCTCAATTTCTGATAGTAGGCTTATTATACGCGTGTATTATACCCCCTAAATAGCGAGGTTCTGCTACGATGTAAGTATTATAACCCCTGGAGACGTATTAGATACTCTGCCTGATTGATCTAGGGTTCCGTAACGGCTGTCGTGGTTCTGCCCAACGTAGTCGTTGGAATGCCGTCTTGGGGAGGGTATTACTAATGTTAAAATGGGTTATTATACTAACATACGTGCATTTGTGTAATTTATAGATTACTCGCAGGAAATCCTTACTGAAAACCCTAAAACAGCAATGTGAGTAATCCTCTTTTTGTTAAATGTTTTTACAAAACCTCACTTAATTAAATATATACAAAGCAGTTATTGACTATTTGTAAGAATACAATTATAGTGGGTATGTTGGGGTTTTGTATACAAAATTTGTTACTGGCGTGGTAACATTCCACAAGTTGAGTATGACAGTACCACTGATGTTAATTGTTATATCTTGGAACAAATATAATTGCGGATGCGCCCTCAATACTGTAAAATGATTGGTATTTCAACTTGATTAAACTGGGATTCACTCACCTCCCACTGGCAAAATGTTTATAAAACGCGTTTCAGGTAACAAAATGTGAAAGCCAAATAGAAGCCAGCTGGACAGCACTGAAGGCTTGGAAAAGTGGCAATAAAGTTTCCTAAAAGAAATAGATGTTTTTCTTAAATAAAATAGGGTGTATCCCTGTGAAGATATGTGTAATGAAAAAATTGGGTTTTACCCATGTGTTTAATGTTATAAAATGTGGTGGTTTACTCTGATAAAGTATTTTGCTAACTACGGTCCTGATGAAAATTTCCGCTACCAAATTAGACAATAACGTGATACCACCGAAACTGGCTCGCGGCCGGCTGTTCCAGGGGTTTAGGGATCAGGGGTTGCGACAGAAGGTGGTATTAGAGCTATGCCACTGATTCAGCCACAGAAGTGTTCTGCTGACATCAAATTCAAAGTGTTAGGAAATAAATAACGGGAATACGTGCATAATTGTATTTTCTTGTTATGTGTTATCTGACTATTTGTTAGTTTACAGTATGAGCGACCAAGAACCATCTGACGTGTATCGTCAATTGTCCGGTTCGCCTAGCAGCGAAGGTGCCTCTTCTCAGCCTGCCCTCTCGGGGTACTCTGCTGATACAGAAGAATGAATATTCGTATTTAAGGCTCAATCTGAAGAGCCATTTCCTCATAAAAAGAGGGGATGGTTCAGTCGGGGAGCACACGAGTGTAGAAAGCGTATGAAAAAGTTACAGGATCAGCGAGTGTTAGCCGCAGCCAAAAGCGAAACCGATGCATATGCCCAGTATATGCTTAATAAGGGTATAACCAATATCCATATCTTAGCAACCACTGCGGCTGACCCTAACCTGGAGCAAATGCTAGCACCCCAACCACAACCACAAATTCCTGATCAACCCATGGAAATAGAAAACCTTGGAAATCAAGTAGAAATGCATGATTTCAACTCGGAGGAGATACCTAGGGTTCCTGCACCAAATCCCCTAGACCCAAATTATGACCTTTGGTGGGATGATGTTAGGGACTATGTGCAACGCTATCCGATTCACGAAGTTAAATCTGAACACCAGAAACCCTAAGGGTTGTTACAGCAATTAGAAATGGCAGTTTGGAAATGGGAATTGATAACAATGGATTTTGTTACCAAGTTACCCAAAACAAGAAAAGGTAATGATACAATCTGGGTGATTATAGATAGGCTAACCAAGTCAGCTTATTTCCTACCAATGAAGGAAACTTTTAGTATGGAACAATTAGCCAAATTGTATGTAAATGAAATTGTTTCATTACATGGAATACCTTTATCAATTGTTTCTGATAGGGATAGCCGATTTACCTCTCATTTTTGGACAAGTTTCCAAAAAGCAATGGGAACCAAGCTGAATCTAAGCACAGCTTATCATCCTCAAACGTACGGACAAAGTGAAAGGACAATTCAGACAATGGAAGACATGCTTAGAGCTTGTGCAATTGATTTTGGAGGTAATTGGGATGATCACTTACCTTTAATAGAATTTTCTTATAATAATAGTTATCACACAAGTATCAATGCTACACCATTCGAAGCACTTTATGGACGAAAGTGCAGAACCCCAGTCTGTTGGGCAGAAATTGGGGAAAAGCAACTATCTGGACCTGAGATAGTATAGGAAACAACCGATAAGATCATTCAAGTCAAGGAACGACTGAAAGCAGCACATGATCGACAAAAGAGCTACGCTGACAACAGACGTAAGCCGTTAGAATTCCAGGTAGGTGATAAGGTATTGTTAAAAGTCTCTCCTTGGAAAGGAGTGGTAAGATTCATCAAAAGAGGAAAGCTAAGTCCCAGGTATATTGGACCTTTTAAGATTGTTAGAAAAATAGGACCTGTAGCCTATCAACTACAACTTCCAGAGGAAATGGCAGGAATACATGATGTATTTCATATATCTAATCTCAAAAAGTGCCTAGCTGATGAGTCACTCGTAGTACCTCTTAAGGATATAGAGGTAAATGAGCAATTAAAGTTTGTAGAGAGGCCTCTATAAATTGAAGATAGGAAAATCAAGAATCTTAAGCGTAAGATATTAGTTCTTGTCAAAGTAAAGTGGGACTCTAAAAGAGGACCTGAATACACATAGGAGCTTGAATCAGAAATGCAAAGGAAATATCCACACTTGTTCCAGTAGATCTTGAGGACGAGCTCTAAAACAAGGTGGGGAGGATATAACAGCCCTAACGTAAACCGACACCCTTATAACTTTTCCGACACCCTAATATATCTTAAATATCCCAATATGTCTTATATTACATCCCGTATGTGAAAACCGAGCCCAAAATAGATCATAACATATAAAATAAATTAAAATTAAGAAAAATGGAGTTGAGGCGGGCCGCGTAGACCCACCCCAACACTTACGCGGGCGGTATTAGAACCAAAACTTGACCCCGTTTGTTTTCTTTAGTTCAGGCGGGCCGCGTAAGCATAATCTTACACTTACGCGGGCCGCGAGAGTCTTAGAACGCGGCAGAACCCTGTGTCGACACGTGTCATAAACGTGTTGAACCTATTCAATGACACGGACAACCTACGCTTTGACCGAGCATTGACGCGGGCTGCGTAAGCCCCCCTTATCCTTTACGCGGGCCGCGAGAAACCTGAAATCAGGCCCTATATAAGGAGGCCTCGGGGTTTCACTTTCCGCCGTTCACAATTTCATTCTCAATCTCACTTTCTGAATTAGAGGCATTATAGTCGGGTATTATACCCCCTAAATAGCGAGGTTCTGCTACGATGTAAGTATTATAACCCCTGGAGACGTTTTAGATACTCTGCCCGATTGATCTAGGGTTCCGTAATGGCTGTCGTGGTTCTGCCCGACGTAGTCGTTGGAATGCCGTCTCGGGGAGGGTATTACTAATGTTAAAATGGGTTATTATACTAACACACGTACATTTGTGTAATTTATAGATTATTCCCAGGAAATCCATACTGAAAACTCTAAAACAGCAATGTGAGTGATCCACTTTTTGTAAATCTTTTTGTTAACTGTTTTTACAAAACCTTACTAAATTAAATATATACAAAGCAGTTATTGAGTATTTGTAAGAATACAATTATAGTGGGTATGTTGGGGTTTTGTATACAAAATTTGTTACTGGCGTGGTAACATTCCACAAGTTGAGTCTGACAGTACCACTGATGTTAATTGTTATATCTTGGAAACAAATGTAATTGCGGATGTGCCCTCAATACTGTAAAATGATTGGTATTTCAACTTGATTAAACTGGGATTCACTCACCAGTATTTCCCACTGACAAAATGTTTTTGAAACGCGTTTTAGGTAACAAAATGTGAAAGCCAAATAGAAGCCAGCTGGATAGCACTGAAGGCTTGGAAAAGTGGCAATAAAGTTACCTAAGAATAAAATAGATGCTTTGTTAAATAAAATAGGATTTATTCCTATAAAAGTGTGTATACTGAAAACTTGGGTTTTACCCATGTGTTTAATGTTATAAAATGTGGTGGTTTACTCTGATAAAATATTTCCTAACTACGGTCCTAATGAAAATTTCCGCTGCCAAATTGAATAATTAACGTGATACCACCGAAACTGGCTCGCGGCCGCCCGTTCCCGGGGATTTGGGATCGGGGGCTGCGACAACAACCAACCACACCAACCCACCACCTCAATCACCACAGCTAACAACCCACTACCACCTTAACCACCACAACCCACACCCACCATCACCTCAACCACCATAGCCCATAACCCACCACCTCCTTAGTAACCACCACAACCGAACACCCTCCACCACCTCAACAATCAGCCCAACACCACCCCAAACAACAATGACCACCCCACCGTCCCCATCCTGCAAACATAAAAAATAAATATTAAACATCAAATCATGAAATACGAACACTAACCTTCATTACTCCGACTGTATAGAGGGATACGCTAGCGAGATCGATATGAAAGACAGGGAATCCGTGCGTTTGTGTACTTCCGGATCATCTTTGTGGTCCAAGCATTTTTTTGTTGTCTCTAGATCTTCTTCATTCATGTGGTTCAACATGTCCTTCATGTATGCTAAATAAGGAAAAAAAATCCCTATACGCCGCGTATAGGGCAATGAGAGTTGTATTAGCATACACTTTCTGATAACTTTTCAGAAAATTATCTATATACGCCGCTCATTGCCCTGCGATGCATATGGATATTTTCTCTGAAAAGGTGTTAGAAAGTGCATACCAATACGACTCTCATTCCCCTATACGCGGCATATAGAGGTCTTTTTTTTTTTTGAAAAGTCCTATTCCCGTATTCATCTTTACATTCACAACGGCTCTCTACAAATGTGGTAGGCAAGCTGCACTAAAAACATCGTGGATTAAACTAATCCTCGAAGTCCGTGTCGGCTCCTTGACTTTGTTATCACCTTCCCCGTACTTTTTTTTGTGTTATTTTTCCACATGCTCCCATTCCTCGAGGGCTCGAAGTGCGTGCCGCCTTCCTCGACTTCATTATTCCATTCCTTGAAGTGCATGCCGCCTTTCTCGACTTCGTTATCACCCTCCTCATACTTTTTTCATATGTGTTCTTCCACATGTGAATCGTAAGTTCCGTATGCGTGCTGCAGATAGCTTTGCGCCAGGTAAGGCGCCACGTAAGGTGGTTTCGCCTCATCTACAAACTCCTGAAATAACTTAATGGTGAGACTTTAATAACCAAAACGGCATCACATCTTATATAGATTTTTTATGAGGTTCAAATCAGGCAACATGGGCCGCACGCTCCCATCATTACAACATTAATGAGTGAAATGTGCTTGATAACAAATTTCTTTCAATAAATCTATTATTTTATTGAAAGAAATTGATTATTAAAAAGTTTACTAACAAATTTAGTATATCCCTTTAAGTTAATTTAAACGACATGATAAAAACCAAAATTTTGTTCGAGACTATCAAGAGCATCTCCAACGGTGTATATGTTTCATGTCCGGATTTAGCTGACGAGAAATAGGTGAGATGGAAGAGAGAGACTGAGACACGTTTGAAATTTTGAATGAAATCAAATGAGCTATGTGAGAATAAGCGAAGAGAGAGAGAAGAGAGAAAGAATGGAGAGACGAGGGAGAAAGGGGGGTGAGGTGACATTCAAATTCTCTCTCCATTGAAGATGCTCATAAAGCAAGAACCATCCTCATTAGTTTTTTTTCAAAGTTTAAAATAGGAGATTGTGATTGGTATGTGATCACAAGTTTTAGTGGAGGTGAAAAAGAACCAGGTACGGGGCTCAAGTAGTGTGATGTGTAAAATATGTGTTTATAAAAAGCATCATATAAACCAAACCATTGAAATTTTAGCTTGGTTACTGTGTTTTGTGACCTTATATGTCTCAAGCTCATATTTCCATATTATAAATTATCAACAATTTGTTGCTTAAGACCATGTGTAGTGGTGAAAAATTATAATGCCCTCACCATGGGGCATTATTCGATACGTGTTATCCCAGTCAGCATAAGGCATTATAGCATAAAGTGGTGTAGTGGTAAAAAATTATAATGCCCATATTATTTTTAATGCAAAAAAAAAAGAGTCAAAGATGTCAGGTTGAAAAGTTGATTGGGCAAAAGGTGATTGGGCAAAAGTGAAAAGTTGGGTGGGCATGTCAGACAATAAGCGTTTTAATGAAAACGCCAAACATGCAAATTTGTGAATTATAACGCCCAAAACGCCTAGTGTAGTGGGGGTGACGGCATTTTGGGGCTTTTTTTATTTTTTTTTTAAAACACGCCCCACTACGGGTGGTCTAATGGTATTGTACCTCATGCATGAAGAGTTTTTCAAAAATAAATTTTAATTTCACTTTTAATCCGGTTTTACTTTTTGCATTTTAACCTTTTTGTTTTTTTAACTTTTAACCTAAAGTTATTCATCTTTTACAATTTAACCTCAATACTTTTTTATTTTCAACTTTGGTCCTCCACAGTTTTCATCTTTCACAAGTTTTTCGTTATAAATTTCGTTCTAAATTATGCGAGTTAACACGCCATAACGTGCGTGTGAGGTTCAACGTATTTTCGTCAATTTTTTCCGTTTGACAGGTACATCGCAACGCGTCTATTTCCCCGTTTGATGGATTCATCGCAACGCGCGTGTCCTAGATCGACTTATTTATTCTTTTCTAGGTTTTATGTTTCATTCTAATTTCTTCGCATTAACACACCGCAACGCATTAACACACCGCAACGGGCGTGCGTGGTTCAACGATTTTATGTCTGCTTTTCGTCCAGTATTATTTTTTTCCTTTTTATTTATTTTAGTTTTACGAGTTTTTCCGATGTTGGTGGCGCTAGCAGTGATATGACACTGGTGCTACTTGACACGGTTACATGCATATTTTTGTGTACGTGTTTCGATTGCTCTATTTTTTACGTAAATGTTTTCTAGAAACGAGTCAGATCAAATATTTACGTGCATATTTTTTGTGTGCGTTTTGCTATAAATTCGAGTTGGTCTAGTTTCAACGTAAACTATTTTGGAAAATGACTCAGGTCAAATACAATTTGTTTTCGTATTTTTTATGTATATATTTCGTAAATTTTGTTTCGAATCGAGCGGAGTCATATTTTACTTTTCTCTTTTTTCAAAAGGTCTAATTAATCTCTTTTGATTACATGTGTCGGTTTTCCCTTTATACCCGCTATTGTTTTCCATATATGAGCCGGGTCACATATAATACGTTATGATCGTACGGTATAAACTCGATTTACCTTACGTTTTGATCCAATCGCAATGCTTATATAGGTCACACTGAGCACAATCAGATACGTTGAAACGTGCGTTTTCATATGATTAACGCATAACATAACATTTAGACTAATCCATTCTATATTTGCGGTGTGCGCGCGTTCGCAACGTGCGCGGGTGTTATTGCTTGTTAATATCAAATCAAACTATTACTCATGGCTAAAACCTCTAAATGATCATATTGGTTTACTTATTACCTTTTTTAATATTGTTGTCTTGTTACTACTATCAACGAATAGTCTATGACGCCTTCGATACAGAAGATTATAAGCCACCAGGTGATCCTCCGTAAAATGCGTTAAGGACTTTGTCTATTAAATTATACTAGTTTTTATTGGCGTCGCGTGTTGTGGCGAAACAGAGCAAATGATAATATTAAACAAACGATATTGAAAATGAAGAATGTTGTTTCAAAAGCCAAACGGTAGATTAATTTATTATCGTATTGTAAAACGATACCAAATAAATATTCTAGTTTGATTACAACTTTATTTTTAACAACACCTATATCGGAATCTCAGGGGAGAGATAAACACAATTGCGTACTTAAGTTTTTTTAATTAACAAACAACAGTTATTAAAAAAATATTAAATTGATTGATAAAGCTATCATTAAAAATTAAAAATTATGAAAACAAAAAGGTAAATGAAAAAAAGGAAATATAGTTTAAAAAATAAAAAAAGGAAATATGGTGAAGTGGTAAATATAATAATAAGGTATTATAATATTAAAATAATAAAATATTAAAAAGACTATATATTATTTTAAAGAGAAAAATGCCCGGATAGTCCCTGTGGTTTCGTCTTTTTTCACCTATAGTCCCTATCTTTCTAAAACTACTTGAATAGTCCCCAAGTTTTCGATTTTTGTTCTCGGATAGTCCCTGGGTCTAACTTCAGTTACTTTTCTCAGTTAAGTGGGTGTTGAAATGACCAAAATACCCTTTCCTTAAAAGGCCAAACCATAGGGACTATCCGGACACCTTCTCTTTATAAAACCCATCCACCCTTCATCTTCAACATTAAGAAACCCTAATACCCACACCCTGCTTCTCTTTAAATCCACTACCAAACACCCCCTGCCTCTTGTTTTCCCTACCGACGAGCACAAGGGAGTCCGACTGGACTCCGGTGATGGGTCTAACTCGTTAATCGGCCGGCAAGACACCCCAAACACCTCCCCTCGTCGACAAAACGGACCACCACCGTCCGGTGGTGGTGAGCGATGGTTGCGGAACCAGAGAGACAGAGAGGAAGAGAGAGAGAGAGACCGAGGAGAGAGAGAGATGGCGGAGGTTGGTGAGTGGCGGCGGGTCGCGGCGGTGGTGACGTTCTCTCAAAGAAAATGGAAGCACAAAGCTCACTCGTGCGCTCGGTCACATGTCCGACGGTCAAACAATCGGGTGACATTCTCTCAAAGAAAATGAAGGAATGAATCCACCTTTTAATTTGTTTCGAAGCCAATTCTTGCTGCTACATTGTTACTTGGACATGGTGTGTAATTGTATTGTAACTTTGTATTTTGTATTACATCGGTTTTCTATCTGTGAAAGTATCTGGAATAAGCAGCAGCAGAATGAGGGGATTTTGAATACAAAAATTCACTTATATTGAAGTGAAACAGGATGGAGGGCCATGACTCTAGTATTTTACTCGAATAATCAATTAACACTTCTAAATCTTGCTGGACTCAGGTGCCGATTCTAAATAGCAAATTTAACAGTGTTTTAGTATTAATACATGGAACAGAAGTTATTACATTAAGTTCGTTTCGACTTGGAACATTAAAGCCTGCTTGACTCGAATCTATTACTGTTTGTTTAAATCTGATTACTATTTTTTCAACAATTATCAACAGGTGTTTCAGATTATATACCATTTGACGAAAAACCACAGTAGCACACGATGAAAACGACAAATGTCAAGAACACCACGAAAACCGTAACGCAAAACACGAGGCGGGGTGAAAACTGGGTTGACTGGAACCACGTCGCAGGTCGGGTCAAGTCGGCCGTGGTGCGGCATCGGGATTTTTCGGTTACCATAACCGGTTTTGTGGGTCGGGCGACGGTGGTGGTATGAGGTGGTTTCAGGTGCCCGGATAGTCCCTATGGTTTGGCCTTTTAAGGAAAGGGTATTTTGGTCATTTCAACACCCACTTAACTGAGAAAAGTAACTGAAGTTATACTCAGGGACTATCTGAGAACAAAAATCAAAAACTTTAGAACTATTCAAGTAGTTTTAAAATTACTATCTTTAACAACAATATATATATAATATAATTCTTCGTAAATAATGTTAATAAAATGGAGAAAAACATTTGAGTCAACAAACTACTATAATTAAACTTTGTCCCTTCGCTAAAATGGCCTTCGGACCAGTAGTCCAGTACCCCACAAATATAATACTTTTTTCATAGCAACTATTACAAAAAAAAAATAACATTTAGGATTTTTCTATAGATTTCACTTAGCAAATCGATAAATACCATACTCAATAATCAAAATATGATCAATCGGGTTTAGGGGTATTCATCAAATCAAATATCGAATTTCGAACTACTTGAATCGAATTTTTCGAATAATTTTTTTATTTTTGCTTGAATTCGTATTCGATTCGAATTCGATTAAGAACCACCCAATTCGATTCGAATTCGTATTCAATTCTAATTTTGATTAAAATTTGAAATGATTCAATTCAGTTAAAGTTGGTAATAAATTCATTTAAGTCATGAGCTTGTTAATTGATATTTTAATACTTATTATAAGTTTAGAGATTAATTTATGCCACAACCCAATAAAAGTTATATATGCATTATATATAAAAATAATATATAAATATGTATAACTTTAATTCGAATTTCGAATCTAATTTAAAATAAGAGTAAATTACAAATTTTGTCCTTTATCTTTACATCAAATTTCAGGCGCTGTCCTTTAGCCAAAAAGTTGACAGGCGGTGTCCTTTGTGTTGCCAAATCTTGCACGTTTTGTCCTTTAGGCCAAACCCAGTTAGATTTTTTGGTTAAATCTAGCCATGTGCAAGGCACATGAGGGTACTATTGTAATTTCACCATTCAAGGACTATTGTGTAAGATAAATTATATCAAGGGGCTATTATGTAAAAATAAAACTAAATAATTTAAAATATTAATTTTATAACCACATATATATATATTTCTGAACCTCTCCCTCATCAGTCCACCTCCACCATCAACCACCACTGTCACCCGCCCCCACGAACCACCACCTCCATCTCCACCTCCACAACTATCATAATCACAAAATCAACATATTCAGCCGTTATTAGGCACTATTACAAAATCAACACCAATAAAAATCCTGCAATTTAGAGAACCCGGGCTTCCACAGATCGGGGACATCATCCCACCATGAACGCGATCTTCAAATATCGGCTCGAGCATCTCCTCCATCTCAAAGATCATCATAGCACTTTCATCCTGCAATTTATGTACATTAAAAACAATTCATTCTTAGTAACACAAATCGAAAAAAACTGAGAGCTTGTAGAAATTGTAAAATCACATCAGAAAGCTCACCTTTACTTTTTTCGGTGGATTGTTGCACACAGACACAGATTGAAAACAACACTATTTCAGATCCTAAAACCTCCCATCCAATTCCACTGACCCCCCCCCCCCCCCCCCCCAATCCTTGAGCCCAAATCAACCGATCTAAAATTCCAAATCAACTCACCAACCAAAAACCCTAAATCAACTGCCCCTAAAACCACCTCCACCACCAAAACCCGCCACCGTACACTTCCCACCAACGCCACCCATCATCACCATTGCACCCACCACCGTACACCTCCCACCACCGCTACCCATTATCACCATCGCACCCACCACTGCTAAACCCACCATCACCGTCACACCCCACCACATCCCTAAACCTTCCCGCGTGTGCTCTCGATCACCAAACCCTCACTACACTCGTTGCGTCTTCACAGTTGAATTTCAATCCGTTTTCTGTAATTATCATCAAATTGTTGAATCATCAATCAACCAATCGGTTCAATGGCTTCAAACAGGAGTCGTGATTTATCAGGTGAGCTCCTTCGTTCACTCAGCGGTTGAATTTCAATCATTCGAGAGCTTGTGTTAGAGAGGGAGAGAAGAAAAGTTAAGAGATGCAGAAGTTAAGAGAGAGAAAGTTAATATCTTTTATAATTTTACAAAATAGTCCCAATGTATATAATATTTACACAATAGCCCCTTAAATGATGAAATTACAATAGTACCCTCATGTGCGTTACACATGACTAGATTTAACCAAAAAATCTAACTGAGTTTGGCTAAAAGGACAAAACTTGCAAGATTTGGCAACACAAAGGACACCGCCTGTCAACTTTTTGGCTAAAGGACAGCGCCTGAAATTTGATGTAAAAATAAAGGACAAAACTTGTAATTTACTCTTAAAATAATAAATTCGTATTTGATTTACTAGACTCGAATTGACTTGAATTCGAATTTGAATATTCTTGATAATCCAATCGAATTAAATCGAATTTCGTATTTTACGAATTCATAACGAATTCTGAACACCCCATAGTCTGGTACCCCACAAATATAATATTTTTTTACAAAGCAACTATTACAAAAGATAATAATAATAATAATAATAATAATAATAATAATAATAATAATAATAATAATAATAATAATAATAACATTTAGGATTTTTCTACTAATTTCTCTTAATAAATCGATAAATTCCATACTCAATAATCAAAATATGATTGATGGGGTTAGTGACTCATTGGCAAAGACAAAATCTTTAAAAACATAAATTTGAAGATATTGAGTTTAACTCCAACGTGATTAAACAAATCCACCTTGCGTACAAATCAAATATGACAACTTGTATAATACGGAGACAGTCATGTAAGTCGGTTTAGAACTTAAGATCCAAATGGACTGAACTTTCTACAATGATGTTTCTATTATATTTTTTAATAGATACTTAGGTAGATTGTGTTGTTATATAATTAAAATAGAGAAAAAGGAAAATTAGCGTAAAAAACTAAACTGTGAGGTAGTTCTGATAATAAGTGTGTCTATGTTTTATTACTTGCATATTAGTTTTCACAATTCAATTTTAAATAATATTTATATTGAGATATACATAAAAATAAGTATATTTACGGTGTAATCGGTACTATATAAAAATTATATTTTTAAAGTTGTAAGAGAAAAAAAAGTTCAAAATTAAATAATATAAAATACATAAAGATTTTAGAGTAAATTAGAAAAAAAATCTTTATCTTTATACCTAATACCAATGCATCTCCTTTTCCTTTAAAATTGAGAAGTTTTATACTTAATTTTTCCAAGCCTTCAACGATGCATAAAAATAAACGTTTACTCATCCGGAAACGACACCTAAACAGTTCGGGGTTTGGGTAAGTAGGCGCTTCATCGAAGTAATCTTTAATCAACCGGTCGTTTGCCGCTTGTCGGTCTCGTTGAATATATTCTCTTGATAAAAACTGACGTTGAGGCTCGCTATAATGTTTCATATAACGAGCCGCTAGTTCGCACACACTCGTAACTGCCTCTTGTTCGACCTTCTCATCGGTTGAGTCACCCTCATCCGCTAAAAAAAATTTGTAGTAATAATTTGCAATGGACGATGAGGAGGTGGGGGAATCCATTTTTTATAAAATGGGTGAAGGCTGTATAAAAAAAAAAAAAAAAAAAAAAAAAAAAAAAAAAAAAACCTTGATGTTTGAAGTTGTAGGTGAGTTTTTTTGTTGTGGTTTGTATAAAATGGATGAGGGTGATGATATTTATATAAAGGTTAAATTGAAAAATAAATAAATAAATATAGCTGTTGAAATCAGACCGTTGGCAACCGTCATTAGCCAAACAATCTTCATCTCCGGCGTTGAATTAAGGACGCCTCAGCCCAAAAATGGTAAAACAACGCCCAAGGGGGCGGAATCTCCGGCGTGATGGGGCGTTTTGTTATAAAAACGGACGACTACGCATGGTCTTAGGGTTTACTTTAGCTTTTAGGGTTAGGTGTTAGGGGGTTTACATTTAGGGTTTAGTTTTAGGTTTTAGGGGCGTGCAGGTTTATGTTTTTTTTGGAGGGAGAGAGGTGGGTTTAGGTTTTTTAGTGGTGGGTAAGTGGTTTAGATTTTTGTGTAGTAATGCACATGTATAGCACTTATTTTTTTTATTTATTTAAAAAATTATATACTAAATATAACAAAATTTAATGAAAAAACAATAAAAAAAATTGTGTTTGTTAAGCTTTTGTTAGCAGTTTTATAGTTTTCTCCTTTAAACTAGTTTTCTTATAATCTATTCCTTGTCACGAAGTAACCATTGCTAAGCATGGACAACATATACAAATAAAACACCTCTACATGTGTGTGCATGACATAATATGAACACATAGTACAAATAACACCCCGATACAATTCTTCCTTTTTAAATGAACTTCGTGGCATACGATTCGATGATGATAGAGTGCTGTGCTTCAGTTTTGAGACCACCGATTCCTACAAAATGCTAAAATAACAACTTGCTTATTTGAAATATATACAGGTTGCCATTTCTGGAAGTTGAATACTAGATGACTACATGTCAATTACCGACGGATTTCCAATGGAAATTTCATCTAAGGGACCTCACTTTGACAACACTAAAAAGCCTTGGTGGAAACCTTATCAAAGATCTTAATCGGTAGATTACTGACGAAAAAACCTAGGGGTTACCGACGTGTGCAATCATCTCAAAAGAAAGGGTGGGTGGGAACCATATTGGAATCTAACTCAATATTACTAACAAATTGGCGTGACACTCTCGTTGGTAACTCTTTCCCACCAAGCTAATGAAATTTTGAAGTATGCCTCTATTTTAAAACAATATTATAATTGTTCTTGGATTGTCGTCACTAATACAAACCTAGGGTTTAAATGGGTCCATCGCTGAGCGGCCGCTGGTGATAATTATTTATTTATTTAGTAGTGATTCTTTGTTTAATCAACATAAATATAATAAAGTTTTAAGGCGAGATATATATGAATGCTACAAGTGTGATTATTGCATAATGATCGATTGATGGTGTATATTTAGCAAGGTGTGACAAAGACGAAATCAAGATACGGGTCTTAAGCCTGTTGTGTTTGCTGAATTTGTGATTATGAGTGGGGCATGAAGCTATCAGAATGTTAACAATACGTTAAAAAGATCGAGAGATGAAACCGAGAGCTAACAAGTTATGGGGTTTGATTTGATTATCACAAACACTATAACCGAAACCATAAAATAAGCTATTGACTTAATTTGTCTATGTATAGTTTTATTAAATCGTGTTATCCTATCTTTAATAAACAAGCACATTTATAGACACGCATGACATTCTCTCCATTATTCCCACACTTAAATTCCCGTCCAAACCAATATAACATGTCTACCTTTATATGTGTATCCAACTTGACCCATTATCAATACACGCGGGTTTGATTGATCTCCACCCAAAATTCTGGTATCGTTTTTCTGTCTCGACTTTATTAGGGTTTGAACTAAATCTTTTAAACCTTCGTCTCTTGATCTCATTAGTTGGAAAACCATCGAGGTGGGTCTTATTGTCACGAATGATTCTATATATTTTTCCAACTTAGGCAATTAGTTGCTTCTTGATACAAAAGAACAAAATTGAGTACTTGCCATTTACTTGGTGCATACTTTCTAGGTTGGAATATGACAAAAAAAATTGGGAAAATATACAAATATGAATTAAAAAATCTTCCTATACTAATAAATAAAAATCTTTTTTGGACACGTGTCAGTTTCTGATGTTTTCTCAGATAACAATAAATAATAATTTTAAACAGAAAATTAGATAAGAATAAATATTTGTTTTTCAATAAATAATTTTAAACAAAAATTTAGATAAGAATAAACGTTTGTTTTTTTATATAAGCATAAAATTATATCTCGAATATTATGAGTAGATATATATACTTTGGAGTTCGGTGATTTAAATTATGGTAAATTAAGAATCAAACGTTCCCATGAGATATATACTTAATAATTGTAATGTTGTTTTTATTTAAAGATGTATTTTCTTATTATTTAGTATATAAATTATTTATGCAACCCGTGTAATATATACAAAATTTACAACTGAAAAAGAAGCCATTTTTTTGGAACCGCAACTATTTTATTATAATCATAAAATAGAACAAAGGGGACAGCAAAAATCTGGAAGTCCCAAACAAAAACAACATTACATTATAATGTCGCAGACATTAAAGTCTCTCCACCTCTCCCGATCAAGACTCACAAACAGTGATCTATTTATAATCCATTGAAACGATTCCTCTTTAATCTTATTCACCATACCGTCCACCCGACTCTTTTTCTGTTCGAAGATAAATTCATTCCTTGATTTCCATATGATCCACATCGTCGCGAACGCAATCACTAAAATAGCCTTTTTCCATTTATTAGAACCTTTCAAATTATGAACCCATTCTAACAACTCCACTACAGAGCCAACACTTACCCTTGTAGGAAGCTTTGTCCAAGCCCAAATACTCCACCAAGTAGCAGATGAGGTAATGCAAGAGAACATCAAACGCTCTATTGTTTCTATACCGTAACCACACAACACACAATTAACATTATCCACAACAACTCCTCTTTTTTCCAGTTTTGTTTTGACCGCTATACCTCCATTTAAAACCCTCCAAACAAAAAAAAACATGTCTTTTGTGGCGCCCACGCCATCTACTCGAACCGCCCAATTTCCACCTTCTCCCCTATTCTTTCAGCCACCGCTTGTCTGAACAAGGCAACTGAGAATTTTTCATCACTTCCATTCTCAGCTAGGATACCCAACAGTTCTGGTTCAACCACACCAGCTTTAACAATATCATTTTTTTTACCATAACAATGTCCTTCCACGTGCCTGAAATCCCTGTTTTTAACGGAATCGCATTTTCATTCTAACCATTTCCATGAATAGATTTAATCACATTTACCCAAAGGTGTGATTGTTGATGCTTCAATCGTCAACGCCATTTCATAAGAAGGGCCCAATTAAGGCTTCTAATCTCACCTAAACAAAGGCCACCCAAATGTTTTTGTGTCACCACTTTGTTCCAACCCACCCATCTTATCTTATTATGCAATTTGTCCGAGTCTTCCTCTTTCTGGGCAAGTCAGTTTATAATCAACATACAAGTTGATTTAGTATCCTCGTAAAGTTAATAAATATCAAGAAAAAGTGTTTTTGATATTTAATTCTGAACTAACTATTTAAATTTCATTCATACTACCTAAGTCACCGGAAAAAAGAGTTCGTCAGCCATCATCAAACCTTAGTTCATCACCTCTGAAATGATACTGGAAAACCAAATTATCCACAAATCAATTGCAAAATTCGTCACCGATGGCTACATTGGCGTTCAAATCCACCACCAGAAGAGCACCGATCACCACTTCCTTACCGTCAACCGACGATTCACCAGCATCTTCATCTTCCAAACCTCACCGTCGTTCCAGAAGCGTCAGTATAACAATTTGGCATTTTACTGGAACGTGCATTTTACAAAACCCCAATTCTTGTCTTCACTACACAGCACCGTATTCAATAATTAATCCTACCATTATAAAAATCCACAAGGATTCAACTCCATTTCACATAATAGAACCCTGTGAATCATGTTTTATACACTAATTCCTTTTTAATTCTACCATAAAGAAGCTTTCTTGCTTCTGAGTATAAATTTGTAGATGAATCTGCAAAACGTACCTTTTTGTGTAGATCTAAACACCTTAATTCTAGGGACCATCTGAAAAACGAGAGAGAGATGGATTGCCGCCACCAACTTGACAAACCCCCAACCGCATATCTGAATCAGATGGCGATGGGTCGTCGGAAAAACGGAGAGGATCCAAGGAGTAAAACGAGTAGATTTGAACCAAGATGAATAACATAGATTGGTGGTGATGCATGAAGGTGATGGTTTCCGGCCGGAAGCAAGATGGTGATGATGATGGTGCCACTGCCGGTCGAAGTGTATACGAGGGTGAAGATGGAATGACTGTAACAGAGGTGAGGGAGAGATTTGAGTAGGGTATGGTGGGTTGGATTAGGCTTTATTTATTTCTAGCTATTTGTTTTTATTTTTGTAAACAAGGGCATTTTTGTAATTTTATTTGGACTTAACTAAAACACTTAACAGTCATCCAATGTAGGGATTATCCGAGTAACAAAGTGTAAAACCATAAGGAGCATGAGTGTAATTTCCAAAAGTTGAGGACCATATGTGTTATTTTAACAAACCACAGGGACTATTCGAGCATTTTACTCTTATATATAAAAGGAATATTAGATTTTAATAATTCCAACTTCTTTGTATTGGCCGGTAACAGTCTAAACTAAAGAATAGTTTTGTGACAATCCTAACTTTTAATCTATTTTCCATTATCGATCTCATACTAACTAAGCAGTCCACGTCAACAAAACTTTGTCATATAATCAGTCCATGTCATCAAAACTTTGACTTATTTGCCACATAATCAGTCTACGCCATCAAAATTTTGACTTATTTGTACATAATCAGTCTACGTTAGCAAAACTATGACTTTTTTGCCACATAATCAGTCCACATCAGCAAGCACTAACTGGGTTAACTTTTAGTTAGTATGGGATCGTTGATGGAAAATAGGTTAAAAATTGAGACCGTCACAAAACAGTTCCTCGGTTCTTAACAGTTACCGGCTAATATGTCAAAGCTTGTATTATTAAAATTCAAATTTCATGTATAGAATGTATATATTAACTTACTTTTAGAACTAATAACACGGATGGTACCTGTGGTTTACCTTAATTACGTATACAATTAAAGGCCGGTCACAACTTAACAGATAATTTATATTAAAAACTTGAGAGATAAAAATTTGTTATTTAAGCAAATGAAAATCTTTGAAAAAAAGAGAACATATGAAACCGTAACAATTCTCACTAAAATTATTACTTATTATGTTAATTTTCTAATAAGGAAACCCTAATTGCGAAACCCAAGTAATTCTGCATAAACCCTAAAATTTTTAGAACAATCGGAATCAGGATTAGGGCCCCTAAAACTCAGGGGGGGGGGGGTAAACCCTAGCTAACGATTATCTAAACAGTTTGCTGTAGGAAAGGAATTTAGTCGAACGACCAACTCAGCTGAGCTACCCATGAACGTGGCCACCCTATGCTGAAAATGGACCCGTCGCGATACGCGACAGGATCAGGTGTCCCTGTCGCGACACACAGGGGAACCCATTTTTCAGTATATATAGAGGGGTGTGGCATTTGCATTCTGATGTTCGTACGACGTTCAAATTCCAATTATACGCTGAGATATCGTTTAATTACTACAAACACACACGAATCACTAAACGCTGCCGCGATAAACAGGGTAATAACTCGATCGCTATTACGATTCAAGGTCCGATCGATTGAAACTATCCAACGAATGTTTAAGTGCTGCTCAAATTGGGTTTATACTTTGTCATTCGTCGTTAATTCAATGGATGTTTAAGTATTGCACTTTGTCATTTGTTGTGAGGGTTTAATCTCGTGAATTGTCGTAAATGTTGTATTAGTTACTAACCCAGTTCGTGTGCATTGTTATTTAAATTAGGTTAAACAGGCTAATCAGTAGACTAAACTCCGCCCGCATAAATCTGCAATGTGAGTCATTCTCTTTTTACCAAACTTGCTTTTAAAATCATGTTTGTTTTCAAAGTTATAATTACAGGGATTAAGTCTTTGTAGTCTTCATTACAGCCGGTATGTGGGGTTTTGTATACATTACTTGTTATCCATCACCATTGGACAACGAGATAGCCAAGGGGTGATATGACCATAGTCACAGACACCATTGGACAACGAGATAGCCAATGGGTGGTCGAGTGACAAATACCGTGGGTATATGGTTGACATGTAGAAACATTGTAATCGCTCTTAATACTGTAAATTATAACAAAAAGTATTGTTTTAGATAAAAAGAATGATTCATTCAGTATTTCCCCGCTGACAAAACATTTTTCAAACATGTTTCAGGTGATCTGTTGTGATCCAGGAAAAGTGCCGTGAAGCACTACAAGCTTAAGGAAGTGGCTTAAAATAAATAAATAAAGAAACATGTTTTGTAAAATAAAGATTTCCCAGTGAAATCACTTTATTGTAAATTACAGGGTTTTATCCCTAAATTATGTAATAAAGTAAACGGGCAATTTTTATTAAAAGATCCTGTATTAAAGACTTCCGCTGTCGCCTAAATTAAATACCACGGGATTCCTAGTCCGCGGCTCTTGACCGGGTCAAACCGGGGCTAGGGCCGTGACAGAAACAAAAATGGTGTCTCGTCACAACAGGGATAATAGGGATAAGCAAATGGTATCGTATGGGATCGCAAATTGAAAATATGTTAAAAGTTAGGACTGTAACAAAACATTTACTTAGTTGAGATTATTGTCGGTCAATATATCAAAGTTGAGATTATTAAAATTTAATATTTTAAATAAAAAAGAAAGAGAAAAAAAATATTAAGATATGTATGTGAATGAGTTGTGAGAGGCTTTTAAAATGAGAAATACATTTTGAAAAATATGATTTTTAGTAATTATATAGTAGGAAATGGTGGAGGGGATATCTTCCAAACCACGTTATACTAGTTAAAAGACCCAACTATGCAATCACCTTATATTACGTAATTGAGTAATGTTAGAATGTGGTGTGTGGGGCTTGGATTGGGGCGTGGGTTGTGTTGGGGAAATTCGAAATCGTTTGGATAAATTTGAAGTCGTGTAATCACTTTCAGATCAAACAATTGGAGTGGTTACCAATCTTTGATCGGATAAAATCAGAATTGATTCTAGATTTCTGTATAAGAATTTGGTTGTGAGAATTTTGAGGGATTCTAACGAACTTGAATTCGTCTAGGGTTTTTAAAATTGTTTGAGAGGGTGTATTACCAGTTTTCCAAAACTGCCTGCAGTTTTTGTTTTGAACAAAAACATCTTTAGTCTCTCATGTTTCAAAAGTGCATATTTAGCCCGAAATTTAATTTCTGATGCATTTTCGATAAAGGACTTTTGTCCAAAATAAAAAATTTCTGATTTTATTCCCTCATGTTTCAAAAGTGCATATTCAACTCGACCCCAGCCAGGGGCTCTGCCCTTTGGACCCCGCCAGGGGCTGCCGCCCCTTGGACCCCGCTTCTCTCGGGGCGCTGCCCCCTTGTATCCCCTGTTAGTCCCGATGACATTCAAATAAGCGTGCACTCTTATTTGAATGTCACGCGCAATCTCAAAATTACACTAAAATATCCAACAGGTTGGGGGAAAACGCCCAAGCCACCACCACTTGGGGCTTGGGTTGGGGCGTGGCCCTTGGGGCTTGGGTTTGAAGCCGGGCGTGGGGCGGGCTTGGGTTTGATGTGGCGGCCTCCTATTCGCCTTGGGTTTTAAATTTATATATATATATATATATATATATATATATATATATATATATATATAGGGGAAGGATAAATCGAAAACCCACTTGAGTTGAGAAAACTTAGAAAACCTTTGTAAAAAAACCCATGTAAACTCAAGAAACATTTTTAAAAAAAATAGGAAATGTAATATACATATATTTGAACATTTTTAAAAAAAGAAACACAAAAAACACCGAGTAGTTTTTTTTTTTTTAAAATGTTACAAATTTCGGGTTACATAATATCTATGCCCAAAAAAAATGTAACATACAAATTTTCAACATTTTTTAAAAAAAAAACTGGTAAGCGTTTTTTACATTTTTTTTCATAAATAGGTCCGTGTACATTTATATTACATTCCCTATTTTTTTAGAAAAAAAATAAAAATGTTACATAGGGTTTATTTGGGTTTTCTCAACTCATATGGGTTTTCGATTTATCTTTCCCCTATATATATATATATATATATATATATATATATATATATATATATATATATATATATATATATTAATAACCTGCCAACCCACGCGGTGCACCCACGCCCCACCATACTCCACGGACACGTTACTAGACGATGGGAGGGCTCGAACTCCACGTGTCAACTCATGCCCCACCACACCCCACGTTCTTAACTTGTGTAATAGCCTGAATACCATATTACTATTTCTTAATAAAATGCTTGGAAAATAAATATATAGTTAAAGCATAGTCTTCGTAAATTCATTGACGGACTCAAAATACCCACTAAAATGGGGAAAGACATATAGTCTTCGTAAATGCATAACGGACTCAAATACCCACTAAAATGGGGAAAGACATTTGGGTCAACCAACATAACTAGATTTTCCACATTACCACTGCTATACATCGAAATGTTTAACCAAACCAACAAAGAAATTCACCAATGGCATCCAAGCTTACCTTTTTAACCTTCTTTTGTGTCTTATTCTTTGTCTTCTCCCTTAGCAAGGCTAAGTTTGATAATGACTCAATCAAACGCCTTCAAGGTTCTCACAAGGGTAGCAAAGTGAAAGGCCTTCATGACATCAAACTATACCTTGCCCATTTTGGTTACCTAGATTACCAACATACCCCTAACCACGTCAACTCTGAAAACGATGAATTTGATCAGGCATTTGAGTCCGCGCTCATAAGCTATCAAAACTTTTACCATCTCAATGCTTCCGGTACACTAGATGGACCTACCATTTCACAGATGATGATGCCTCGTTGCGGACAACCAGATAAGAAAAACAGTCACAAACACAAAACAAAATTGGTGCATACCGTGTCTCATTATCAATTCTTCCAAGGCAACCTTAGATGGCCCCCAAGTAAAAGTCACCTCACCTACGCATTTGGCTTGAATTATCCAAATGCATACATGCATACCTCCAGTCATTCGTGCCTTCAACACATGGACTTCTGCTTCAAACTACTTCACGTTTTCCATGGTTGATGATGTTGCTAGTGCTGATTTAAAGATTAGTTTCGAAAGCCCAAATCATGGTGATGGATATGCCTTTGAGGGAGCGACATTGGCGCATGCTTTTGCGCCAACAGATGGGAGGTTTCATTATAATGCGGCTCTGAGTTGGTCTGTGGGACCAGGACCAGTTCAAAATGCTAATGATTTAGAATCGGTGGCGCTTCATGAAATAGGACATCTACTTGGGTTGGATCATAGCCAAGATCCAAATGCTGTAATAATGTGGAGTAGCATCCAGACAGGAACTATAAAGCAGGAGTTAAAGTCCGATGATATCCAAGGCATCAAAGTTTTATATGGACTTAATTAATTAAGCTACATATATAACCTATTTACCTATATATGTATTCCATTAAGAATCCTTCGGTTATCTTCTTAGAGCATGACTACAAGAATTCTGTAATATTTATGAGGGTTAAGTTATTCTACAAAGCTCTCACCCCTTGGGCAAAAAAAAAAAAAAACTATACATCACCAAAAAAACCCCCCAAAAAACCTAAACCCCTCCCCCCCCCCCCTCAAAAAAAAACCTAAAAAAAAACCTAACCCCCCCCCCCTCCCCACCCTATAACAACCCCAATGTAAACCGACACCCTCATAATTTTTCCGACACCCTATTATATTTTAAAATGTCCCAATATATCTTTAAATATACCCCATACGCGAAAACGGGCCTCAAATACAATATAGTATTAAAAATAAAATTTAAAATCTGAAACTTAAGCTGCGGCGGGCCGCGTAGACCCACCTCAATCCTTACGCGGGCGGTATAAGGGTTGGAACCTGAATTCGTTTGATTTCTTAAGTTCAGGCGGGCCGCGTAAGACCCACCATTAGCTTACGCGGGCCGCGAGAGTCCCAAATTGTGGCACAGCCCGGTGATGACACGTGTCATCATCGTGTCAAGGCTAGTTGGTGATCCGGACGAGCTACACTTTGACCGGGGTTTGACGCAGGCCACGTGAGGACCAGAATCAGGCCCTATACAAGAAGGGCATCGGCTTTCAGTTCCGATCGCTCACAAACATTTCTCAATCTCAATTTCTGATAGTAGGCTTATTATACGCGGGTATTATACCCCCTAAATAGCGAGGTTCTGCTACGATGTAAGTATTATAACCCCTGGAGACGTATTAGATACTCTGCCTGATTGATCTAGGGTTTCGTAACGGCTGTCGTGGTTCTGCCCAACGTAGTCGTTGGAATGCCGTCTTGGGGAGGGTATTACTAATGTTAAAATGGGTTATTATACTAACATACGTGCATTTATGTAATTTATAGATTACTCCCAGGAAATCATTACTGAAAACCCTAAAACAGCAATGTGAGTAATCCTCTTTTTGTTAAATGTTTTTACAAAACCTCACTTAATTAAATATATACAAAGCAGTTATTGACTATTTGTAAGAATACAATTATAGTGGGTATGTTGGGGTTTTGTATACAAAATTTGTTACTGGCGTGGTAACATTCCACAAGTTGAGTATGACAGTACCACTGATGTTAATTGTTATATCTTGGAACAAATATAATTGCGGATGCGCCCTCAATACTGTAAAATGATTGGTATTTCAACTTGATTAAACTGGGATTCACTCACCTCCCACTGGCAAAATGTTTATAAAACGCGTTTCAGGTAACAAAATGTGAAAGCCAAATAGAAGCCAGCTGGACAGCACTGAAGGCTTGGAAAAGTGGCAATAAAGTTTCCTAAAAGAAATAGATGTTTTTCTTAAATAAAATAGGGTGTATCCCTATGAAGATATGTGTAATGAAAAAATTGGGTTTTACCCATGTGTTTAATGTTATAAAATGTGGTGGTTTACTCTGATAAAGTATTTTGCTAACTACGGTCCTGATGAAAATTTCCGCTACCAAATTAGACAATAACGTGATACCACCGAAACTGGCTCGCGGCCGGCTGTTCCAGGGGTTTAGGGATCAGGGGTTGCGACAGAAGGTGGTATTAGAGCTATGCCACTGATTCAGCCACAGAAGTGTTCTGCTGACATCAAATTCAAAGTGTTAGGAAATAAATAACGGGAATACGTGCATAATTGTATTTTCTTCTTATGTGTTATCTGACTATTTGTTAGTTTACAGTATGAGCGACCAAGAACCATCTGACGCGTATCGTCAATTGTCTGGTTCGCCTAGCAGCGAAGGTGCCTCTTCTCAGCCTGCCCTCTCGGGGTACTCTGCTGATACAGAAGAATGAATATTCGTATTTAAGGCTCAATCTGAAGAGCCATTTCCTCATAAAAAGAGGGGATGGTTCAGTCGGGGAGCACACGAGTGTAGAAAGCGTATGAAAAAGTTACAGGATCAGCGAGTGTTAGCCGCAGCCAAAAGCGAAACCGATGCATATGCCCAGTATATGCTTAATAAGGGTATAACCAATATCCATATCTTAGCAACCACTGCGGCTGACCCTAACCTGGAGCAAATGCTAGCACCCCAACCACAACCACAAATTCCTGATCAACCCATGGAAATAGAAAACCTTGGAAATCAAGTAGAAATGCATGATTTCAACTCGGAGGAGATACCTAGGGTTCCTGCACCAAATCCCCTAGACCCAAATTATGACCTTTGGTGGGATGATGTTAGGGACTATGTGCAACGCTATCCGATTCACGAAGATGTGCCAATGCCCAACCTAGGAGCCTATCTAGGGTTAGATACTCTAGATCCCTTTTTAATAACGATGCATACATTATGGAGATTTTAGAAAATCCTTACCCATACCAGGCCCCTATACCTCCATACCAGGAACCCGCACCCCAGATTCCAAACCCAGTCCTAGAACCTGCACCCCCAAAAGAAGAAGAACCATGCCATATGGTTGTTCTTACAAAGAATTCTGGTCCTGCAAACCAATAGAATTCTCGGGCAATTAAGGAACCATTGCAGCTCTACGCTGGATAGAGAAGACTGAGGCTGTTCTAAAAATAAGCAAGTGTGCTAAAGAAGATAAGATAATGTTTGCTTCTAATCTGTTTAAAAACTCAGCCCTAGAATCGTGGAACACTATCCTCCAGTCAAGAGGAAGTGATAGGGTATACAACATGAAATGGGAGGAATTTAAAAATATGGTAGAAAAGAACTTTTGCCTTCCCAATGAAAAGGAGCAGATAGCGAATAAGTTTCTGAACCTTAGGATGACCGGGGTAGATAGTAAGGGGTACACTACTACATTCTTTGAATATGCTAGAATAGTACCAACCCTTGCATCACCTGAGCCAGTATTAATCTCCCGTTACATCTGGGGATTAATTGGAGAGATTAGACATGTAGTCAAGGCAGCTAGACCTCAAACCATAGAAGAAGCTATAGAACTAGCTAATACCTTGACTGATGAACTAGTGCGAACTAGAGAAGAAGACCAGAGGAGAAACCTAACCCAAAGGCTTACCCAAGAATTCCGTTCTGGGAATTCCAACTGTAGGAATGTAGGTTCTACCTCTGCACCATATTGCAGGATCTGCAAGAAGAAGCATTCAGGAAGATGCTCCACTTACTGCAATTTCTGCAAGGCCCCAGTACACAAGGAAGAAGATTGCAAGAAGAAATCCAGTAATGGAATGTGTTTCAATTGTGGAGAAAAAGGTCACATCAGGACAAATTGTCCGAAATTGGCTCCAGCTGCAAACAACAAGAATGCTAAAAATGCTAGAGCATTTGTCTTAACTGCAGGTGAAGCCAAGATGATCCCGGATGTCATAGCTGGTACGTTTTTAGTTAATGATATTTTTGCTAAAGTATTATTTGAATCTGGTGGAAACCAAAGTTTTATTAATACTTCGTTTTGCAAACTTCTAAATTAATCATTAACTAAACTACCACAAGAATGTATAGTAGAGACTGCAAATGGAGAAACCGTTAAGATTTCTGAAATCTTGCAGGGAGCAAGAATAGAAATTTTTAATCAAAAATTTATTGCAAACCTTTACCCATGAATCTGGCAGGATTTGATGTTGTATTAGGAATGGATTGGTTAATAGCCAATAAAGCCAGTATTTTATGTGATCAAAAGTCAATCCAAGTAAATTCACCAAGGGGTGAAAAGATCACAATTAAAGGAGAGAAACCATCTAGATCCACAAAATTCATCTGTGATGAAAATTGCAAGTTATATAAGAAAATGATCTATAGTGTATTTGATTTCCATAATCACTAACACTAAAGGAAAAGAACTAAAAGACATTCCAGTAGTGTCTCAGTTTTCAGATGTATTTCCAGAAGAATTGCCAGGGCTACCGCCAGACAGGGAAGTCGAATTCAGAATCCATCTGCTACCAGGGACAACACCAATTGCCAAAGCACCTTATCGTTTGGCACCCGCTGAAATGCAGGAACTGAATAATCAATTAGATGAATTATTGGAGAAAGGATTCATACAGCCAAGCTCATCGCCATGGGGAGCACCGATACTGTTTGTCAAAAAGAAAGACGGATCAATGCGTATGTGCATTAATTACCGTGAATTGAACAAGGTCACGATTAAGAATCGGTATCTATTACTAAGGATCGATGATCTGTTCGATCAACTGCAAGGAGCTCGATTTTTCTCTAAAATCGATTTAAGATCAGGATATCATCAATTAAAGGTACAGGAAGAGGACATTCCTAAAACCGCATTCAGAACAAGGTATGGTCATTATGAATTTACTGTCATGCCATTTGGTTTAACCAATGCCCCAGCTGTATTTATGGACATGATGAACCGAATATGTAAGCCATATTTGGATAAATTCGTAATTGTCTTCATAGATGATATTCTTATTTACTCTAAAAGTAAAGAGGAGCATGCAAAGCATTTGCATTTACTTTTAAGTCTATTAAGAAAGGAAAAGTTGTACGCTAAGTTTTCCAAGTGTGAGTTTTGGTTAGAGCAGGTAGAGTTTCTTGGACACATAGTCGATCATGAAGGAATTCATGTAGATCCAACAAAGATCGAGGCGATTACCAACTGGAAAACCCCTGAATCACCAACCGAGGTTAGAAGTTTCTTAGGATTGGCTGGTTATTATAGAAGATTCATTCGAGATTTTTCTAGAATAACCATTCCCTTGACCAAGTTAACCTGTAAATCCATTAAGTTTGAATGGGGACCAAAACAAGAAGAAGCCTTTAGAATCCTTAAGCAAAAATTAACCCATGCACCCATACTAGCATTACCAGAAGGAACTGAGAACTTTGTAGTCTATTATGACGCTTCTAAGTTAGGTTACGGATGTGTGTTGATGCAACGTCAAAAGGTGATAGCTTACGCATCTAGACAACTTAAGAATCATGAAGAGAATTATTCAACCCATGATCTAGAATTAGGATCCATAATTTTTGCCCTTAAAATTTGGAGACATTACCTTTATGGTAGTAAGTTTACCATTTTCCCAGATCATAAGAGTTTAAGGTATTTTTTTGAGCAAAAAGAACTGAACATGAGACAAAGACGCTGGATGAAAATGCTTAGTGATTATGATTGTGATATTCAATATCATGCAGGAAAAGCAAATGTAGTAGCAGATGCTTTAAGTCGAAAATATCATGAAAAGCCAAAAAGGGTATATTCTCTTAAATTAAATCTACAAGTAGATTTAAACGATCAAATAAGAAAAGCACAAGAATCAGTAATCAAGGATGATACTGAAAAATTAAAAGGAATGATTAAAGAATTAGAACAAGAAACAGATAGAATTTGAAGATTCCATAAAAAGAGAATGTGGATACCTAAATTAGGAAACTTACGCCACCGTATACTAGAAGAAGCTCAAAAGTCTAAATATACGATGCATCTAAGGAGTGATAAGATGTATCAGGATTTAAGTAAAAATTTCTGGTGGATAGGAATGAAAAGGGATATAGCAGCTTATGTTTCTAAATGTTTAACTTGTTCACAAGTCAAAGCTGAACATCAGAAACCCTCAGGATTACTACAACAACTAGAAATGCCAGTCTGGAAATGAGAATCGATAACAATGGATTTTGTTACCAAATTACCCAGAACAAGAAAAGGTAATGTTACAATCTGGGTGATTGTAGACAGGCTAACTAAATCAGCTCATTTCCTACCAATGAAGGAAACTTTTAGTATGGAACAATTAGCCAAATTATATGTAAATGAAATTGTTTCATTACATGGAATACCTTTATCAATTGTTTCTGATAGGGATAGCTGTTTTACCTCTCATTTTTGGGCAAGTTTCCAAAAAGCAATGGGAAACAAGCTAAATCTAAGCACAGCTTATCATCCTCAAACAGACGGACAAAGCGAAAGGACAATTCAGACAATGGAGGACATGCTTAGAGCTTGTGTAATTGATTTCGGGGGTAATTGGGACGATCACTTACCCTTAATAGAATTTTCTTATAATAACAGTTATCACACAATTATCAATGCTGCACCATTCGAAACACTTTATGGACGAAAGTGCAGAACCCCAGTCTGTTGGGCAGAAATTGGGGAAAAACAACTATCTGGACCTGAGATAGTGCAGGAAACAACCGACAAAATCATTCAAGTCAAGGAACGACTGAAAGCAGCACGTGATCGACAGAAGAGCTATGCTGATAACAGACGTAAGCCATTAGAATTTCAGGTAGGTGACAAGGTATTGTTAAAAGTCTCTCCTTGGAAAGGAGTGGTAAGATTCATCAAACGAGGAAAGCTAAGTCCCAGGTATATTGGACCTTTTGAGATTATTAAAAGAATAGGACCTGTAGCCTATCAGCTACAACTGCCAGAAGAAATGGTAGGAATACATGATGTATTTCATGTATCTAATCTCAAGAAATGTTTAGCTGATGAATCACTCGTAGTGCCTCTTAAGGATATAGAGATAAATGAACAACTCAAGTTTGTAGAAAGGCCTCTACAAATTGAAGATAGGAAAGTTAAGAATCTCAAGCATAAAAGATTAGTTCTTGTCAAAGTGAAGTGGGACTCTAAACGAGGACCTGAGTACACATGGGAGCTTGAATCTGAAATGCAAAGAAAATCTCCACACCTATTCCAGTAGATCTCGAGGACGAGCTCTAAAACAAGGTGGGGAGGATATAACAACCCCAATGTAAACCGACACCCTCATAATTTTTCCGACACCCTATTATATTTTAAAATGTCCCAATATGTCTTTAAATATACCCTATACGCGAAAACGGGCCTCAAATACAATATAGTATTAAAAATAAAATTTAAAATCTGAAACTTAAGCTGAGGCGGGCCACGTAGACCCACCTCAATCCTTACGCGGGCGGTATAAGGGTTGGAACCTGAATTCGTTTGATTTCTTAAGTTCAGGCGGGCCGCGTAAGACCCACCATTAGCTTACGCGGGCCGCGAGAGTCCCAAATTGTGGCACAGCCCGGTGATGACACGTGTCATCATCGTGTCAAGGCTAGTTAGTGATCCGGACGAGCTACGCTTTGACCGGGGTTTGACGCGGGCCGCGTGAGGACCAGAATCAGACCCTATACAAGAAGGGCATCGGCTTTCAGTTCCGATCGCTCACAAACATTTCTCAATCTCAATTTCTGATAGTAGGCTTATTATACGCGGGTATTATACCCCCTAAATAGCGAGGTTCTGCTACAATGTAAGTATTATAACCCCTGGAGACGTATTAGATACTCTGCCCGATTGATCTAGGGTTCCGTAACGGCTGTCGTGGTTCTGCCCGACGTAGTCGTTGGAATGCCGTCTCGGGGAGGGTATTACTAATGTTAAAATGGGTTATTATACTAACACACGTGCATTTGTGTAATTTATAGATTACTCCCAGGAAATCCTTACTGAAAACCCTAAAACAGCAATGTGAGTAAGCCTCTTTTTGTTAAATGTTTTTACAAAACCTCACTTAATTAAATATATACAAAGCAGTTATTGAGTATTTGTAAGAATACAATTATAGTGGGTATGTTGGGGTTTTGTATACGAAATTTGTTACTGGCGTGGTAACATTCCACAAGTTGAGTATGACAGTACCACTGATGTTAATTGTTATATCTTGGAAACAAATATAATTGCGGATGCGCCCTCAATACTGTAAAATGATTGGTATTTCAACTTGATTAAACTGGGATTCACTCACCAGTATTTCCCACTGACAAAATGTTTTTAAAACGCGTTGCAGGTAACAAAATGTGAAAGCCAAATAGAAGCCAGCTGGACAGCACTGAAGGTTTGGAAAAGTGGCAATAAAGTTTCCTAAAAGAAATAGATGTTTTTCTTAAATAAAATAGGGTGTATCCCTATGAAGATATGTGTAATGAAAAACTTGGGTTTTACCTATGTGATTAATGTTATAAAATGTGGTGGTTTACTCTGATAAAATATTTTCTAACTACGATCCTGATGAAAATTTCCGCTGCCACATTAGACAATAACGTGATACCACCGAAACTAGCTCGCGGCCGCCTGTTCCCGGGGATTAGGGATCGTGGGTTGCGACACACCCCCACCCCCCAAAAACCTAAAAAAACTAAACACCCACCCCCACCACCACCACCACCACCACCCAAAAACCTAAACCCCCACCCCCCACCCCCTGGTAAAAAAAATAATTTTTTTCTTTTTGGGTGGGTGATGGGGGAGGGGAGGGGGTGGGGATTTAGGTTTTTAGTGGTGGTGGATGTTTATTTATTTATTATTTTTTTTGTGTAGTGGGTTTTTTTAGTTTATTGGACACTTTTCATCTTATAAATTCTTCTTACACTTCTTATAATAAGGATTCTTTGTATTTGATCCTAATTCATAAAGCTATAAAGATGATATTTCTAAATTAGAGTTGTGAGTTTGAAATACACGTTTTCGCATTAATTAATGATTTAACGTTGGACGAATATTCTGTCATATTATAATGCCTCGTGGATCTAACATGACAACTTCTTCACTACAAGCTGGATAAACCATTAGACCATACCATCTTTACTCGCTCTCGGCTAAAACTTCAGTTTCTCAAAACTTGTGGCCGGTATTCTTGGCTTGGACACATGTCTGTTTTTTTTTTCTTATCTTGTCTTAATTTCTTTTCTTAGTATTTCTAGTTCAAACTTGAAAAACGAGTGTAATGCTTCCAATATTTCAAAGTCTAGCAGAATACCAATATTTTAAAGTCTATAGGAGGATGAAAGAAAATGTGGTCACCGCCGTAAAAGATCAACCAATTTCATCTGTTTGGCTGTAGAAATGCTTCAAATAAAGCGGTTTAATAAACCACATAAAGTGGTTTAGTCATGATCGTTTAAATGGATGAACATAAATAGACGTTCACGAATATAAATGAACGAATAATACGTGTGTTCATGTTCGTTCGAATAACTAAATGAACAAAAGATTGTGTTTATGTTGGTTCGTTTTTTATATAAACGAACTTCCCGCCGAACAAGTTCACAAACAGTTCATGAACGTTCAGTTCATTTACAGACCTACATTTGTTGTTTTAGTAGAGATGATAAAATAGATGGGTTGGAAAACATGTTCAAATGGGTAATAAATTATATGGATCAAAATGGGTCAGGTTGTATTTACCTGTAATGTTTTTATGTTAAAATATTATCATTTTTTACAAATTGAAGTAGTGTTTAATTTAATTAACCCATTGATAGGTAGATGTGAGTTGGGCAACAACCAATAGGTCAAAACGGTGTTCTCAAAAATCCATTGTTAAAAAATTTTCATTATTATATATATTTATATGTAAAAAGTAATTTCAGTCATAAAAAGTATTTAAAAATTTATAAATTTTATTGTTGTCATTATTCAACCATATAAGATACGGGTTTCTGAACTAGTTTATATATAAGAAAATAGTTTCCAACTAATCTTGTACTTCTAACTAAGTTTAAAACTCACAACAAAAAAGAATCACATTCATTATTTTGCTTTTGTTTGGAAAAATATATATTTTTATTACTTAAAATACGATCAACCTAAGTTAATTCTATGCAATTTTAATTGTTTTTCAAAATTATTTCTTCCGGTAGAGTCAACCTGAACCCATCCCATTAGTGAAGCATCCAACACCACCCGTGGGGGGGGGTGTGTTTGGGCCTTTCTTTTCGCCCAAACTGTGACAACCGGTAATTTATGGGTTCTAATTTCGCAAATAACAAACGTTAAGACAATTAAAAGTAATGTTTTAAGACGCAAATTAACTTAAACAGGCATTTGGAATGCCTAGGAACATCTTTTTTACTTTACAGAACGCGAATGGTGAATTGCGGAAACCTGATGAACGTTAAATGGTTACGAACTGACACCAGAAGAAATACTGACAATGTAGAAAATACGAGGTTTATACGTATGTTTTATACACATGAATTTTTCTGCTAAATTATCCTGCTTCCGAACGTCACAAAACGCATACATGAACGAAAAACGCGACAGTAGGAACGCACTTTCGAAATCCACATGCAGAGTCTTACCGCGAGTAGGGATGGCAATGGGTCGGGTTTAGGTAATCCCAAACCCAAACCCGGTTAGATAAGCTTGTCCCAAACCCGTCCCAAAACCCGTCGGGTTCTAGCGGGTAAATACCCATCGGGTATCGGGTATAGCCGCGGGTTTCGGGTAAACCCGTTAATTTAAAAAAGATTACTCGTTGGGTATACTCATCTCAAAACCCATTGGGTATTTATCGGGTAACTACTAACCGGTTACATTTTGTATTGTCATTATAAAAATATATATCAAATAACTACAATGTATACGGAATATAATACCTATATGTGTAAAAAATAGATGTATCATATATATACATATTTAATAATATAAAAGAAATTATATCGGGTATACAATCAGGTAAACAAGTACACTTTATCGGGTAATTGGGTCGGGTAAACGGGTATATCACTAAATCCCAAACCTGCGAAAAAAATAAAAATTATTCCCAAACCCGATTAACCGACCCCGACCCCAAACCCGTCCCAAATGTGTCGGGTTTCGGGTTTACCCAGCGGGTTCGGGTTTGATTGCCATCCCTAACCGCGAGTCGTGCGACTGACCAGGATAAAGTATTAAAATTCATCAAAATCAACACGATTAGTGATTAGGTTTTAAATGTCTAAAACACAATTCAAATCAACAGCGGAAGCAAAATGTAAAAATCCAGACATTATTTAAAACCCATATTGTTTAATAAACTTAAAACCAATAGTTTATCGCAGCCACGACACTCCAATGTTACAAGCTCCTGAGTTGTACCTACGTCCTGCAAAGCATGCACAAGTATGTCAACAAAGGTTGGCGAGTTCACAGTTTCAATTTTAAAGTAAATAAGTTTTTAAATACATTAGTTATTAAAACATGTCAGGGATAGCTAACCCACGGTTAAGCTACTAAACTGTGTAGTACCGAAAACTTGATTGTAGTAAGTTGTTGTGCCCAGTATCAATGTCTATCGTAATTGATATGAAGTCAAGGTCAATAGTTCACGCCCGGCTCCCAACACGGTGTGAGGTTTGTCGAACCTAATAGCGCTATCAACTAATATCCTTTTTCCAAACCCGACAACTAATCGGTATAATGTGTAGGGATTTTCAGATAGATTTTTCGTTTAGTACTTTAAAGACATGAAAAGAGAAATACGGTATTTAATTAGCAGTATTCCAATTCAGGAATATAAAGTGGTCCCAAATCCAGGGATAGTGTAGTTCTCAAACCCGGGAATGCATGCTTTTAGTAAATGTGTGAACTCACCTTAGATTAGCTCGGCATATTAGGGTATGCGGGCTAGGATGGTCAACCATGTCCTATTATGGTTACCAAGAATATTAGGGGTTTGTTTATGTAATTCACCCAAGTCCTACACGTATCTAGCAAATAGCACGCGTACAAGTGAAATTGAAATTGAGTCGACCAGGTGCAATCATAATAGGAACTTGTGGTTGTGTAAAAAATTCCGGTGGAATTTGTTGGGGATAAAGATTTGGCTTATATGGATACAATTGTGGTTGTGTATAAAAAGATTGGGGTGTATATCCTCGACAACTCGTGCTTGAACCACCTCCTCGCGCGCTTGAACCATCTCTTCTCGTGCTAGAAACGGCTACTCGGGATTTAGAGGTCTTTTTTGCTTGAACCGACCTTTAATTTTTTTTATCCATGGATGATGTAAATTTGGTTGTGTGATAAATATTGATTGTAAATTTGGGTGATGTAAAATGGTTAAAATTGTTTGTATTTATAGTGTATTATTTAAAAGACATTTAAAAAAATGATGAGCTCCAATGGTCATCGTTCAAACAAGATGCGGGGAAAACAACCTGGAAAAGATATCTGCTAAGCCTACCCGAAGGGGTAGCGGCAGTGTTACCGAATCGAATACCTTACCCGATTGTCACAACCTGAACTCGCCCCCTTCGCCCTTATCAGTATTCGTGTGCACATTATTATGGTTAATTTTCATCCAAATGAGAAATAAACATAAATTGATACTTTAAATTTTAGACCAACTAATCTAAAAACAATTTATTTCGAAAAAGAAGTATAAATACTCAGTTATACTCAAATCTGGTTTCATACCCTATCCTACTCGGGTACATAGGATTGGGTCCCAATTCCAATACCTGATTTTTGAAAACCCAAGCCGAGTCGGTTTCTTCAATACCCGATCATACCCAAATCCGGTTCCACACCCGAAACCGACCCGCAATGTTCACCTCTAATCACTAATCAGTGGGCCTAGCCGACATTACATCAACATAAAGTGGGCTTACAAGGTTGAAAGCCCAATAACTCGGCATTCTCTCTCGTAGTAATGATGAAAAGTGGAGGGAGAATGATGCCAGTACCGATTCCGTTTATTCCTCCGGTGATCTCGATTTCCATCACTAGTTGACTCGTTAACCCACAATCTCCGACCACTTTAACCTAAAATACACTCCCTACATCTTCCCTTTAGGTTTTACCTTCATCCTTCATCAAAATCCCAATTCGATTTTCTCTAAAATCATGAAAAACTCCGACCAGAAGGTCGTCGCCGTCATCATGGTCGGCGGTCCGACGAAAGGTCTGTAATTCTTCCCCACATGTTTATTATTCACTATTATTTCCAAATTTCACTCATGTTTTTTTTTTTATTTTAATACGATGCTGTTTTCGCAGGTACTAGATTTCGTCCACTTTCATTCAACACTCCGAAACCGCTGTTCCCTTTAGCTGGTCAACCCATGGTTCATCATCCTATTTCTGCCTGTAAATCGGTAATTAAAGTTGTTCACATAAACACCTTATAAATATTTGATGAACAATTAATTAGTGTGTGTTTTGTATTGTTAATTTGAGTTAACGCAGATCCCTAATTTGGCACGAATATTTTTAATCGGGTTTCATGAAGAGAGGGAATTCGCATTGTATGTGTCGTCGATCTCGAGTGAACTTAATATACCAGTCAGGTGATTATTAACTGATTGTACTAATACTCTTCATAATTTGCAATTCATATGCCTGATATTTTGTACACATTGTTGTTCAGATATTTAAAAGAAGATAAACCTCATGGTTCGGCTGGTGGTTTGTATTACTTTAGAGATATTATCATGGAAGATAACCCGGTAACAATTGTTAGCTTACGCGGTCTTTCTGTTTTTCTTGCTGATTATTTTACGTTTTGTTGCAGTCGCATATCGTTTTGTTGAATTGTGATGTATGCTGCAGCTTTCCTCTAACAGAAATGCTTGGTTAGCGGCCGCATCATGTTATTGTTTTTTTAAAATGATAATATTCCACACGGGTTATGTTTTGATGTATTCGCGTTTTCTTGTAGATGCACATAGAAGGTATGGCGGGATGGGTACATTGTTAGTTATAAAGGTGTGCTTTTTACTGTAAATCTTTTTCATTATATCAATAAAACTGCAAATTTTGGATTGAGTTCAGTTGTTGGCATACTTTCTGAGCAGGTGTCTGCTGAGTCAGCTAGCGAGTTTGGTGAGTTAGTTGCCGATCCAGTTACCAAAGAACTTTTGCATTACACAGAGAAACCCGAGACTTTTGTAAGAATCATCTTTGTAGAAACAGTTTGTCTGTTGCGTTGAACTATTGACGTGGCGTCACTGTTGCATTTTCTTATTGCTCATATTACGGATTGCAGGTAAGTGATTTGATAAACTGTGGTGTTTACATATTCACCCCAGAAATATTTCATGTTATTCAAGACATACGTACTCATCGTGAAGACAAAGGTCAGTTTTTTTACTCCGCAAGACATACAACTATACAAGTACCGTATCTTTGTGATTTATAGAGTTAAATAGAGACATATTTATGCCACCTGTGAATGAGAATACCAGTTACAAGTGTAGTGTTCTGTTGCAGCTAACCTGCACACTTTATCCAGCTTTGAGGCCCTTCGGTTGACAACAAAGTAAGATCTCAGTGTTGTATTTTCACATGTATCAGTAGAAGCTTGAAGTATTCAAATTGCTAACGTATTATTTTCTTTTAACAGGACGCATGCTAAGGATTTTGTTAGATTGGATCAAGATATATTGTCACCTCTTGCTGGAAAGAAGCAGTTATACACTTACGAGACAATGGATTTCTGGGAACAGATTAAAACTCCAGCGTATGACAACTTCTGCTTTTGTATATTATTTTATGCTTCATATATATATATATATATATATAGCCTGATCCTTAAATATATAGGATGTCACTGAAATGCTCTGCTTTGTATCTTGCTCAATTTCGACACAAATCGCCTGGTCTCCTGGCTTATGGTGACGGGACCAAGAATCCAACGGTTGTTGATGACGTTTATATTCATCCATCCGCAAAAGTACATCCAACTGCAAAGGTCAGCATTCCGCAAACATACATATATATTCATTTTTTTATTTTTTGAAATCTATGCTATTTAATTTGTATCGCCTCTTCTTTACAACAGATCGGCCCGAATGTTTCAATTTCTGCAAATGTACGAGTTGCTGCAGGCGTAAGGCTCATGGATTGTATCATCCTAGATGATGCTGAAATACAGGTGCATGACTGAATAATGTTGCTGCATAAACTTATTATTGTATCTTCTGAAACTAACATCCTTTAGTTTTGTTTTTATTAAAATAGGAAAATGCATTTGTTAAGTACGCGATTGTTGGTTGGAAGTCATCTTTAGGGAAATGGGCCCGTGTTCAGGCAAGTTCTGATTGTCTCCATAACGTTCTACCCTGTGTTTTTCAACTTGTATTGACTATAAAATCATCGACTTGCAGGGTGAAGGAGATTACAAAACAAAACTTGGAATCACCATCCTCGGTATGCACCTTGGCTTACTTGACCTTTAAACCTATGATATTCGCATATTATTAGGGCTGGCAAAATGTATGCGTCAGCCCGCAAACAACTTTTATAATTAAAAATATTAATGCGCTAAACATGATAAGAAAACTACTCTGTTATTGAAATTATAATCTTTTTTATAACGTGGTGTAGGAAGTTATATCTATGCGTATACATAGTTCAAACTGTTTCCTTCGTGGACCCGTTAGAGATAGACATAACTGAAAACGACTCGTTTGTAGACTTTTAGGTTAATGGGTTTGAAAATCGAAATTGCCGCCTCTTTACCTATCTTAAAGCGTGTGCTTGTTGGTTACAGGAGAAGCTGTGACGGTTGAAGATGAAGTTGTGGTGGTTAACAGCATCGTTCTCCCAAACAAAGTTCTGAATATAAGCGTACAGGAGGAAATCATCCTTTGAACTCACCGAGTCAAAGTGAGTTTGGTTTTCGTCTTCTATTTTTCGCAGTGAGGTTGTAAGGTCTTAAGGCTTTCTCACGATTACAAGGGTATAACATTTTGCAAGAGCCGTTTAGGTTTTAGAACACTTATACTTTGGTTATTGCTGTTGTTTAGTGACTGCTAATGTTCAAAAGATAATTTCGATTAACTTTAAAAATACGTTTGCTTCCAATATTGTTCGCTTTTATACATTGGTGTCATATATCTCAGGTTTAAAATTGTGTTTCAATCAAGTATCTAATATTTTGAAGTTTAAAGAAACTTGTTAGACCATCCACAATATGGAACTCTAAAAACATTTAAGATTGAATGGATGTAAAAGCCTTATTACTAGACTTGCACATCTCTGAGGAGATGGTCGAGGATACGATTTCTTAGAGACGGAAGATTAAGGTTAAGGACTTTTAGAAGGATGTACAGCAGGGGCGGACTTACCCCTAGCCCAAGGTGGGCGGGCGCACCCCCGGGGAAAAAAAAATTTAATGCTATTTTCCGTTGAAAATCCCGTCCGCACCCCTTGGATTTTTTCGTCCGCACCCCTTGGATTTTTTTCGTCCACACACCTTAGGTAAAAAATGTTATCGCTTTATATTTTAAATTTTTTTAGTAAACTCTAATTAAAAAAAACAACCTAAATTTTATAAACTTATACTACCCAACTTAACCCAAATACCCAATGCCTTAACCCACTATTTCATTAAACATAATTAGCCCACTAATTACTAGCCCATTAACCAAACTCAACCTAAGTTCAAACTATAATAATTAAAATAAGCCCAATAGTCCCTTAGAATTCCTCCCGCCCTCCCTCTCTTGGGTCGTCTCCTGCCAGCGATCATCGAACACAATAGCAACCACAACAGCACGTCATCAGCAGCCGCGAACCACCGCCGTCCGACACCAAAGGGTAACAAAATTCTTAAATAGGTTTGAAATTTCATGTGTTTTGACGTTGTTTATGGTTGTTTAGATGATTTTTAGGGTGATTACACACGATTTCTAGGGTTGAAAATTAAAATTGAAACATTATGTTATAGAGCGATGAACTTATGGATCAATTTGTTTGTGATAGGAACCATGAGTAGGGACGTTATGGCGCGATTTCTTTTGTTTTACATGACTCGACCCGACACGACCCGAACCGACACGACCCGAACCGACCCGATACGAACCGATTTTTTTTACTTATATACCTAGGGGCCTAAAATTTTTAAAAATGTTCCGCACCCCCATGGAAAAATTCCTGGGTCCGCCACTGATGTACAGTTGGAATTAGAATCTTGCCTTACAAGCTTTTGTGTGTGTGTGCGCGCTACTGCTGTGGCATTTGCATGTTATCACTTGCATGATTGGTAGCTTATGTAGAATATTTTTTGTACACTATGTTCTCTACTGAGTTGAGTTCCTATATGCCTATATATGTTTTTATTTTACTCTAATGTTTTGGCGTTGGGTTCTCACTGAAAAAAGCTTCTCTATCCCTAGAGAAAGAGGTAAGACTTGTCTGCATCGCACCCTCCCCAGACCGCACCAATAGCTTGAGATTACATTAGCATAAATTACAAGAATGCCATCCTTTCACATACTTAAGTTTTCCTTCTTCATGGCATTTTTGTAATTAACTCTTCTTTGAGTGGCATTTGTAACCATCTCACAACAATTCTTTTTATTTTTATGTTTTGACCACCAAGGTTTTGGTTCTTACCATTTTTACCCACTCAACTTTTGTTAGTTTTTATTAAACTTACATTCCTATCCCTTAAATTTTAACTAATTTATTAAGTGCCCCCTCAACATTTGTTAGTGTTTTTTTAAACAACTTACATTACTACCCCTTAAATTTTAACTAATATATTAAGTGTCCCTTCAACTTTTGTTAGTTTTTTTAAAATACGTACATTCCTACCCCTTGATTATAACCTGGTTTTTAGACTAAGTTAGGCAATTTGATTAAAATGGCAAAAAAAAAAAAAACGAAAAAGTCAAGGACCGAGAGGAGAAAAAAACTATTTGGACTAAAATGACAATTTGGACAAAAACTCAGGAACTAAAATGGCAATTTACTCTTTTCTTAACCAAGCCTCATATTAATAATGTCAGCCACGTGACAAGCCTCATAAAACATAGCCTTATATTTATATTAATGTTAATATAAGTTTCAAAGGTTGTTTAATGATTTAACGTGTAATATGTGTTTTCAGGGCCATCTAAAACGAAGAAAAGTTAATGATTGTATAAGAAGATGATAATTTACAGGGTCGAATTAAAGAACCAACTTAAAAACTTGTACACAATTTGAAATTGTAATAGTATTGAGATAATTTATAGACTATAGTGTGTTACTAATTTGAATCATTGACTTTCTTTATTTTGTTTTTGATGTGCAAAATATATTTCTAGAAGTTATAACATTATTACATGAATTGGAAAACAAATTTGAAAATGAGAGTTAGTGGAATTTTCAAAGGAGTCAAAAAAGATAATTTGATGCTTTTGGGGACAAGTATGTACTTTTTTTTAATTAATCTCTGCTGAAGGCAAGAGCATTCTAATTTAAAGGAGTCTGGGGAGGTGTTCGGTGGCCGAATTTGATGGTGTCGGAGATGAATGGTGAAACGATGATAGTGAGTTGGTGTGAGGGTTTCTTAGATGAGATTAGGGTGGAGAGGATGAAAAAGTGACGATAGGGTGTACGTCTTCTGGGGTTATGATGCAACTGTACAATGAAATTACCAAAATGCTTTAATACTATTCACAAGGTTGGTTTATTAATAGATAGATAATAGATAATTACCAAAATGCTTTAATACTATTCACAAGGTTGGTTTATTAATAGATAGACAATTTATTAAGTGGACTCTCAACTTTTGTTAGTTCTTTTTTTAAAGCAAATTACATTCTTACCCATTCAATTTTAACTAAATTTATTAAGTATCCCCTGAACATTAATAAAGTTATTACTACCCTTTTACATATAGTGCTACAATATTTTTTTAAGTTTCAAATTAATCTCTTACACTATAAATAATGTAGACCTTTAACGCAATAGTTTTATTTTCCTCTGATAACTTTCGTTCGTTATTTTCTTCCGTCGCAACACGCGGTGAGGAAATCATAGTGTATATAATGTTGCAACGTTGTAAATAATTAATAGTATATCGTCATGGTTTTTAAAAATAAATGGTTTTTAATATATTTTTAAAGAATTAAGATGAACACGATACAATTAATGATGAAAAAAATAGTGTGAAATAGAATATGACGACCGCTACCAGGTCTATTCCGTGGAATACGCTAACGACTTCTATGTGGAAATTATAGTCTTCGTAAATGCTAAAGACATTAAATAGAGAAAGAGAGACACACGAGTCAACAAGACATTCTACATTGCCAACACTATAAATAGGCCTAATAACTTAGAAAATGTATACCAACATCATAAGAAATATATTTCATGTACTAAAAAATATGGCATGCAAACTCATTACTTTCTTACCCTTTCTCTTTGCCTTATTCTTTCTCTTCTCTCTTAGTAATGCTAAGTTTGAAGTTGACACAATAAAACACCTTCAAGGTTGTCACAAGGGTACCAAAGTGCAAGGCCTTCATGGCCTCAAACTATACCTTGCCCGTTTCGGTTACCTAAATTACCAACATACCCCTAACCACGCCAACGAGGAAGATGATGAGTTCGATCAAGAGCTTGAGACCGCCCTCAAAAGCTATCAAAACTTTTACCATCTCAACGCTTCTGGTGCGCTAGATGGGCCCACTGTTTCACAAATGATCATGCCTCGTTGTGGACAACCAGATAAGAAAAGTAGTCACGTACACGGAAAGAAATTGTTACATATCGTGTCTCGTTATCAATTCTTTCCAGGTAGCCCTAGATGGGATAAAAGCCACCTCACCTATGCATTTGGCTCGAATTATCCAAATGCCTATGTACCTCCAGTAGTGCGTGCCTTCAACACATGGGCTTCTGCTTCTAGTTACTTCACATTTTCAAGAGTTGATGATACCGCCAGTGCTGATTTAAAGATTACTTTTGATAGTGCGGCTCATGGGGATGGTAACGACTTTGAAGAAAACGTGTTAGCACATGCTTTTGCGCCAAAAGATGGAAGGTTTCATTACAATGCAAATCAGAAGTGGTCCGCTGGACCAGGGGCGGTTGCAGGTGCCTTTGATTTAGAGACGGTGGCGGTTCATGAAATAGGACATCTACTTGGGTTGGGGCATAGTGAAGACCAGAATGCTGTAATGTTTAGTGGTATCCCTTCTGGAGTGGTAAAAGTTTTGAACACCGATGACATCCAAGGAATTAAAGCCTTATATGGACTAAATAAATAAATAATTACTCAGTATTATATAAATTATATGTACTATATGTGTAATCGGTTTTGAATACTTGTGTGATATGTCAATAAGCAGTCGATAATGACAACATGCATTGTGTAATGAATATGGAGATATGGAATATTAACAATTGTACTGTACCGAGTTATAAATATATAATTTGCACGTTTAGATATAAGATTAACGATCAAATGTTGTTAAGTTATTCTATAAAAACTCATAATTGTAAGAAGTGTAAGAAGGATTTATAGAGTGATAAATGTCCAATAACCTTAAAATCTAAACCCACTACACCACCACCCAAAACCAAAACACCCACCCCACCACCACCCTAAACACACACCACCACCCAAAAATCTAACACCCCCCCCCCCCCCCCGCATTTTTTTTTGGTGTGGGTGATTGGGGGGGGGGGGTTAGATTTTTGGGTGGTGGTGTGTGTTTAGGGTTTTTTTTTGTGTATGTGGGTTTTTTTAGAAGCCTTTATACTCTTCTTACAATTAGAAGCCTTTGTATTTGATCCTAATCCAATATAAATAATAACGCGAGAGTGACAAATTTCACGCTCCATCTTCGAACAATCATGGAGCATAGGAGATATAAGCTGGTGAGTGACAAATTTTTGACCCGTAACATTTTTGTCAAATATCATCCTATGACCTTTTTAGAACGATATGTTGCAAGTGTTACTAATAATGAGGATTAGTTATTCATTTATGCAAAGGGCGTGTTTAACGAATCCTAATAGCATTCACATCTCTTCCCTCGTCCACAAACATACAATTAAACTAAAAATCACATTTTACTAAATTTGTTTCATTTTTTAAAAACCTCCTAAATCATATTCTTCGTATTTATCTCTATTCAACTAAATAACACTTTTGTATTCTTCTTTTAATTATTTTTTTCTTTTTCTTCCACTCACAACCATTCATAAAAAAATATTTAAAAAGAAAGATATAGTGAATAAATGTGAGATAAATTTGAGAGATTGGTTTGTTTTCCAATAAAAATACGAGGGATGCGGATAGAAATGGGAGATGGGATGTTTCTATGTTTTTTTTTTATTTTTTTGTGTGTCCTTTACCTTCATATATGAATGGTGTCAAATGGTATGATTGTTTAACATAAAACATAAAGAAACAATACGAAATACAAGAGAAACGTCAAAACGGTGACGTAAAACTTTATTAGTTACCCAAACCAAAAAACACCCCCCCCCCCCACCAACCCTTGATCTCACAATATGTGAGATCTGTAAACAACTGATACAAACAAATACAAGATTAAGAGATACATGTGATGATCATCTACTAATGATCATCAATATCAGAAATACAATCTCTCTAACAGATGAGAGATGATACAACAACCATTAACGAACAACAACTACAAGATGATCATCCTCTGATGATCACTAATAACTGAAGATTGATCTCTTACAATATACAACCGAGAGACAACCAATCATCTTCAACAATATCAGACAAATAACCCTAAACTCTCACAGAATGCAGAGAGAACCACAGAGAGAAGTATAAGATGTGCGTAACATCTGAAGAAAGGTGAATAATGAACAACTCCAGAAAACTGCTCTTTTATACCAGCCTTTTGAATATTTACACAAAAGCCCTCCAACTTTTCAGCTATACCAATCTGTTACAACAACTCTAAACAAACCAATAACAAACTGACTTGGGCCCATTCTCATAACAAGCCCAACTCATACAACAACCTCAAAGACAACATGAGCCCAATATGTATAAACGTAACAATGTAACATAGCTGATAAGGCCCAACGGACAAACATAACCAACAAATGTATAGTATATGAATTAATCATATATTTTCAACAAATGAGGATGAGATACGAGACGGGATGTGAATACTCAAAAAAGTTGACAAAGGTGTGATGAAAGCAAACAGTCTACCATCTTAAAGTTGTGGGGAGTGGGGCGTTGGTTGGGGCGGGGATGCCCTTCAACGCCAGCCGCTCCACCCCGAGTTGGCGTTGGCATAGTGTTGCCCCTTTAGCGTGGGTATTCAGCCTGGCGCCAGGGGGGGGGGGTTGTGACTTGGCTGGCTTTGGTTGGCCGGCCACGCAGACGGATCTAAAAACTTTTTTCACTGGGTTCTTTTTGGTAGATTCTCACTAATTTTCACTATTTTTTTTCCAAATCTTACGAGGTTCTCACTAATTTTTCCCATTTTTTCTAAACCGAATGGGTTCCTGGGAACCCACAAAAGTGGCCTAGATCTGCCCATGTGGCCACGCCAAGCTAAGTCACGCCACGGCCACACCACACCCCTCATTTTTCACCATAAGCTTGTGGATCCCACCCTCGTCACGTGTCGAACTTATCTTTTCTTTGTGGGATTCCATAGTATCAAACATTACACCAATGCCAGAAAAAAAAAAAAAAAATTAATGGAATTAAACCAGACCTTCAATAAACGCATACAACAGCGCTGCCAGAATCAATATGCAAAACAAAAACCTCATACGCTAGCCAGTTTCAATCCACATGCATTCTAGTCGATTTATATAATAAATACTAATGATTTTTAGACAAACACCCCTTTATACACACACATATGTCAAGCAACTCTAAAGCACCAAACTGAACATTTTAGTTACAAATACTTTGTTTTTAAACAACCAGCTTATGCAAGTTCAATTATTGTGCTGAACTGTTAAATCATAACGTTAAAAAACATCAAGCATTGGCTTATAGCCGATCATAACCACACACTAGTTTTTTATCTTACAAAAACAGCCTGGATTTTGTTTAATGAGTTTATTTTGGGTCTGCAAAGAAGGAATTGAGATTTGGCATAATTTCGGGGCTCTTGTTGCGAACAAATTTCCTCAACGAATGCTCCGCGTACCTTTCCCCTTCAGCAAAGTTATCCAGCACACCAGCAGCTCTGTTTTCCTTGTTCACTCTATACATACATACATAAATAAATGCCCAGTTAAATAAGCAAGTCAAACGGAAGCATTGAGATTTGAGAGTATTCACATTGGAGCCTCTATCTCCATCTATATAATTTAATCAAAAAACACATTTTTCTCTAAATGAAGTTTACTTTTCAAAAACCTCTCACGTCTAACTCTATCTGTTTCTCTATCATACATTTATACTCACAATCACTTATTTTATTACTTCTTTCTCTTTCCTACACACTCACAATAAAAATATAGAGGCATGGATATTGACCACCAATTTAGCCATCTGATGCATCCTTGGAGCAGGGCATCACATATTTCAAGCCACTTATGCGTCTGCAGGTCTTAAGGATGCGTCAGGGAATAGTCAAGCGACACGTGTGTCAATGATTGGGTCTGAAAACTTCTGCTGCTTCGAAGGCGTCTAACCGACGCATCCACTTTAGCTTGCGTCTGGCTTAGTGTGATGCGTCTGGCTGGGCACAAGTTTTTATGCGTCGGTTAGAGACGCTTCGTATGCGTCCAGAAGACGCTTCCATTGTCAGCTTTTGGATGCCCCTAAGAGCTGCTTCGTATGCGTCCAGGAGACGCTTCCATTGTCAGACGCTGGATGCCCCTAAAGGCTGCTTCGTATGCGTCCAGTAGACGCTTCCATTGTCAGGTTTTGGATGCCCCTAAGAGCTGCTTCGTATGCGTCCAGCAGACGCTGGATGCCCCTAAAGGCTGCTTCGTATGCGTCCAGTAGACGCTTCCATTGTCAGGTTTTGGATGCCCCTAAGAGCTGCTTCGTAAGCGTCCAGCAGACGCTTCCATTGTCAGACGCTGGATGCCCCTAAGCGCTGCTTCGTATGCGTCTTGAATGCTTCTTCCATTGTCAGTCGCTGGATGCTTTGGATGCGTCTTAACACGTTTATTTATGCGTCTAAACACGTTTATTAATGCGTCTAGAAGAAGCATCCATTTGTCAGCTTTTTGATGCGTCTTTAGTACTGACGGACGTCTACCCGAGGAGTCGAGAGACGCATTAGACAAAAAAAATTAGTTTCCGTTTTTATTTATTATCTTTTATTATAAATGTATACACGTTTCTATTTTTAAATTAGATTATAGGTTACCAAAAAATACATCTTCATATTTTTTTTCTCTCTATTGATATGGCAATCAGATTTGTTGTTTACTGTGGTGGCAAGTGGGAAGTCGTTGATGGGAGGCTAGAGTACGTGGTCCAACCAGATTTTGTTAGACGTGGTTTTGAAACTTCTACTACAATTTCTTATAACACATTTTTAAAAAATCTTAGTGAGTCAACAGGTCTTCAAAACATCACATGTGTATCTTACAAAATGTCAAGTTTTAGCGATCCCATTGATATAGTTGATGATTCCGATCTTACTTTTTTTCCAATATTGCGGAAAAAAACCCTCTTGAGTTATTTAAATTATATGTGGTGCAAGAACAAGTTGGTTCATCTGTGGGTTCTTCCAATTTTTTTAAATGTCCTGATCTTAACGTAAATGTTTTTCCTGAAGTTGAATGTAACGCATCATATAAATCTGGAGTTACTGATAATGTTAATTGTCCCCTTGAAAATAAAAGCCAGTTTTACATAGGTTATATTTTCCGTAACAAACAGGAAATGAAAATAGAATTAGGAAAATTGTGTCTTTCCGAAAGTTTTTCGTATAAAGTAGACAGATCATCCAAAACTCGTTACGAAGTATCTTGTATTGATGAGAATTGCCAGTGGAATTTCAAGGCAGCGAGTCGGGAATCTTGTGATGTTTTTTACATAAAACATTTTAACAACAAACATACATGTTCTAAGACGCAAACATATACACATATGCGACAAGCAAACCCAATGGTGGTGGGTAGCTTATTAATAGAACAATTTAAAGATTCTGGACGGATATACCGTTCGACCGAAATTGTAAAGGATTTTAGGATTAAAAAAAGTCAATTTATCGTATATGCAAGCGTGGCGTGGGAAATGTAACGCATTACAACTTTTGCAAGGTAGTTCGTCAAGTTCTTTTGCGGAACTTCCCGTCTATTGTTATAACTTGGAGAAGGTTAATCCAGGAGCAGTGACACACATACGCACTGATTCTGAAAGTCGTTTTGAAATGTTATTTGTGGCCATAGGTGCGGTGGTAAGTGAAAGACTATAAATAAATAAATAAATCAATAAATAAATTTTTCCCCAAAAATCTAACATTATCGTATTGCTTTCAGATTCGGAGCTTTGTCCGTAATTTAAGACCCCTTATCATCATAGATGCGGCCCACTTGAAGGGTGAATTTAAAGGAACAATGTTTTTGGCTGTTGGCATGGACGGAAACAATCAGATTTTGCCTATTGGTTATGGCATTGGTAAATCTGAAGACGGTGAGTCGTGGACGTGGTTCCTTTCAAAACTGAAAGAATGCATCGGCGAGCATCCAGATTTGGTAATCATTTCTGACCGAGCAGCTTCTATACAATTAGCCGTACGGGTGGTGTTTCCAAGAAGCTTTCACGGGTTATGTTGTCGTCATTTGATGGTCAACCTTCGATTACCGTAAAAAAAAGGAATATGAGAGTCTTTGGTGGAAGACTTGCAAATAGAGTTGATCCGCCATAAATCTTCTATATCTCACAATAATTTCACTAGGCATTATTTATTAATTAGATTATTAATGGGGTGTGAAACGTGCAGAATAGAGTTGATCCGCCATAAATCTTCTATATCTCATACATGCATCTTGCATGTTTCGTTCCTGCCAGTTTGGAAGTACACTGTTTTGCACAAGATTTTGCAGCAACATAGACAATATCACACCCGAATTCCGACCAACCCGATGTTCCGATGTAGGCCAGACAACATCCCCGGTGTAATCCAACGCATCAGCCTCACTTAGTCCCGCATTTTCCCAATATTGTATACGACCGAGGAACCATAAGAAGAGACTCTCGAATTCTACTAGAATTTGGTGTATCCTTCTGTGAATGCAGAATCGTTCCCCGCAATTAAGTGCATCACATTTATTGGTAAAATAAACGGTAATTTTTAGTGAGTGCATATCTATCTTCAAGATTACCCAGCCTTCTTTGTCTTAGGATACTGGTATGTAAACCTGAAAAGGAGATACGGTAAATATTTAGTGAGTACATATCTATGTTGCTCATTCTTACAATGTAATTTTTTTTTACCGTATCCACTTCCCAAAAGGCAGGGTAAAGTTCTACGTTGCCAGTAGCGTATCCGTAAGCATCTTGATCCTGTTCCGCCAGAAGGTTTATAAAATTTGGGGGTAGAGTGGTCCAACCAACAGTATTTGATGAAGATGTCCCTCGACGATTTTCTGTTTCTCTATCTTGTATTAGCTTGTTACACCATGCACGGACATGCTAAAATTTTTTTTAAAGTATCATATTTAGAAATTATAAATAATATAACTAATAAAACTATGTAAAATAATCTAATTACCGTTTCATGCATAAATCCATCTCCACAATACCCTAGTACTCCACCCCACCACTCTCTGCCCCGTATAAGTTGAATAGCAAAATTGGCTATCACCGTCGTAGTAGAAGTCAAGAACATTTTGTGACCAATAAACAGATTGGTCATCCCGATTAAGCCAAACAGCGTTCTCTACACAATCTGGAATGCTTGATTGACGCCTTCCTTTTGACGACATTATTGTGAAAATTTGTGGTGGTATGAAGAAATCCTACCAATGGTCCATATTTATAGACCAATAATAACTTCCACCTACCTCCTCCTTTTTTATAACTAATACATTATTATAATTTTTTTTAAACCGTTTGTTAAAAATAGGTAAACTCAATATTAATAAAATAATTTAATAACTTTTTAAAAAGTTTTAGAATCTGTTTTTTATTATTATTTAAAGGTATTTTTTTAACTTATACAAAATTAGCATTTAGTTATTGTAAGTTTCAAAAGATGGAATGACAATTTAGTTCATTTATTAAACTTTATGTTACAATTTAGTTCCTTTATTAACTTATACTAATTTTGCATTTAATTAAGACATCCATGCCTATATATATATAACCTACTTCCCATATTCATCATTCCACTTTCTTTACTCTACACAAAATCTTCAAGAATATGGATGATTCATGGACCGAGGTTGAAGACATTGCCGTTGCAATGTCCTACGTTGAAACGAGACACCTATGCCGGCATGCTACTATGGATGCCGCCTTTTGGGTCAGCGTTTTCCACATGTTTTGTAGACATGTTGGTGAAACCGAACGAGATGTGAATGAGGTGGAGACCCGTTCGGCCTACCTAAGGTACGTGTGTTCGAGGTTCAATGGTAGGGTAAAGGAAGCGTCCAAGGCAGCGTCCAACGAGAAAAAGAAGGTAACTGAACAAGAAGTGATCGAGGACGCAAAACTAGAGTACCTGTTGACGTATCATGAAGACTTCGATCGGGTCTCTGTTTGGGAGATTATGAAGATTTACTTGTAAATCTTCATATAGTTCGTCACTTATGTCTAAGATCACCCGTTTGTTAACCGATTTTGGTTTTATGTACTAGTTTGGTTAACAAGTTTTATTTTTAATATTTAAGATATGTATGAAACGAACCGTTTTGGTTATATTAATATATATTATGTGCATTAAATCTATTTGGTTATATTAATATATTTGGTTAACAAGTTTTTTTTTACATAATTCTGCACCCCCCCTTCTGAATTGGTCCGAAAATAGTGTAAGAATTGTTGCACTAATGGAATGAGATTTGGGGAGAATCAAATTTGGGCCTGCCCGAAAATAGTACATTAAAAGTTTTTTTTTTATTTGGTTAACAAGTTTTTTTTTTTACATTAAACAGAGTGTTTTTTTTTTACATAACTCTGTACCAGTTGAGAATATGCAAAAAGTTGTTGTAATGAGCCAAATCAGAAAGGGGAGAATCAGATTTGGGCCGGCCCAACCTGTAATAATGGGTCAGCTGCATGGGCTAGACCAAAATATTGTAATGTAAATGGGCTATAAACAATAAACAAACAATTAAAAACACTCTGTTTCAATACTTAAAGCATAACCAGATTTGGGCCGGCCCAATGACATTTTTTGAAATCGAACAAATTTAATTCAGTGGAAATAGAATGGGGCGAATCAGAATTGGGCCCCAAATCTGAATCAGAATTGGGCCGAATCAGAAATGGGGCGAATCAGAAATGGGCCGGCCCAATGCAAAATGTTCAATGTCATAATACCTTGTTTACGGATCTACAACTTTTTCATCAACTTGTTCATCCTCATCATTTTCAAATGACTGGCAACTACTGACAAGATCAAAGTTTTCCGGTAACAGGCTATCGTAGAACATGATAGCCAACCTTTGTCTCATTTGGTAAGCTGCCTTTGCGGTGTTTTCTTCTCGATAATAGGGTTCCTTGTTTTCTTCTCCTAAGTTGCCTTTAGGAGATTGCCGTTCAAAGTCGTTTACCCCAGGCAAGTACCTCAACAATCAGGGAGTTTAGGAGATTGTGGTGTATGGGTTTGCATTTTCATGGAAAGGTTGATCAACAAGGAACCCTATTATCAAGAAGAAAACACCGCAAAGGCAGCTTACCAAATGAGACAGAGGTTGGCTATCATGTTCTCCGATAGCCTGTTACCGGAAAACTTTGATCTTGTCAGTAGTTGCCAGTCATTTGAAAATGATGAGGATGAACAAGTTGATGAAAAAGTTTTAGATCCGTAAACAAGGTATTATGACATTGAACATTTTGCATTGGGCCGGCCCATTTCTGATTCGCCCCATTTCTGATTCGGCCCAATTCTGATTCGCCCCATCCTATTTCCACTGAATTAAATTTGTTCGATTTCAAAAAATGTCATTGGGCCGGCCCAAATCTGGTTATGCTTTAAGTATTGAAACAGTGTGTTTTTAATTGTTTGTTTATTGTTTATAGCCCATTTACATTACAATATCAGCTGACCCATTATTACGGGTTGGGTCGGCCCAAATCTGATTCTCCCCTTTCTGATTTGGCTCATTACAGCAACTTTTTGCATATTCTCAACTGGTACAGAATTATGTAAAAAAAAAAAAAAAACACTCTGTTTAATGTAAAAAAACAAAAAAAAAACTTGTTAACCAAATAAAAAAAAAACTTTTAATGCACTATTTTCGGGCAGACCCAAATCTGATTCTCCCCAAATCTCTTAGTGCAGCAATTCTTACACTATTTTCGGACCAATTCAGAAGGGGGGTGCAGAATTATGTTAAAAAAAAAACATGTTAACCAAATATATTAATATAACCAAATAGATTTAATGCACATAATATATATTAATATAACCAAAACGGTTCGTTTCATACATATCTTAAATATTAAAAATAAAACTTGTTAACCAAACTAGTACATAAAACCAAAATCGGTTAACAAACGGGTGATCTTAGACATAAGTGACGAACTATATGAAGATTTACAAGTAAATCTTCATAATCTCCCAAACAGAGACCCGATCGAAGTCTTCATGATACGTCAACAGGTACTCTAGTTTTGCGTCCTCGATCACTTCTTGTTCAGTTACCTTCTTTTTCTCGTTGGACGCTGCCTTGGACGCTTCCTTTACCCTACCATTGAACCTCGAACACACGCACCTTAGGTAGGCCGAACGGGTCTCCACCTCATTCACATCTCGTTCGGTTTCACCAACATGTCTACAAAACATGTGGAAAACGCTGACCCAAAAGGCGGCATCCATAGTAGCATGCCGGCATAGGTGTCTCGTTTCAACGTAGGACATTGCAACGGCAATGTCTTCAACCTCGGTCCATGAATCATCCATATTCTTGAAGATTTTGTGTAGAGTAAAGAAAGTGGAATGATGAATATGGGAAGTAGGTTATATATATATAGGCATGGATGTCTTAATTAAATGCAAAATTAGTATAAGTTAATAAAGGAACTAAATTGTAACATAAAGTTTAATAAATGAACTAAATTGTCATTCCATCTTTTGAAACTTACAATAATTAAATGCTAATTTTGTATAAGTTAAAAAAATACCTTTAAATAATAATAAAAAAAAACAGATTCTAAAACTTTATAAAAAGTTATTAAATTATTTTATTAATATTGAGTTTACCTATTTTTAACAAACGATTTAAAAAAATTATAATAATGTATTAGTTATAAAAAAGGAGGAGGTAGGTGGAAGTTATTATTGGTCTATAAATATGGACCATTGGTGGGATTTCTTCATACCACCACAAATTTTCACAATAATGTCGTCAAAAGGAAGGCGTCAATCAAGCATTCCAGATTGTGTCAAGAACGCTTTTTGGCTTAATCGGGATGACCAATCTGTTTATTGGTCACAAAATGTTCTTGACTTCTACTACGACGGTGATAGCCAATTTTGGTATTCAACTTATATGGGGCAGACGCCATTAGGCAGAGAGTGGTGGGGTGGAGTACTAGGGTATTGTGGAGATGGATTTATGCATGAAACGGTAATTAGATTATTTTACATAGTTTTATTAGTTATATTATTTATAATTACTAAATATGATACTTTAAAAAAAATTTTAGCATGTCCGTGCATGGTGTAACAAGCTAATACAAGATAGAGAAACAGAAAATCGTCGAGGGACATCTTCATCAAATACTGTTGGTTGGACCATATTCTACCCCCAAATTTTATAAACCTTCTGGCGGAACAGGATCAAGATGCTTACGGATACGCTACTGGCAATGTAGAACTTTACCCTGCCTTTTGGGAAGTGGATACGGTAAAAAAAAATTACATTGTAAGAATGAGCAACATAGATATGTACTCACTAAATATTTACCGTATCTCCTTTTCAGGTTTACATACCAGTATCCCAAGACAAAGAAGGCTGGGTAATCTTGAAGATAGATATGCACTCACTAAAAATTACCGTTTATTTTACCAATAAATGTGATGCACTTAATTGCGGGGAACGATTCTGCATTCACAGAAGGATACACCAAATTCTAGTAGAATTCGAGAGTCTCTTCTTATGGTTCCTCGGTCGTATACAATATTGGGAAAATGCGGGACTAAGTGAGGCTGATGCGTTGGATTACACCGGGGATGTTGTCTGGCCTACATCGGAACATCGGGTTGGTCGGAATTCGGGTGTGATATTGTCTATGTTGCTGCAAAATCTTGTGCAAAACAGTGTACTTCCAAACTAGCAGGAATGAAACATGCAAGATGCATGTATGAGATATAGAAGATTTATGGCGGATCAACTTTATTCTGCACGTTTCACACCCCATTAATAATCTAATTAATAAATAATGCCTAGTGAAATTATTGTGAGATAAATTAATCCCTAAATTAATTGAATCGAAATTTTTGTTAATTGTTTATTTAGTGAAATTATGTTCTTTTTTTTTCAATTATAAAAGACTTTTTTTTGTGAATTACAAAAAACTTAAAACAGAAAGTTAATATAAATAAAATAAGGATTGTAATATATCTTAAATAGGATATACATTTGGCATAAATTTATACAAAAACTTCTTTTTTAATCACCCAAATTGTACAAGGGGTATGTATTTTGAAGTACATAATCCTGAAATTCTCCAGCTTCAACTTGGACGGTTGTGGGTTGTGGCTTAGAGACGGTGCGAGAAGAAGTCTTTGTTTTGGGCGGTGCTAAACAGCTCGCACGTGAATGCCCATACGTTTTGCACTTACCGCAATATAGGGGAGTTGGGTCCTCTCCTAGAGATAGGATTTGTTTGTTTTCTTTCGGACGTCCGGCTTGTCGTTTTGTAATAAGCGGTGGTTGCAGATTCACCAGTCCATCGGGTACTTCCCACTCTGATTTATCAGGGACTGGATTTATATGCTCCTCATACGTGGATTTATAAACTTCATTAGTGTAAAATGACATTGCATAATGAGCACAATCTGGTTCACCTAAAAATCTAGATACCGCAATAACGTGCCCGCAAGGTAACCCAGATACTTGCCAAACCCGACAACTGCATGTTCCATTAGAGAAGTCAACTAAACCTCTCTTTCCACCGTCATCAACATCAAAACTGTCCTGGGCAATTCCAGCAACCACCCACGAACGAGAACCTTCAACTTTGCCTCGAATTTTTTTTTTAGCCCACGTTGTAAGCAAGTGTTCCCCTTCAATTCCCTCTTTCCGGCGATCATAGAACCATTTTTGGACAGACTGTATGAAAAAATCTATCAGTTGGGTTATTGGAATTTTTCGGGCATGGTTTGATAAAGCATTCATAGATTCAGCGCTATTAGATGTCATGTAATGATATCTTCTGGCTGGACAATGTGCTCTTGACCATTTGTCAAACCCAATTTCTATAAGAATGTTTCGTAATCTTGGAACAGCAGCACATAGCGCGTCGAATGATTCTTGAAAATCGGATATCCGGTAAGATTTGCAAGTCTTTGTTCCTAGTCTTTTATTCATCCCAAATACGTTTCTGAAGCCCGTTTTCGCACCCAAAATTCATGGAATGTCGTAAAATGTTTGTGTAGAGTCAGAAACACTTAGAATTATGTTGGAAGTCGGTAATTGACGGTTGCGTTCATCGGTTGCGTTAGAATCGTGTAAGCTGTTTTGGTTGTTGTTTCAAGCCCGTTTTTCGATCCGATTTCAACCCGTGAATTGTTGATTTGCGAGAAACCTGCTGAATTGTTGATACAGTTTTGAGTGGATGTGGCTCGGTTTGGTTCGGCTCAATACCGACGTCGCGACATTCCTCCGTCATGGCCCTAGAGATCGACACATGAAGCACGAAGAGCCGTGAACTGTCATCACCATGACATCACCATGATGATGTCATGTGAATAACTTATCCATGCATGCTAGATATGCTTGATCGAATACTGCCATGCATTTCAACAACTAATGCATATTGGGCCTTGCATCTCACTAATATCCTTGTACTGTTGGGCCTGATATCCACGAAAAACATGACATATTTCGTGGATTTGATATTTCTTCAACATCAACAAAAAAAAAAAGAAACAACAATGAAGAACATGCTTCACCTGATGATTCTTCGTTGGTTGGTGTATTAGACGAAAGATCCCAATCTTTCATGGAGTCATGTTCTTCGTGGGCCTCCTTTATTGGGCCCAGTATCCTTCTCGTTGGGTTGTTGTTCTTTGACTATAAAAGGTCACGTGCAGAACAGTTAGAGATAGAGTACACCAGAGAGAGTTAGAGCACTCGATCGACCAGCCGCTTGATCGGGCTGCCACCCGATCGACCAGCCCTTTCCTTTTTGGGAAACTCTATAAATACACCTTCATTGCCACTTTGGGAAAGTATCAGCTCTCTCTTTCTCTCCACTCGTTGCAGCCACCTTTTCCATCGATTTCTTGCGATCCCGATAAGATCTCAACCTAAATCTTGTACTTTCTTGATCTACACACACTCCTACACCTTTCTATCTTTTGAATCATAACTTTTAACCGTGAAATCATCAAGATTTGAGGTGTTCTAGGTTGATGTCATCATGGTGTTCTTGAGAACTTCATGTTTGGCTTTAATCCACCAAGAACAACTTAGATCTGAACGACTTCCACATGAATAAACAAAGATCTTTCATAGATCTGAACATATTCACGGTGAAAGGAATTGAAAGATGGTTTTCCAACTTTCTTTCAACTCTTTTACACTCAATGCACTCAAAACCGATAGAATCGGAGCTTGTACCGATCTTCTACTCATTCTTATAGTTGTGTGATTTCGGGTTAAACATGGAACACCGTCTCGAACAATTAACGGGTTGGACTTGGGTGATTCCTGTCCGATCAGGTTGCTAAGTCTTGACGAGGTTTCTGTTGTCTAACACGTTATCAAAACGTCTCGATAAAATTTTAAAACTACCAAAACCACCAAGGAAGAAGGAAGAAGACGATCAGGTCGACCAGGTCGGAGAGTCGTCCGATCGGACTACTGTCCGAACGGATTGTCACCCGATCGGTTTGCCACCCGATCGGCTTGCATATTGGGTCCCACACTTAACTTATCTTTCAAACATCTGAAGTTTTAAACGTTGAACGAATTGTTGTCTGATCGGATTACCACCCGAACGGATTACCACTTGACCATGTGACGATTAGACTTCAACAATTTTCAACATGTTCCGTATCAACGGAATGCCACCCGATCGTACTATCATCCGATCGAGTGACAAACTGCGGTGAACTTGTTCTCACTAAAGTGTCCAACCAATCGGGGAGTCGTCCGATTGAATGTCTGTCCGATCGACCGACCTGAAAGGTAGAGATACTTCTATGTTTTCAAAATGCTACAACGAAAACTTCAAAAGTCAAACCATCATACACAAACACATCCTTCCCAAAGGAAGTAACAATCCACTCGAAAGGTCACCCGGTCGGATGACCATCCGAGCGGACTGTCACCCGAACGACCGGCTATCCGATCGGACTACCATCCGATCGAACTGTTGTCCGACCCACTTGCACTCTGCATTGACATATGGCTTTCCGATAGTAGTCATCTTTTCCGAATGGATTCTTTGCTTCACTTGCTTCTCTATTCTTGCAACGCATAAGTGGCTCGAAATATGTGATGCCCTGCTCCAAGGATGCATCAGATGGCTAAATTGGTGGTCAAACTATATTCTTGGCTAATTTGGTAATTTTCCCTTAATTTAATATCTATAAAACTTGATCTATTATAGAAATTCCAATGTAGTGGTGTTTTTATTGTTTCCTCTATTTCTTCCTCTATATTATATAGAACTAGTATTAAGCACCCTCCGCGTTGCGGCGGGGGCGAACACTAATGTCACACTACTGCCAGCGACCACCAATACTAAAGTTGCGGCGTGTTAATGCGAAAAAATTAAACTGAAACGTAAAACATATAAAAGAATAACTAAGTCGATCTAGGACTCGAGCGTTACGATGAACCTGTCAAAAGGGAAAAAATAGACGACGTAAAAACGTTTAACCACGCACGCACGTTACGACGTTTTAACTCGCAAAATTTAGAAGGGAACATAACACGAAAATCTTGCGAAAAATGAAAGGTATAGAGGACCAAAGTTGAAAGTAAAAAAGTTGTGAGGTTAAATTGTAAAACATGAAAATTTTGGAGTTAAAAGTAAAAAAAGAATCATATAGTTTTAGGTTAAAGTAAAGCTGAAAAGTTTTGGGGTTAAAGTAAAAAAATCAAATAGTTTTGGGTTAAAAGTAAAAAAAATCATTTTTTTTTTAAAAAACTCACAAAGCATAAGTTACAATACCTATGTGCCTAATAATATTGTAAATTATTATTATTGGGTAATTACAGAACATCAAGCATGATGTACATCCCCTAAAGCAATACAAAGTTACAACAACAAATAGTATAAAACACCAGATATGCACATGGTACAACAACCAAATGCCTAATGTTGTTGCAAATTATAATATATATGAATATGAATATGAATGTACTAATATAGAGGTTCCAATGTGAATGCTCTGAGATCTGTAAAGTTTGGTTCTGGCGATAAAACGGTTTGGCACACAGTTTGATACTTGGAAAGGGCCAATTAACTTTTTCTATTTGTTTATAAAAATAAAATTAGTTCAAGCTATCAAAACTGAACCACCCAAACAGAAGCAAGTTGATCAGTTTGAGATCTATAAGTTTCAAGTTTGGCTAACAGGTTGAAACTTGGAACCGACTATTTAACCTTTTTCTATTTATTTCACTTTTTTTTCATTTTGGTTTATTTATATGAATTATATTTCATAAACCAATATTATCATTTTAAAACTTCTAATACACTCACCCTTTTTTATAAAAATAAATAAATAACAAAGTCGGTTCAAACAACCAAAACTAAACCTTCAAAACAAAAAAAAAAAATAGCTTGACCAACCAACCCACCCGGCCAGATTGGTTTGTCGCTTTCCAAAACCATAATTAGCGATCCAGACCAAAGTTTTCATGAAAACCGGACCAAGACACCCCTTTTTAATAATCAAAATCCCTCAAATTCAACAACATGCAGACCAAAAACACACTAGAATTGTAAGAAAAAAATTATTAAACTGAAAAAAAAAAAGTTTGGTAAGACAAAATATGCTAATCTAAAGTTTCTAACCCTAGATACATGAATCTATTAAAACTTTTCATATACATGATAAAAAAAAATAATAACACAAAAGACAAACACCTAAAAGCATAAAAATAACTGGCCCCACAAACAGAACAATCAAACGCACAACAGTCAATATATGGTACAAACAACAATCCGATACGTTGTTCACAAACCAGTAATAGATATACGTACCTAACTTCAGGATTACCGCTGATGTTGCGAACCAACTGCATACCGCAGATTCCGACGGCTACGCCAAGAGCAGCAAATAGAGGGTAAACCTGTCAAAAAGCATAGATCCGTTAGATCTGATTAACAAACACGAAGCATCGCTTATAAGAGTAGAATTAATTGATCAAATCAATGTAAAATCTGAGAAAAATAGGGAGTGAGATGAATTGAAAGGAACCTCAGGCCTTAACCAACGCTTGAGTGTTGAAGAAGACATTTGGAAGAGGTTGAGGAAGGTAAAGGAGAAGAAAAGGGACAACTAATTCCGACTTGGCAGTTTAAATACCAACCTATCCTGGTTAGCCAATGAATAGCCTTCTAGCCCTTCCTTAATATAAGATTAGCAGGTTAGCCCCCTCAACTCTATGAAAGTAATGCCACTTAGGCATGTGGTAGGTCAACGGGGTTTTCCACTTCCAAGTTCGATCACACGGTGGTGTGGAGGGTTTGAAGAAGGGCATTATGCAATATTTTTAGATAACACGTCAGAATGGGGTGTGGTTTTAAAACAGATGGTGTGGTCAGGGGCGTGGAAACATGGACAGTAGTGGACCCAAGAATTTTTTCATAGGGTGCGGAACATTTTTAAAAATTTTAGGTCCCTAAGTATATAAGTAAAAAAATCGGTTCGTATCAGGTCGGGTCGGGTCATGTAAAACAAAAAAACATCAAACTAAATTTAAATAATCATCAAAACCACGTCAAACCTTGTTACAAACATAATTAAAATGTCGCCCTACGGGTTTTTATTTTTTGAAGTCTATTCAAAACATAATGTTTCAATTTTAATCATCATTTTTTGATCCATAAGTTTATCGCTCCATAACATAATTTTTCAATTTTAATTTTCAACTATTCAAGCCCTAGAAATCGTGTGTAATCACCTTAAAAATTATCTAAACAACATAATCACCCTAAAAATCATCTAAACAACCATAAACAACGTCAAAACACACACACGAAATTTCAAACCTATTTAAGAATTTTATTACCCTTTTTCTCCTATAATATCAACTAAAATCATCAAAAACACATAAAAACTACCTCAAAACACATAAAAGTTTTGAATTTCAACTTTTCAAACCCTATACTAGAATCATATAATCAATAAAAGATTAAGAGACAACAAACTCATCCTATAAAGACTAGAACAACCCCAAATTACCTCAAAACACTTAAAAGTTTTAATTTTTTTAACCCGTCGTCTTATCTCATAAGTCTTGAACAAAATCATATAAACATCAAAATATCAAAAAACAAACATGTACCTATTCATGGCCGGAATAACGTTGTTCGTGGACGGAATTTTGCAGTCGCCATTGAGGGTAGGGGTGTCACATGTCGCTGGCAGTGAGGTGAGGTAGAGGGAGGGAGGGAGTCGCACAAAGCTGGCAGTCGGGGTTTTTTTGTAAACTGGATTGAGTTTGTTTAATTAAAGATGTATTTGAGTTGGGCTTGAATTTTATTAACTTATTGGGCTTGATGGAATGAGTTCAAATTTTATTAAAAGGGTTAGTGGGCTAACTTGTTTACATAATTGGGTCGGGTTTCAATCCACGTTCACAATTTTATATATAAATTCCTAACATTTTTTTCTAAGGGATGCAGACGAAATTTCCAAGGGGTGCAGTCGGGATTTTTCGCAGAAAATACCACTATTTTTTTTCAAGGGGTGCGGCCGCCCACCCACGCTATAGGGTAGGTCCGCCCCTGAACGTGGACTTTTTTCGACACGTGTCACACATCTTTTGTATTAATTTATAATTAAAATTATAAAAAATGTATTAAAAACTTATAAATATATTACTAGTAAATAAACAAATACATAACACTAAAATAAAAAAAACATTGCATAAATTTTAAAAACGTTACATAAAATTAAAAATATGAAACTAAAAACACGTAATTTAAATAAAAAATCTAAAGATTTCCTGTCACACCCCAACCGATGGCGGAAACATCGGGATGAGACGAACAAATTGCTCAAAACTTCATAACACTATGTGACAATATAGATTAAAGTCAAATTTCATAAAATTGTTAAAATTGTCATACAAGAATCCAAACAAAAGACAACATTGTTTCAAACAATACATCAAAATAACAATTTAATCTTGATGCGTTTCTAAGTCCACCTAAATTGCGTTTCTTCTCATAACATCATCTCATCATTCAACCTGCAACATGTATTAAAATATATCAACAAAAGTTGGCGAGTATACAAGTTTTGTTACATAGCATAATATAGATTAAAAAGTTTAAAGTCTCATATCCAACATGAATAACCAATATGCAAGTTTACTAAATATGCTGAAACGCTGTACTATATGTTCAAACCCAAGAATCCAACGCGTTAATTTAGCCTATCCCAAAAGAGTAGCGGGAGATTAACATGTTTAACGTGGGCGGTGCGTTAATCCTATAGCGCTATAACTGTTAAGGTAGGATAGCAAAGTTAATGAGCATATATCGACACAAATAGTTTGCATAGCATACAAGTCTAACAAGCATCATATAGTTTCATGTTAAAGCATGGATATAGAGTGATTAAAATAGTTTCATGTGAAGTGTGTTTTTGTATAACATACATGTTGCACCCAAAAGTGATTAAAAGTAAAATGGGTTCGAGTATACTCATGGTTTTGCAAGCTTCCTACTTGATATCCCACGAGTGTTTGGTTGATTAGATTGGAGCATCTTGTCCTTCTACACGAAGAAACATAGGTGTATGAGTATGGGGAGTTAACGGAAGATTATAAATTTTGCTGGTTAATTAGAAGATATGTCTTATCAATGATGCTGATGTTTTGGGCCTGGAAGTTGCCCAGATAAACGTGTAAAATGGGCAGAGAATTCCTCAATGAAGAAGATAACCAATTCCTAGTGCATTTCTTTCATTAACCTGAACTCAGAAAAGCATTGGTTGGCTACTTGGCTCAAAGAATGGCTCTTCGAGGTACCCTATTCTGTTTGCACCACGCGTATTTAGCGAGAACAATGGGATGCTAAGTACCACCGTTAATAGGATCAAGTGGGGATATCATTGATACGTTTTTTGTTAGTTATCTCATCGAGAAACGGGTAAGCAGGCTGGGCAAGTCTTAAGCAGGCAAGATTGCTTAAAATAGAACAGGTCAAAAGTGTAGGCATCGCCCAACTATTTTACACCGGCAAAAATCGCTAAATGGGTAAGTTATTCATTTGCAGGGCGATGTAACATACACCACTTCGGCATATGGTACAACAAGTTTTGATTAAGAATTCAAAAAACTGCCCGTAAAGCACTTTAGAAAAGCGCCTAAGTCCCACTCGGTCACACCAATGTACTTCTTGAATCTGTCATGCTAAATACAGTTATCTTTATACTGTGTATTAGTTAACAAACTAGATGTAGTTGTGGTTGTGTTAGAATGATGTAGTTTAAAATTCTTGTAGTCATGCACTCATGCTTACAAACTGATGTAATTAATGTTATGCTTTATTACGTACAGTGCCTATGAGAATGTAATGCTACTAGCCTAATTTTTTACTAATTTACAAGACTGTTTCCTTATATCTGTTTCAAACCCCACCAAATAACTATTGATTTTCGGTGCAGGGAAGTAGAGGATTTCGCTCAAACTGAACTTTGTTTGGTCAAGATAAAACCTTACACCATTATCTAGGAATATATAAGGAGGTATATATTCTTCTTCATCTTGAAGTAATAATTTTGGTATAATTGTTAGTCTTTTTCTCCAACTCATAGACTATACTCACCTTAGGTGATCTCTTTGCAGTCATCAAAAGGAAGGTTAGGTTAAGAATCAAAAGCAAAACTTGAGCGCTAGACACCATCTATACTATATGAATAAGAAAACTACCAGAAACAAGTGCCGCAATCCAAAGTGTCGCACCCGCCGCAACACGCGGGCACCCTACTAGCAATATAAATGTAAATTCATTAATTAAAAATCAGAGTGTAATTAGCTTATTATATATATTATGATATTGGTAATAGTAATTTATCATCCTTTTTCCTTGAACGTATTTACTTCTCAGTTTCATGATGAGTAACATGATCATATCAAAATCGTTTAATGATTTCCACCAACTTAGAACACATATATCTACTTTATCAAACCAAGTTAAAATTAATTTAGATGAAAATACTATTTAAACTATATTTATTTTAGTAAATTATATCTTTAAATTTTATAATATTACAAGCAAAGTTAGATGGAACATCTGTTGTTCCAAATTTACCCCTAGAAACACCACTCGTCTCAACGGAACAACTTGACAATGTGTTAAACAATGGCATATGGGCTGTAGCAGATGATTCAAACAAGGAAATCAAGTCTCCTGTTGAAGCTAAGTTAGACATGCTGCTTGAAGAGATCAGAAGTCTGACATAAAGACTCTACCAGATTCTATTGGAGAAATCAAGAGTCAGACAAAGAAAAACACTAAGACCTTGAAGAACATGCAACAGTCATCAGAAAGCTCATCAGAAAACGACAAATACACAGCAAAATTCAAAAGGGTCTTTGAATAAATGGGAAACATAAAGACTCAAGTGAAGGAAACAGTGGAAACAAGGGGAACTTCTAATTCTGGTGAATTCTTGGAAGAGATTGGCAATTTGAGAGCAAGCAACAACAACCTTACTGATGCTCTTGAAAAGCTGATACAAGAATGGGCTGCATACAAGGAAGAAATGAAGATAAATTTTAAAGAAGTGCATGAAGAAGAAAAGAAAAATGCACAACTTTTGAATGAAGTCTCTCAAATGTTGAACAAGATGCAGCACAATGTTGCCAAACTGGCAAACATAAATTTTCAGGAGTTAAGTGCATCCATCCCACCAGAAGCTTCAACAAAGGTCACCAGCACTTCTCAGCTGGAACCAGTCACACCAGCCACCCAAACAGGGCCAACATTAATGGGCCCCCTCCTTTAGTATCAAGAACATAAATTATTAAAAGGTTGACACTCTTCCTCTTGTTATTTCCAAACTCGGTGGTCTTCCAAAAGACAAAGAAAAGCAACCAGAACCATCAAAGATGAAAAGGTCCTTTGACAAAGATGGAGAACTGGCAGATAGGCTTCATCCTGTTGACATTACAATGATGAAAAGGTCCTTTGACAAAGATAAGGGTAACACAAAATTCATCAGAAGAGCCCTGCACAATCTCTCTGAAGTTGGAATAAAGCTATTTAAAAGAATAGCTCTGACTGATTTTGACCTCTGCATCAACCATGAATTGATTAACCATAGAAAGGTGCACAAGTCATCTCTTGATACTTCAATCCCACCTGAACTAGAAAGAGAAGCCAAAACTGGAGTCATTTTTTAAGATCTACAACTATCATTTGTCTTCAGAGATCATGACAACAAGAAGGCTCTCTTCAGAGTTAAAGAAATATACAGGTACTCTAATCAAACTCTCAAATACATTAAAGACTGCATAAACAAGAAGCAGGAGTAGCTCAAGCTAAAAGGATGTGACAAAGAGGAGCTGAGGGCAGATATTAAAGTCATCATTAATGAATGGGTTCAAGCAAGAACCTGGTACAAGGAGATGTACATAAAATGCAACAAAAAGATTGACTACAAGAAGAAGCTGAAAGATAGAGATATGTACCGGATTAACCAATGATTGGAAAACAAATTGTCTACGTTACTTATCTATTTTTAACAATGTTTTTGTCAATCTTTGAATTTCTGTAGTTTGAATTCACCTTATGTTATTTGAGTATGAGTAGTTTATTTTTCTTACAATACTTAGGGGGAAATTGTTAGGAAATTATTTGTGTGTATTGAAGAAATATATGATCAATCTGATCATATGATGAAGATAAAGTCAAGAAGATCAATAAAAAAGAAAATACAAGATAACAGGACAAGAGAAAAAAGAAAGACAAATCTTCAACAAAGATCAGAATCTGATCACAAACAAAGAAAGACGATCAGAAGAGACCATTCTGATAAGTCTGATGATAAATCTGGTATTTATCATCAGGATCTAGTAACATCTAATCATCAGAAATTCTGATGATCATCTCAACAGAATTCTGGTAAGAAGGCCATCAGAAATTCTGATGAGCTAACTTGCCTGAAAGATAAGGCTCTGCCACATTTGTAAAGAAGCAAGTTGACCTCTATGGAGTCAATGAATATGCCAAAAAGCTACTTTATATAGAGCAAGTGCATGAATAAACAAATGTTTATTCATGACAAAGACTCTCTATAAATAGAGATGTCACTACCGAAGGATAAATGAGCTAAGCCAAGCATTCAATACATACAACAAAAACTCCATTACTGTCACGACCCCCGACCCACCCTGGCCGGAATCGGTGTCGTGAGCAGTCCAGTGGTACCGGTGATTATTTTGAAAAACATTGCAGCGGAAATTTTCATCAGGACCGTGAGTTAGGAAAAATATCAGAGTTTAGAAACACCGGATTTTATTTAAATAGATGGAATAAATTCCATGTTTTACAAAGGTAGCTTTTAATAAAAACAATATTTCTTAATTTGATTTAGTTAATAAGCCACTTCTTGAAGTCTTTCAGTGCCGGATCCAATTCTTACTCCCATCTACTGTAATTACCTGAAACGCGTTTTAAAAAGGTTTTGTCAGCGGGAAATACTGAGTGAGTTCATTCAGGTTTTAGGAAATGACCCATAGTTATAAATTACAGCATAAGAGCGATTACAATGCTTCATATCTTATTTTTATCTGGCTTTCTGTCACAATGGTGACAAGTCACAATGGTGACGATGGTCATACCACTATTAGGTCAATGAACTCTAATAGTGACGTTTCTCCCTAGTAGGTCAATGAACCTAACTGGGAGAAATAGTAATGTGCACAATACCCCACTAACCAATAAATCAAGATGTCCACGACTTTGTCCCTGTAATTATAACTTTTTGAAAATAAATTTGGAGTATTGTAAAACAGTTGATAAAAAGAGAATGACTCACATTGCAGATTTAACGAGCAGAGTTTAAGCCTTACTGATTTGCCTGTGATTAATCTAATTTAAATAACAATGCACACACACAACCGGTTTAGTAACTAATTCAGCAGTTACGTCAATTCATGAGATCAAACCCTCACATCGATTAACAAGTGCGATACTTAATAATTCAATCGGATTCACAACGAATAACAGAGCATAGTCCGAATTCGAACAGCACTCAAATATTCAAGTCGAAATCACGACGAATAATCAAAGTACAAGCTCAATTTGAGCAGCACTTGGACAATCGTTGGATAGTTACAATCGATCGGACGTTGAAGCGTAATAGCGATCGAGTTATTACCCTGATTGTGGCAGCACCTCGTGAATCGTGTGTGTTAATTGTAGTATTATAGCTCTAATTCGACGTATACAGAACTTCTGGGCGTCGTTTCTTCTTCTCTGTTCAAGTCCCAAGGTCGGCTATTTATAGCCAAATTTTGGCCTAGCTTACGGACCGTAAGCCTGACCCCCTTACGGTCCGTAAGGGGTACAAACCGACTATAGGTTGCCACGCGTGGGACTAGCCTAGCTGAGTCAATGAAATTGACCAATCAAATCTACACAACGTTTAATTTAGATAAACGTCCAACTAGGGTTTACCCCCTTTGAGTTTTAGGGGCCCTGATCCTGATTCCGATTGTTCTGAAAATTTTAGGGCTAATGCAGAATTACTTGGGTGTCTCAATTAGGGTTTCCTTATTGACTAATTATCATCCTAATTATTGATTTTTGTGACAGTTGTTACATCCTCCCTTCCTTAAGAAAAATCTCGTCCTCGAGATTTGGATTATGATATTTTCTTGGGGTTTATGTTTCTTCTTTTAATTTAAGAGAAGCAATGTATCGTGGAATGGAATCAAAAGATATTTTGAGTGGTATGAGTTTTGAAAGTAAAATGATTTATAGAAACAATTGGATTCAATATCTGAAACGAACTTACTTTGATTAATTGAGGGAGATTCTGAATTGATAAATATCTATTTGTGAATGGAAGTATGGAAAATGATTTGTTAATGATTATCCGAAAATCAATATCGTTTACTTAAATGGTACTGGACAATAGAATTTAGTGTATCGTAATCTGAGTACATAATTGTACCAAGAATATGACAAATCAAACGAATGGCGTATGAATAGAGTTAGGCTATAAATTTATTCGGATGCTACAAAGTGGTTGTAAGGAGTGAAAGAATTCAATGATGACCGAATAAATTCATTGTTTTCGAATTTGAGAGTTTCAAGGAGGCGAATCTGGATATTTCAAAAGATAAGACATTCTGATGAAATGATATAGTTTCCAAGGTGATTATGTTTAAGCCAAAAGATATATGGTCTATAGATTTTTAGAATGAATGTGAAGAACTTTTTTGGAATTAGTAAAATTCTTTGTCAGAAGAAAACTTACCTTGATTGGTACCTAAGGAAGACTTAAGATTGACCGGTTCAAAATAAAATGAAAACATGAAAATGTTTTGTCAGATATTGAATTATGATATGAGAAAATCAATGTGCTGAGATGAGTGACTTGTAAGAATACACGAAAAGATAATAAAGTTAGTGTATTTTTGTCATAATACATAATTGTATTCAGATGATTTTAATCAAAATGTTTGATTAAAGATAGGTGATATTTTGATTTATTAAATACTTTTTCTTTTTATGTTATCATAAAGTAGAATAATAAATAAATATAGATAGGTTTAAAATATCAAAACTCGTGGTAATTTTGACAAAATATTGATATATGTTTTATAAATAGGTTTACTTAATATCGTAGAATTTACGATTATCATTTAAAATCAAGTATGTTTAACTATAAGATTTTACAATAGGGTATTTTTTTTAAATTATAAAAATAATAAATGTTTATCAGGCATACTTAAATATTGGCTTGCGTAAATAACATTTGATATTTTAATATATATATTTTATAAAAGAATATTTCTATAAGTATTTAATAGTTGTGAAATATTAATCAAGATGAACATTTATTTATAATATGTCTTGTTCAGGAATACTTAGACAATTATTTAGATAATTTTATTCGTCCCTTTAATTGTTTTATGAAAATATGTCTTCTCTTTACAGTACAAAGTATATATATTTCTATATATCTATAATATAAAATATTTTTATATATATATAATTGAAATTTATTAAATAAGTATAATGACTTAATTTATATATATATTAAATAGTTATTATTATGGTTGGATATTGGTTAGTGTTGCCTTGTTTAAGCATAGGTGGTCAGTCCATGCCTAACTAAGGCTAGGCTATTCAATATCTGCCCTAGACAATAATCATAGTATAACATTAACACTATTATTATTAATATATAAAATTATTAATAATAGATAGCTTAAACATAAATTTAAAATGAAAGTATACCTCAGCATAATTTATATATATATATATATATATATATATATATATAAGTATAACTTCAATTATTTAACAAAAATTATTTGACTTGATATCAACGAATTATTGTTTTGCAATAATGCGGTTTAAATGAAATGATATTTGAGTTTGGATAAAATAATAATTCGGAATGAAGCCCTCCAGTGGTTTTCATAAAGCAAGCGAATCATATGCGCAACAAACAGAGCATATGTAACGTGTGGATTTACCAAGAAATGAAATGGATCAATATTTGCTACTATGAAAGGAATCCTCATTGTATGATGACCATCTTGGGGGAGTAGAAACGCGAAAATCAACTCATTATAGGCAGAAGTCAGAATTGCAACGAAAGAAATATAAGAACTTTATCTGAATTTCGTGTGATAACTGTTGTTAAGTGATATTACCAAGGAATGTCGAATGAAATGAAATGAAATAGGGGAATTGCAAAGGTACATGACTTCTTTTGTAGAGCCAATAATCATGACTCTGATTAGACTGTGCACCTATGGTTGTGAAATATTGTTTCAACGTACCTTAGTGATATTCAGATGGTTTGTAGGATCTTGTGGCAAAGTGCTTCTTTTTTATTAGTAGTTCTTCTACGGACAGAATTAGTATTAGTGTCATCGTGCCCAATTTATATTAACCAAAGGTCTTGCCTTGGAAGTCGTGTGTGATATATTTCAACGTCTGTGGACGTATATTTTAAGTTTCATGTGTTTTCTTGTGCATTATCACAACTTTACATGCTTCTTACTGGCGTTAATAGTTTATGGTAATGTATTGGAAATTCTTATATTTTTGATGGTGTTCCAGCTTATAGAGTTTCCACTGTTTTATGTTGACGCTCGAGTTACGAGGTGGATGATCAAACGAAATAATGTTTGATATCGATATATGTAAGAGATTCTTGATAAAGGAATCTAGATTTGTTATTGACACATATACTTGTGCTTTATTCTTAATTATCAATTGTTATGGCTTTTGGAATTTCTTATAGATATATCTATATTATATATTTCACATGTTGTAATATACATACCTTTCATAGGGTTAAATGTATATAATAGATTCATATTTCCAAAAACCAGTCAGATATTTGGTCATGATACTATTTAGGGAAATCTTGTTACTGGTTTGACATACCATTTATCCCGTCTTATCCGGTTCGCTCCGGAGCGGTAATTTCAGTATATCCGGACAAGCTGGAGAGTCTGCTACTCTATACCCAGTTTTGCCGGAGAAAATTTCCTATTTCCCATAAACAGTATCTTTTCAAAAAGTGCCTCTTTTTTTTTTTATTAGGGCTTTTATCCAGAATCAAGGAAATTTGTATTTCCATAATATATCTTTATTTTTTTGACCAAGTAATACCAATAAACAAGAATAAATAGCAATTAAATGCTATTGCCTGCTAGTCGTTATTCTTATTGAATACCAATTATACTTATTTATATTTATATAAGTAATTTTATCCTGAAGCTTATATTAAGACAAAATTCTTAAGTTCGAGTCTAAATATCATTCAGAGTGCTGTCAGATAATATTAAGTTTCTAACTTTCCGTTTAAGCTTAGATATTATTATAACACCTAATTGCTTTAAACAAGTGGCTTAGCTTATACTAAGGCATCTTTTCTTATGTTCAAGTCTAAATGCTATCAGATGTGCTACCAGTTAATAGCAATCTCCTAACTCTTTTATTTAAGCTTAAGTATTATTATCACAACACTTACAGGCTTAAAGTAGTGGCTTAGCTCTGATACCACCTTCTGTCACGACCCCCGACCCACCCTGGCCGGAATCGGTGCCGTGAGCAGTCCAGTGGTACCGGTGATTATTTTGAAAAACATTGCAGCGGAAATTTTCATCAGGACCGTGAGTTAGGAAAAATATCAGAGTTTAGAAACACCGGATTTTATTTAAATAGATGGAATAAATTCCATGTTTTACAAAGGTAGCTTTTAATAAAAACAATATTTCTTAATTTGATTTAATTAATAAGCCACTTCTTGAAGTCTTTCAGTGTCGGATCCAATTCTTACTCCCATCTACTGTAATTACCTGAAACGCGTTTTAAAAAGGTTTTGTCAGCGGGAAATACTGAGTGAGTTCATTCAGGTTTTAGGAAATGACCCATAGTTATAAATTACAGCATAAGAGCGATTACAATTGTTCATATCTTATTTTTATCTGGCTTTCTGTCACAATGGTGACAAGTCACAATGGTGACGATGGTCATACCACTATTAGGTCAATGAACTCTAATAGTGACGTTTCTCCCTAGTAGGTCAATGAACCTAACTGGGAGAAATAGTAATGTGCACAATTCCCCACTAACCAATAAATCAAGATATCCACGACTTGGTCCCTGTAATTATAACTTTTTGAAAATAAATTTGGAGTATTGTAAAACAGTTGATAAAAAGAGAATGACTCACATTGCAGATTTAACGAGCAGGGTTTAAGCCTTACTGATTTGCCTGTGATTAATCTAATTTAAATAACAATGCACACACACAACCGGGTTAGTAACTAATTCAGCAGTTACGTCAATTCACGAGATCAAACCCTCACATCGATTAACAAGTGTGATACTTAATAATTCAGTCGGATTCACAACGAATAACAGAGCATAGTCCGAATTCGAACAACACTCAAATATTCAAGTCGAAATCACGACGAATAATCAAAGTACAAGCTCAATTTGAGCAGCACTCGGACAATCGTTGGATAGTTACAATCGATCGGACGTTGAAGCGTAATAGCGATCGAGTTATTACCCTGATTGTGGTAGCACCTCGTGAATCGTGTGTGTTAATTGTAGTATTATAGCTCTAATTCGAAGTATACAGAACTTCTGAGCGTCGTTTCTTCTTCTCTGTTCAAGTCCCAAGGTCGGCTATTTATAGCCAAATTTTGGCCTAGCTTACGGACCGTAAGCCTGACCCCCTTACGGTCCGTAAGGGGTACAAACCGACTATAGGTTGCCACGCGTGGGACTAGCCTAGCTGAGTCAATGAAATTGACCAATCAAATCTACACAACGTTTAATTTAGATAAACGTCCAACTAGGGTTTACCCCCTTTGAGTTTTAGGGGGCCTGATCCTGATTCCGATTGTTCTGAAAATTTTAGGGCTAATGCAGAATTACTTGGGTGTCTCAATTAGGGTTTCCTTATTGACTAATTATCATCCTAATTATTGATTTTTGTGACAGTTGTTACAATTACCCTTCATTATAGAATTCTTTGAGCATTCATTTGTAATAGTCAATAACCTCACAATCACCTTGTAAACTTTGTTTTTCCAAAGTGATATAAACTTGAAAATTTTGTAAGTTGTGTTTCTTGAAAGTTTGATTTCCATTTGCGCACATTATTTTCATACTTGTTGAAATCTATTGCCAAATTTAGTCAAAGAGCATCATTATCTAGGATCAACATTAACCGAAACCGAATCAACCAAAATTCGGTTATCGGTTATTTTTTTGTACCATCGGTTAACCGAAATTAACCGAACCGAGTTATTTGCATTTTCATATATTTCTAGCTTTTATACCTCTATTTTATGTATTTCATGTTTTATACTCTCTAGCTTTTATATCTCTATTTTATGTATTTCATGTTTTATACTCTCATTTCAGGTATTTATATCTCTATTTCGTTTATTTATACCTCTTTTTCATGTATTTAGACCTCGATCTCATGTATTTATACATCTATTTCTTGTATTTATACCTCCATTATGTATTTATACATGTAATGTGTCACACCCGACCCGCAACGGATATGGTCCGGGGCATGATGATTGTCCATTGCTTATGACACTATTATAAATTTAAACATTTAAAGTCACACATATTCATAAAAGTGTTCAACAAAAGTGATACAATATCCAAAAGACAATTAATCATGAACATATATTCAATTTATTACAATCGAGATGAGACCGGGTAAGGATTGAATCATCACGAAAGAATAGATGAGGCTTCGAGTCGGGTTTAGATCTGATTGTGACTGGCTGGGCGAGGAAGAAAGGGAATGCAACTTTGAGTTTGGAATTGTGTACTTAAAGAAAACGACACGTGTTATAACACCAGTGGCATTGTGGCCCAACTGGTGTGCGTGATTCTCGTTGAGCAAGGGGACCCGGGTTTGAGTCTCGTCGCCTTTGTTCCTTTTGTTTTAATATTAAAGGGGTGCGTGGGTGAGTCGAAGGCGATTTAGGATCTGGTTGTCCGAGTTTGCATTTATATCATTAATGTCGGGCATCAATACTAAATGAGACGTAGCTCAGTTGGTGCGCATGGTGTCTGGTTAACGTGTAACCCGGGTTCGAGTCCCACTTGAGTCACCTTTTTAATTCTTGTTATTATAAAGTTTCTAATAACTGCATAACTGGTCCCTGAAGCAAAAATTTTAGCCCTTGTTTGATTTGGTTATTAACCGAACTGAACTAAAAATCGAAAAATTAATCAAATTAACCGAATTGATTAACCGATGACTTCGATTATGGTTACAATTAATTCTAATAACCAAACCGTGCACACCCCCAAACTTTCTAACACGGAATAGCAATAATTAAAAGATAAATAATGGGTAACTCACTCTCGTGCAATTAATTCCAAAACTACCTAATGACAAAGACTACTCGACAACCTATTACCTCTTGGTCTCTAGAAGTGGTAGAAAACTAAGTACCTCTAAACTCTTAATCAAGTTCCGTATGATAATTGTCGACTATGTACCATAAACTAGTTAAGAACACAAGGTATGCAACCTAATACGCATCTATAATTGAAAGGCATTCAACAAGACACGCATGGAACGATAGGTTAGTTATTAATCAGTACAAGGACGTAAACACATTAAAAACCTGAACTAGAAGCACACTTCACCAAAACATTAATCCAAATCACAATAAATCAAAACCGAAAACTATAACGAATTAACAATTATCCATACCTAGGTAACTAAGATAAAATTAGTTACGCATGTTCATAATCGAGGCAAAAGCAAATTTAAAGTCTAATAATTCAGAAAACTTGTTCAATATTGTATCAAGTTCAAACAAACCGAAAAATAATACAACAAATCTAACCGAAAAAAAGTAATGAAGTTAAAAACAAACATGTCACTTATTAATTCATATCCTAAATAAACTTGAAATATTATGTTTTGTATTTCTAATGTGCAGATTACGAATGGATAATGCAGAAAGATAAAAGGGCTACAAGGTAAAGGTCTTAAGGAGTTCAAGGTGTTTAGTGTAAGTTGTAAACAAGCTGGTATATAAAGCTTGTTAGGGTTTCATTATTGTTATTGAGAGAGAAAAAGTTGTTCAGGTTGTTAGGGTTTTAGATCTTGTGATCTCATCCTCTGTACTTGTTTCCCGTTGTATTTCTTCATAGATCTATCAACTGATCTTGTTAATCAGTTGATAAGATCTTGTATTCATTCTGAGATCTCAACACTTTTATAAGATCTAGGGTTTGGTTGAGTATTTTATGGTTTTAGTCACGTTTTGTCACTCTATTATGTGTTCTTGTGCAATAGGTTTTAAAACATAACATCATGTATTAGTTCAAAGATTTTCTCAAAAATAAAAAATCATCTTCTTAATTAACTCTCAAGTTTATTAAGATAAAGTCTTTGCATACTCATACTAATCACTTAAGATACGATGTTATGAATATTTAACACCTACCTACCATTTTGTAGCCAAGTACCACAACATTCTATCACTTTACCCTTTCATCACCCGGATTTCACCCTATATATATGCCTCCACAAAATTAAGTGTATATATACTACTGTGTGACACGCTTTCACGAACATAACCGATATCAATTACATATATATACATGATTGAATATGTCTTATTACCTTTTTATATTACAATATGCAAATACAAGAATTATCAAGATATCAATGTTTCGATCAATATAGTTTAGCATATATCCCATTTAGAAATGTTAACACTTCTCTTTCTCTTGGTTGTTTGTTTCTTTGTGTTCCAGTACCTCAGATTGTTTACTTTAGCAAAAAGGCACCTAAAACATGTTTCTAAGTTTAAATACTCATTCTCTAAGATTCCTAAGTTTCTGGTCAGTGAGCACAACCATGACTTAAGGAAAGCAAAACCGTGCTCCAAAAGAAAAGCACAACCATGTTTCAAGTAGGCATAGTTATGCTTGGGTGAAAACCTGGTTCACATGACTACTGATGAGCACGATCGAGTTGGTGATCAAGTGAGGTCTCGCTTGAGGCTAACACGGCCGCGCTCCTAGGCGGGGCCAAATCAATATAAATCTTCGTGTTCGTATTGATACTTCTTCTAATTTTAATTGATTCACTATTGTTAATTGTTTTGAATTTACATTTAACCTATTTCGTACCTAACACCAACTCTATTTGTCTTTGTATTTAATTATTGTAAATTGAACAAAATACTCTTAATTATTAAAAAACTAAAACAAACGTATAAATAGAATCCAGCCTCCTTGCTTTGTCCACGACCATCGGAAGCCATGGAAAGAGCAAAGCCTCCATAAAAGATCTTAAATATATTTTTAGTCCCCGAATTCTCTTCAAAATAAAAACTTGAGAGCACGGTTAACCTCATATCACATATGTTAAGAGTACATGATATTGTATTATTTACCAATTTACTTCTCAATGTATGGCTATTAGGGGGTAGGGGTGGTCATCACTCACCATCAATTTATCACTCACAACTTCCAATCAAGTTCCGCTACATCATGCTTCCATTTATAACGCGTCAAAAATATCACGTGAATTAAGTTTCACGCGTTAAGTTTGATGGGTGGCGGTGGTTTGTTCCATTCTTCCACGCGTGAATTGGGGGGGGGGGGGCATGATTTGGGTCATGAATGCTCATGTAGGAATATTAATTAATTGTTATACCACCCCTTATTCATCCACTATGGTCCGTATGGATTAAACCACGGCAACTACGGACTTGCTTCTTCTTTTTCCAATATTTCCTTTATACAAATAAATAAAAATAGATAAGGGGATAGTGGTTTATGTTATAACCACACCTTTAAAATAGTTGTTTTGAATGATGGATTAAAAATGGGAGACATTGGGTTGACGTAAAATTAAGGCCATGGTTCATGACCCAGACAAACACAAAGCTTATATCTTCATATGTATTATTACTATACTACGTATTTCATTACAAAATGGTTATTATATTACAAGTTAAATGGATACATGCTTATGGGCGGCATGATTTTATTTTATTTACTTTTTTATATGTTTAAAATTAAGACTTTTACAAGTGGGTTGTTGAGCTGTGGTTTTTTAAAACGACTAAACCTTTTTTTAAAATTTATATGTTTAAAATTAAGACTTTTACAAGTGGGTTGTTTGAGCTGTGGTTTTTTAAAACGACTAAACCTTTATTTACTTTTTTATATGTTTAAAATTAAGACTTTTACAAGTGGGTTGTTTGAGCTGTTGTTTTTTAAAACGACTAAACCTAGTATTATTCACATAAAACGGGTCACTCCATTTTATTAACATTTTCATTTCATCGTTAATGTTTAAAGTAAACTTTCGTTTTCCTTCCTGTGGTTTTATTGTTTTAACGGTTTTACCACAATCTTTTGAAAATAGTCATTTTACTCACTGATGTTTCGGTTTTATCGCTAGTTTGCTCCACGGCCTTAACTCCATCCATGTTGTATGTTAACTAAAAGAGTATTTTGGTAATTTCAAGTATAAAATAAAGGTACTTTGGTAATTTATATTTAAATGTAAAGTATTAATATATATACACACACATAACAAATCCAGTCTCTCCTACACCACCTGACACCACCATCCACCACCTGACACCGCCCACCACCACCCGACATCACCATCACCATTTACCACCTACCACCACCAGCCGACCACAACCACCACAATTTAAACCGCCCACCTCACCTAAAAAATGAACCCCTTCGAAACACCAAATTCGAACCCCCTACCACCAACGACCACCAGCAACCACCAAATATCGTCATCATCCACCGCCACCTGCAAATTGCAACCACCCGCCATCATCACCACTCACCCCTTTCGCCGCAGATCTGAGTTTTAGACCTCCCGTATTCCCCTATCCGCTGGTCTTAACCTTACACAGATTTGGGGGTTCCCTGGCCGCTGGTCTTAACCCTACACAGATACGGGTCAAAACGGTTTGGTTCTAAACTATTCGAGTTGAAACGATAGCATCAAAACGGTTCGGTTCCAAAGGTACGCGTAAACGGTTCGGGTGGAAACGGTACGCGTCAAAACGATTCCAGTTGAAACGGTACAGGTCGAAATGGTTCGGGTGGAAACGGTACGGATCAAAACTGTTCGCATCAAAATGGTATGGGTCGAAAGCGTTCTGATTGAAACGATGCGGGTCGAAGCGATCGAAAATTCCAATGAATTTACTTTAATTCCTTTACCTATAGGAAAGATTTTGAATTCCTTTAGTTAAAAGAATTTCATGCCCAATTCCAATTTTAATTCCCTTATCAACCAAACACATGAAGATTGGAATTGAGATTCCAATTCTAGTGAATTCTGTGAACCTAACATCTTAAAAGATGAAATTCAGATTTCAATTCCCTTAAATTCCATTGAATTCATACGAACCAAACGCATCCTAAGTTGTTCGTTTCAACATAAAAAGGACTTGGAATCTAACAAAAATATAAGAAACGAAAAGTACATTCTAATTTCATCCATATTTCATTCAATTATGTGAAATGAACACACCTATATTCCAGATCAAATTTCAATTTCTTTGCAAATTTCAATTCTACTACATTACGAAACGAACACTACCTAAGTTGTATTTTGAACCTATAATAAATTAAATATACGGATAAATAAAAAGATAAAAAAAGTCTTTAGTTGAACTGAAAAAAGCAAATGAGGTTAACCATTTAAACGATAACGACAAGATTTGTAATAGAGCAAATTACTATTTTGGCCCCTGTGGTTTAGCCAGTTTAACCATTTTAGCCTAAAAGGAATTTTTTGACATATTAGACTCGAAGCTTGCATTTTATAACGGTTTTGGCTCCTAACACTAACTTTGTTACTTTTTTGTAGTTAAGTGTAAGCGTAATTGGGTCATTATATACCTTAGGGGCTGTTTTTTTAATTAAAAAGTTTGTTGGGATTGAACCCTATCAGAGGAACAGATAATGAGAGCCAAAACCGGTTCACAACAGTGGATTCATCATAAGCAGCTGTTTACATTAGACTTTCCCCTTGAAAGTGGTTATAACATCTGATGGCCCTCATCCACTGTTTATATACTACAACTGCTGCCCATTAAATATTGCTTATGTACAACAACTGCTGAAGACAAAGTGCTGCTCCTTAATCTACTGACCTAAGTCAAGTGCTGCTAAAGACCAAAGCCCTGCTTGGAATGAAGCAGTGGAATAAAGAAACAGTTGTTTACTTTGTCTATTGTAATAGTATCAGTGTTTAGCTAAGCAGTAGTTATATGTATCAGTGGTTACAGATTGTTAGGTTGTTAGATGTCACTTTCATGGTGACATCAGCTGAGATGCTTCAGTGGTTTGATTTGCCTATAAATGGAACAGTGCCCTGTACTGTTACATTTGATTGATGGAGTGAGTTCTTTTCCTCTAATCCAATCCTTTCATCTTGTGCAATCAACCATGGAGCATTAGGCTGAGGAGGAGTTTAGTTTGTAAGCATGCTTTGTAACCTTTTGATTTGATCTGTAATCATTCGACTTAATGTGAAGCATGTGTTTATCAAAACAATTTTCCTTTTGACTGTGTTTACAAAGTTTGTTTTCATTTCCGCTGCATTTAATCTCAATTCATATCTATTGATTTGTTCAAATTACACAAACAAACACAATCATGAGAGCCTCAGATCCTAACAAAGTTCTTTCAATATTTAAGAGATTATTAATGCAATTACTCAATTTTTTTTTGTTATTTCTTTATTTTCACGATTATTATTTAACAAAATATGTTTCAAATATACAAACAAATATATATTTTCTTTAACTGTTTGTTTTTTTATAGACGTCGGTTTTAAAACTATTCGTTTTTTAACATTTTTGTAAATCCATCTTTCGGTTCTGAAATTGTTTTTTTTAAACTATTTGTTTTTTCTAATTGATCTTTTTCAAGTTTTTTTAAACATTTCATTTTATATCATTCTTTTTAAAATCGTTTGTTTTTTAAACTTTTTTAAATAATTCGCTTTTCTAAGTCGTTCATTTTAAAATTTTTAAAAAACGATATGTATTGAAAACAAAAGAAATGGAAGATTTGAAAAAAGATGAACTATTTTAATAAAAAGTTTGCAAAAGATTGTTCGTTTTTCAAACTTTTTTTAGAATGGTTTATCTTTTTTCAAATCTTCCATTTTTTTGACCCGTTCGTTTGTTCAAAATTTATTATTTTTTAATCTTTTATTTATTAAATTTGTGCGCTTTTTATAACCTTACACTTGTTAACTTATTTTTTTAAGATATCGTTTTTTTTTTTGTAAAAAACGCTTTTTGACGTTCTTTTTCCCTAACGACTATAAGTAAATTGAATACAAATTTTATAAAACTAGGATTTATTACCCGCCACAATGCGGCGGTGAGCTATTCATATGTGTCATACCAAATAAACCCATACATTTGTTACACCAATGTTCCATAGTTACATCGTCTAACCTATACATCCAAGATGTACAAAACAAAGCTATACCCTTTTCTGCAACCTTCTTTATCAGCGTAAAAACACTTATGTATCATTTTCTTTCTCATGTGATATCTGATTAAGCAGAGTCTTTGATATTCTCTCATCTCAATCTCTATAAACCCGAAGGCTGAAACTGATCACTCTTTGCACAACTGATACCCGTATAAAAGTTTGTCTTTTTACCCGTTACGCGACTGACCCGTTTGCCTCATATCGGTCTATTATCCATTCAACCATAAATGTAAAACTACCTGCTACAATTAAAAAAAACGTATAGAAAATGTAACCAAGATGACAAACTTCGTAAATGTTTTGAATTTAACGGGTCAAACGGGTCTAGTTAAAAACAATTGAAACTATCTATATCAAAATTAAAGGGAATCCTGAACCAACCTATCCATTTAGCAAACTGTTTAAAAAATGTCTCAAGCGTTGACCTTGAGACCATGAACATGACCATGGGCATTTCCATTTTTTATGAGAATGATCAGCAATGACACTCCCATTTGGCAATAATTTAAAACATCCAATAAAGAAAAACACCTACGCAGATGTCTATAGATAAATGTAACTCATAGAAGCCCATATTTCATATGTGCATTCTGATCTAATATAGATTAATACTCCCACTAAATAGCCATTCTATTTATCAAGCTACTCTTCGGTAAGTACAGCATCTATTTTGTTGACAACTAAAAAATGGAAATATAAAACAAAACAGTTTAATGATCAAGTACAGATGATCTTGCAAGAACATAAACATTTTTGTGGTAAATTTTCCAAATAAACCCTTTAGAGAAGATGACAATGATATTCATATGCTAAAATTTCATAGACATATATACTTGTCTTTAAAATGTTATAACGAATGGAAATCACAAGACAAAAACCGAAAAATAAAGTCATCACATGCCTAATTATTAATAAGCGTTAAATTTACTTCACCACTAAAAAAAAGATGTACCTGATGCTTGCCACATTGTTCACAGGTAGAGCACGGAACATAAGTAAACCAAGTCATAATTTGCGTCACCAGTTTCATCATAGACCATAGCCCCCAACGGGTCCGCACCTCATCCTCTGACTGCAAATATCAGTTTCATCAGCAAAGACACATCTGGCTTACATTGAATTACAACCCAAGTAAGTTTCGCCAAGTCATTATGTATTTACATCATACGTAATGTAATATTCAAATAACATAATTCAATATCATATTTAGAGGAGTTAAGTGAAAGGGTTTCTTATGGTTCAGGGAGTTTCATTGATTTCAAATTAGAGCGCAATGAATGAAACTGGTTGACCATAGCCCATCATATTTACCTATACAAAAGGTAATCGATTAAGTAGCATCCATTCATCAATCACACGTATATATTCAGATTAATAGCAATAAACTAAAGATGAAACAAAACCAATAGATACTTAAACATCGCATTGGACACAATCGGAATCGCAATCAAGCGTAAAACAGAGGGAAACATAGGGCAAAGAAACATGTATAAGCGCTTATATAACCGTGGTCACCGGAGACCCACGACATAGAACAGACGCCGGAGACGGCTTGATCACGTCGTTCGTCGTAACCGCCATAGGTCTCCGGCAACGGCTTCCTACATCCCTTAATCGCAACTCAAGTGTCAACATCAACATCAACATCAACATCAACATCACAGATCATACAAAAAGGGTAAGGCTTACATAAAGATCAACCACCATCATTAAGCCAACATAATCAAGGCAACAATACCCACAACCGGCGGCGAAACAAAAGCCACCGCCATGAATGAAGCAAGCAAAACCACCAGAAAACCAAAACCTCTAATAAAAAAACATACCTGAGAAAGACACGAAGAAACAGGGGTATGGCCTTTTCTTAGGGTTTAACATAAACCTTGACAACTTCTTTGCTCACCGTATTTCGAGAGGTTTGATTTTAGGGTTTAAAAGTTTAAGGACTGCTTTCGTCGGCGGTGGTTGGTACTGATCTTCAAACGGGATGAGATGAGTGGCAGTGGTTTTGGACTGAAAGGGAGAGAAGGTATGTAACAAATACCTGGATGTACACCTTTGAAACACTCCCAAAGCACAGGTTACAACCAACATATGCACAAAGTACTTGCTTTTTTATATAGGTTTTAATGAACGATTTCAAAAACGGTTGTAAAACAAACGATTTTAAAAAGAACGGTATAATATGAACTGTTTAAAAAAACTTTAAAAGGGGCGATTTAAAAAAGACAAGGGATTTAAAAAGGAACATTTTTTTATAAACGATAGATGGTTTTTTAAAAAAATAAAAAACATAAATGATTATAAAACGACGTTTATAAACAACAAATGGTTAAGGAAAACATACATATTTATTTATGTATTTAAAACGTATTTTGTTAAAAATAATCGTGAAGTTAACGAAATAATAAAAAAAAAAACTTGAGTAATTGTAATAATAATCTCTTAAATATTAAAAGAACTTTGTAATTATAAAAAAAAACAACTCATAAGGTATATAATTATCTAATTACCCTTACACTTAATTGTAAAAAAAGTAACAAAATTAGTGTTAAGGTCAAAATCATTAAAGGGTTAATATGGCTAAATCATGATATGACAGAGTTAAATGCATGGTTGGTCTCTGTGGTTTGCAAATATTGCAGACTTGGTTCTAGTGGTTTACTAATTACAGAGTTGGTCCCAAGGGTTACAAATTTTGTACTCGGGTGATCTTTATCACTAACCCATGTTAATTTTCTCAGTTAAATGTATGCGAAATGACTAGATTGCCCCTGAACAATAAAAAAATAAAAAATAAAGATAACTCACCCTCATCTTCTTCCTCCACTCTCTTTAAAACCCACCACCACCTTTAACCCACCACCACCACCTTCAATCCACCACCTCCACCTCCACCTCCACCGTCACCTTCAACCCACCACCACCTCCACAGTCACCTTCAACCCACCCCACCCCACCCCTATCTAATGACCAACCATAAACCCTATCTAATGCAACCATCAATGAAATAAAACCCAAAATCAATTAATCAGATCGACCCATCATATAAAGGTTCTTCTTCAACATCACTTCATTCAATTGGGACCCCTTTGCAAATGAATTTGGCTGGAAAACGAATCTGGCACACGCTCTGTTTCGAGAATTAGGTCAAATGAATCTGCCGGAAAACGAATCACACTAGCCGCCCTCCGGTACTGATTAGTGGAATATTTTTGGAAACTGGATGACGATGGGGGTATTTATAGGATGAATGGGAAACTGGGTGTAGGCGGTAAGAGTGGAGAGGTTGGTGTAGGGGTAACTGGAGATAGGAGGTGGATTGTGTAACTGTTTGTGTGCAGATGAAAGAATTAGGTCAAATGAATCTGGCACACGCTCTATTGCAGGGTTAAGGTGGCGGTGGAGGTGGTGATGGGTTGAAGGTAGAAGTGGTGATGGGTTGAAGGTAGAAGTGGTGATGGTGGGTTTAGAGAGAAAGAGATTGTGAGAGGAGGAAGAAGAAGAAGATGAGGGGTGGGCCCATCTTTTTTTAATTGTTAAGGGCAATATGGTCATTTAACACGTACCTAACTGAGATATTTAACATATGTTAGTGATAAGGATCACCCGAGTGCAAAATTTACAACCACTGAGACCAACTCTGTAATTAGTAAACCACTGGTAGCAAGTCTGGAATATTTGCAACCCACAGGACCAACCATTCATTTAACTCTAATATGATAATAAGGTTTTAACTTTGATTTTGACCCGACCCATCGCCAATCCGAGCCGACCCATAGCGAGCATAGGAAAAACCGCAAGACTTCAAAACATAATTTGCAACCGCGTAGGTGGTTGAGAAATAACGTGGGCCGGAACACCACAAAACCCCACCGTACCGGAAAACCGCCACCATTAACCACTCATATCAATGGCAGCAGCAGCTTCCTCCACATCTCTACCGTTTCACCGGCTCACACACCTCTCAATCACCCACCACAAACCACTTCCACATCCTTATTCTCTCCATCTCCTCTTCCGCCCACTGCTTCCTTACCGTTCCGGTTCTGCTGCCGCAATCAACTGCCGTATCTCCGGCGGTGGTGAGGATTTTTTACCCACTAACTCATTCTACCGTGAATTTTCAGTTATTGCAAACATGTTGAAGCAGATTGAACCTATGGACACTTCTGTGATATCAAAAGGCGTTTCTGATCCTGTTAAAGACTCAATGAAACGTATGATTTCTGCGATGTTAGGTTTGCTACCGTCTGATCAATTATCTGTCAAGATTAGCGTTTCTAAACGTCCTCTTGTTCGATTACTTGCTTCTTCGTTAATCACAGGGTAACATTTTGTTCATCAAATTGTCTATTTCTTTCCTCAATAAGCTATTTATTTTGTGGAATAACAAATTTTCAAATATTTTTTTTGTATTTACCAGGTATTCGAATTTGAATTCTAAATTTGATTAAATTCGTAATTGAAACTCGAATTCGAATTCACCAAAAATACTGTTCTATTGTGAATAAAGTCAGATATGGAACTATAAAATCTATGAACTAAAACTCTAAAAGCCGAAATATAAAATTGAATATGGATAATGGACTTATGTATTTCATCTGGATTTTGGCCTAAAATTAGAAGCTTTTTCCATTTGTGTGTGTATATATATATCATATATGTATATAAAAATAAAAATATATATAATTTAAATTCGAATTTCAAATCGGCTCGTATTGAAAATCGTATCGTATTCGGTGCGAATCGAATTCAAATTTATAAAAACAAATTTCAAACCTTGATACTAGAATTCGAATCAAGTCGAATTTCGAATTTTTCGAATGCGATTCAATTACTTAACACTCCTGGTGTGTTGTTTAGGTACACGTTGTGGAACGCTGAGTACAGAGTTACGTTGATGAGGAACTTTGAAACATCTTCGAAGCGGTTGAATCCAGGCAATTGTAATTGTAATAATGATGTTACCAAGGATCAGAGTGAGGAGGATAATGTTGAGATGGAGTATTGTTATGAAGAATTAGAGAGATTGAACCTTGAAAGTTGTTTCGGTGATTTGTCTCCTGATGCTAGGAATTACATTCAGGAATTGGAATCAGAGCTAGCTACAGCCAAGAAGGTGAGACGCCTGCAAATTTATCTTTCAGTTTTCATGATTTTGTAGTATAATATAGGTTATATTAAGGTGAAATAAGTTCTGGTTTTTAGTGAACAATGTTTGTCGTTAAGATGTATCGCTGTTTATAAAATAGCGCCCGCTATTTATTGCCATTCGCTATGTAGCATATAGGTACCTTATCGCTATTCACCATTAACAACTATGATCTACCCAAAATTAGGGTTGCTTCAACTCGAGCTTGGGTTTGGGCTCAAAGCTAGACGAGCCGGTTTGAATCGACTCGAAAACCCTTAACAAGCTGAAGTTTTTTGCAAATTTTGTATTTCCTGCACATATCGATAGAAATAACAAAAATTAATATATATTCGCATATGGAAGATATAACAACAAAAGAAAGGCCAATGGCTTTTGATATACATCAGGTTCGGTTACTGAAATGGGTTAACTGGGTCACATTTTTACCCGCATCCGAATCCGAAGACCCGCCATGATCCGACCCATCTGCAGCAAATTAGAGCCTTGTTTTTATTTCCAATTTATGCAACTTAATTCCCATGTTTCCTTCTTTTTATTTTCCTGCATTTTAGTTCAAAGTTTGTGGTAGTGGTCAAAGTCAGTTTGCATGTTTTTAGGTATTGGGCCAGTTTCTTTTTTTTTTCTTTTTTTTATTTTTTTTATTTTCTATGTGTACGAGGCTACGAGCAAATGGCAAGATGCAAAGGGGTGGTTTTTGTTTTGTGAAAATATCTATGTTAATTTTACTCATTGGATTATGAGTTTGAGTTAATATTATTCCTTGCTAGTTCAAACTTGGCATGTTTGAATGATGTTCTTGGAGCCTAGATTAGAGTCAAGTGGTGTATCTGTATCTTGATTCTCATTTAGTTTTGCCCTAATCGTTTTCTTGTGTGGTGATTCTGTATCACAAGAGACCGTTAGATCTATCCGTTTTATTTAGAGTTTTAATTTCCTAGCCGTTACCGAACCGTTTGCTACCGCTTTTTTTACATATAAAAGTTGGGTTTCTTAAGTGGCTCTACTTTAATTTGACTTTATGGCTGTAAATCTGTGATGGAGCTTGATGCAAAGATTTTTCTGATTGTGTGTTATACCTTTCTTTCAGGATCTGCACACTCAGAAGCAGGAAATTATGCAAATCAGATACGCAAAAGAAAGTAACAATGATATATTGAAGTACTTGCGATCCTTGGATTCAGACATGGTACTAATCAATGTAACTTGCATATATAAATAGTACAAGGGTTAAAGTGGTTCTCACTTCTCACCGTATTGGTTCTGAAATGAACGACCCTCTATGTGTATGTGTGTTAGTTTCCAAAGCCGGTAACTCATTTGTATATTTGGTTTCAACAGTTAGATGAGCTATCAAGACCATCATCTTCACAAGTAAAAGGAATTCTACAACAACTTGTTCATTGTGCATCAAGAAGAGTATTTAAGGAAGACATCACCACCTCTGGTTTAATGGGAAATTCAGAAGTAGTCCAAGAAAGCTTCTGTGAAACACGGGATCATCTTGCGAAACTGCTTTTCTGGTTAGTATAACATCTAGTAGGAGCATGTTTCTTTGTTACATGTGTGTCAATGGTCTATATTTAGGTAGTTAACAACACAATCTTCTACAGGTGTATGCTTTTAGGTCATCAGTTAAGAGGCTTGGAGAACAGATTGTATCTAAGATGTGCAGTTGGCTTCATATGATCATCCATTGCGACATAGACTGTGTGTGCTTATACTTAGTTATGAATTATGATACCTAAAATCAATGTTTTCCTCTCATATTCATTTATATATAGATGTACAAAAAGAATCTCTAATTCTCTGCCAAACAAAATTTCAAGAAAAACAATATACAACAAAAAAGAATGAATCAAATTACAAACAACCAAAATACAAAGCCTCTTCCACCCCCACCACCATCATCACCATCATCACAATAGTTGTTTAGAGTGTTTAGAAAGATCATAAGGAGCCCATAGCTCATCAACCGGACACGGGTCACCCGCGTCTAGTCTCACCCACGGTTTCCCCTTCCCGCTCCAATGCAACAAACTAATCGGACCCGGATGCAACAACCTACAACTATGAACCCTATTGTTCCCACCAAGCCCATGCTGGTTCCACCTATGATCGATGGCCGCCACATCACCGCCAAACACCAACAAAAACGGCGGAAGCGAACCCAATTCGTATATCCTCTCCTCCTTTTGAATCTTCATCCATTTCTCAATCCTCCCTCTGTAATCCTCCTTCCTCCACTTCACCAAATCCATCACCATCACCCCTGTATTGAAATAACAAGGCTTCTTCCCTTCAAACACACTCGACAAACTCGAATCATACCAAAACCTATCGGTAAAATACTTGGTAAAATTCGCATGACAGTAAACCGGAGCCCCAATCGCTGTTGACCCAGTTAACGAAACCGACCAAAGCTTCTGTATATCATCAACCATGATAACATCCGAATCCAGATAAATCACTCGGGTCACACTCGGATCAAGTATATCACCCAAGTATGTTCTGGCATAATTCAACGGATCCTCAAGTGCTTCTCGAATCGAATACGAGATCAGATCTTTCACAAGACTGTCATCGAAACTATAAACCGTAAAACCCAAATATGGAAATATGGTTTTGATGATCCGGGTCAAGTCTTCGGGTCTGGGCGATTTGGAAGCCGATGCAATGAAATGGAAGTAAAGATTTTCCGGACATGAAGTGTGTTTTAGAATCGAATGAACAGCAGCTACAGATCCTCTCAAATAGTTGAAATCAAGAGTCATTGCCACGTGGATGATAGATGCAGTGGTGGTTGTACATTGAGCACCGTTGAAGTACTCCGGTGCTTCGTTGTATTGTACGTTGGTAGTTGCAGTCCCATAAAGTTGGATTGTTGAAGGTGTTGTTTTAGGGATTGAACGAATCGCATTTGTTGGTACAAGAAACAGAGGAACAATAGTAATAATAATATTAATAATCAGCATAAAAGCAACACCAAGAGATTTAAACCGAAGCATTTCATAAGGTGTTGTATAAGGGATTGAAAATGTTGTTGAGGAAGATGAAGAGGGTTTTGGGTATTTATGTTGATGTGAGGAAAACGCGTTTTGTTTGGGACGCGGAAGGGGTGGAATGGAAGGGTGGGGAAAGTGGAGGGGGGTGATTGGAAAATAGGTTTGAATTGAAAAATCAAAGTTGGAAGGTTCGAGGAGAATGACAATACATGATGTTTTATTGTATCATTGATTTCCATGTTACCACGTGCCTGGTTCTGTTCTCTTGCATTATTTGATATTCCGTCATTCAAATTAAGACATGTTAATATAAGTATGGGGGTTTAATGTAGCAATTGGTTGTTTCTTTTAGGCTGCATCTGGGTGGATGTAATTTGGTGTATGTCTAACATTTGTTAGCATCTGTATATATATAATTGCTTTGTTGGCCTTTAAAAAAAAAGACATGTTAATATAAAATATGCGAATTATTTTCTATTATCATAATATGTTATTAAAATTTATAACACAGGCTGTCTTTTTATTTGTGAGAGTTTTGTTAGCATCATTGCAAATAACAACTCTTTTAGATAACCGCTACATTTATTTATTAGATAAATAAATATAGTGGTTATCTATTATTTGTGAGAGTTTTGTTAGCATCAAAAGCACCACTAGATGTCAATCATGTCGGGTTGGTGAGTTACGGGCTGAAGGGTTAAATTGTTTAACCCAAACACAATACATTTGTGTGTCAAAAATATTAACCCTAACCGGCACAGAATTAAATTTGAGTAAACCCGAACACGATCAATTTAACCATTTTATCTAAATGTGTCAAACGGGTTAGTAATCAATTTGTAATTGTGTTGAATCTTGTTGGCGGGTGGTATAAAATAGGTTAAACATGTCAAAAACAGGCTCGACACAAATTGGTTAGATATCTGATCCGTATAAGTTATAACAAGAGTTTTATTATAATAAAATTACTATTAGAGACCATAAAAGATGAAAAACTATGCGTATGATTATGAAGTAGAACAGAAATTGATTTTGTTTTCTTGAGACTTGACTATTATCTTCAAAGTCTGATACTAGATTAACAAAGTAGCAAGTGAAGTCCTGTCGATATGATGAACCCTTTGAATAAAATAATATTATTACTCTTGGTGGCAAGCATTGATTCTCTGCTATGTCTAAATTTGGACTTTTTGAATAATACCACATACCGAGACCTGGGTGTTTCCACTTACCACTACAATATTATTCATGTAGCTTTTCTTTCTTATGAATTTTTAAAAACTGAAATATAAATATAAAAAATAATCATTTGCTAAATGTAGATTCAATGTATCTAGGTCATATCTACCGTATTTAATTTTTCACATGCACATGGGGTCTGGACTTCATATCGACGCTTAACAAGTACCCAATTGAAGCTTTTCATAACAACTTTATATTATTAAGTTTTAGAGTTAATTGCATGATAATCGGAATGATGTTGCGTCTCTTACTAACACCATGGATAGATACAATAACTTTAGTCCAGGCGTCACCATTTCATGAGGAGATCCCAATTGCTTTCTAAGACCATGTGTAGTGGTTAAACAAAATAATGCCCCCACCATGGGGCATTATTCGACACGTGCCAGTACAGTCAGCATGGGGCATTATTGCAAAAGTTGCGTAGTGGGGCATTATTCCAATAACGCCCATGGGGCATTATTTCACAATTATTTTTTTTTAATTTAAAACATAAAAATCTTCATTAATTTAAAATAAAAATTACACTACTTGAAATAAAAAAAAAAACTAAAAATAAAAAAACTGAAAAAAACAGAAAATAAAAAAACTTATCTCCATCTTTAAAACCATATCTAAACTACAGGGACCAAAGTTGTCAAAACGAAACCTTTTAAACCTCCTCTGCCTTCCATCTTCTTCTTCGTTTATTTCCGGCTACAGGGACCAAAGTTGCAGGTTTTCCGGCACAACTCCTCTGCGTTCCATCTTCTTCCGGCTAACTTTCGTCTCCTTCCGGCACAATTTCCAGGTGTCTCCAAAGCGTTGTTTAAACAACGCCAAACGACTTTTTTTTCGAAAATAACGCTCAAAAAACACCGGGTGTAATGGTCCCCGGGCGTTTTTTTTCAATTTTTTTTTAAATACCGCCCCACTACGGGTGGTCTAAGCCCAAATGGCCCATGCGTTTCGATCTTAGAACTTTTTCCCAAGCCACTCGTCTAATTTTGCGTATGTTACATGTCCCTCCCCAAGTGAATTGATGCTTAATCTCTTCCATAGTAAGGATGAAAGTCACTTACTCTTCTAACTATGTGTTAATGTTGTAAAACTAGGTTTAGGCGACCGAGTAATCACTACAAGGTACAGTGTCGAGGCGAATTTCTTTAACTTCACCTAATTACTCGGAATTGATTAAAGGCGGCCAACCTCGACTAGAACCGGATTTTGTCGGTCAACTCGAGACAAGTTTGATTTAAATAAAAATAAAACATAATTTCTAACTCTGTAATATTAATTAACGAATATCATTTTTCAAGAAATGAATATCAATATTTCAAATACTTTGGTATTTGAATAAGTGCATTCTTTTATTTATATTGGTATTCAAGTATTTTGTTACAAAAATATGTAAAATTATGATGTTTAACATATATATTGACCGGCGTCAGAGGTACCGGTCAAAGATAGAGAAGAAGTGTGTTCCTTAGTACCTTTAATTAATTAGTGAGCGGTAAGAAGTGTTGGAAATTTAGATATTATGAATGGATATTAATTTAGTGAGATTATAATTTATTGAAATTATAATTATTTACTAGACTATTCATATGAAACATAAACTCTTAAGTAGAGTTTTTATGTCAATTTTTTAATTTTTATTAGAGTTTATATCTCTAATAAATCTCTAATTAAGGACTAGACTCTTCATATGTAACATAAACTCTTAAGTAGAGTTTTTATGTCAATTTATTAGTTTTTATTAGAGTTTATGTCACTAATAAATCTCTAATTATGCGAGACTTTTCTCTACCTCATGTCTTTTGTATTAAAAGTAGGCTATGTGCCTAACTTGATGTTTTTTATATACATAAAACTACAAGAGTAAGAATACAAGAAGTAGACATAAAGTTATGCATGAAGAGTTCTTGAAGAAGAAGTACTTGATGACCCATATGTCGGGAACATATAGAGATAAGTTTCTCTACGTGATTCAACTACAATTCTATTCTTAATTTCCAAAAGGTCTAACACTATGTTTTTATCCGGTGTAACCTCGGGCGCGTGGCCTTCTCCGGCAGTACAAACTGCTTCGGTTGTTGTACCCTGGGAGACAGACGCGTTGTCTTTAGTAGAGGCGCGAAATCTGTTTTAAGGGAAGCGTGTTGAACACGTGCCTCAGCCACAACCGTCAACATTTGTTTGTTCTTTTTGTAGGAAATTATTGTACAAGAAGACGTGGTTCAAGACCTCGTTGAAGCCTATACAACGGACTGAAAAGACAACGAACCATACAAGTAGACACCGTTAAAGATCAAGTTGAAGACTATATCTTTTGAAGATATTGGTTTGAATTGATTGTTTTATTAAATATGTTGTAGTTCATATTTATTTTCGTTTGAATTTGTACACGGTTCATGTACTACAATTTCCCAAAATTATGTAAAGAGAGTATCTTTACAATTTTTTTATATTTATTTATATAATTTTTATTATATAATTGTGACCCATGTCCTATAAGAAGGGTGTCGAACTACGGAGTGTTTGTGATTAGTGGTTAGGTTTTAAGTCGATTAAAAAGATTATGAAGCTTGCAATTTTTGTCTTAATAGTTGTTTGAAAGTAGGAACCATAATATGATTCCCAATGGTTTGTAAAACACTAAAAGAATAACTTTAGTTGAAACAATGGTTATCAAATATGGTAGTTCAAATTGGATTGTAAACAATAAGGAAAACAATGATCACACCCGGGTTTTCGGATTGCAAATAAAGAGAATTAATCACATATAATGAATTTGGGTTACTGGAAAACAAAATGATAGATTGGATTCGTTAACGAAACCCAGTCGTGGACATCAACAAGCATCTAATGCATGTAAATGGTGCAAGAAAACCTTCACTACACAAATAACGAACAATTGTATGTCTTATAAACTAACAACACGAAACAAAGACTAGTTGATTTGATAAACAAAAGCAATTGTTATCTAACAATGTCAATTGTGTAAAGAAACCTTAACAATCGCGAGTTTACGACAATACTTACAATCACAACAACAATCTCAATCAAAACAATAATAAAGGACAAGTTCAAACTCAATTGTGCATAAATAAAATCCTAAACACTTACAAACCTACACACGGGGTGAACACAAGTGGATTAGCCTAACATGGTGGTGGAAATCATCTTCAATTCTTCGTTTTTTGGTGATGATTCTTCAATAGGATGATGGATAGCTCAAGAACTTGGCAAGATGCTCCCCAAAAGATCCCAAGACTGAATAATTTTGAGTTGGGGTGAAACCCATTCTTAATTGGTCAAAATAGTTGTTTCCACAAAATCAGCAAAGCAAAACTGAAAGAGGCTTTGGCGTCGGTGTCATTACCTATCGAGTTGGCGATGTCACTAGTAATTCGCGACGCGATCGACTGCCGCCTGATGCCGAATTGCGTCGCCAATGCCAAGGCTACTTTTTCACCTTTTTAAAACCTAATATTTAGATTCGTCGCGCTAAGATACTCAAGATTCATATATTATGTCTCCCATAACTCATTTCGTAACCCGAGATATGCCTGTTTTAATCATTGAGTGTTTCTTGTCAGCCTATCTTTTTGTTCCACAATGTTTGCTTCCAAATTGATCCCCTTGGGACTTCTTAACTTCATCCCCAAAGCTCTGGTAAAATTCTTAAATGCACCTTAAACCTGTCGATACCTGCAAAGCAAAAACAATATCAAAGTACTTAAATGCACCTTAAACTTGTCGATACCTGCAAAGCAAAAACAATATCAAAGTATGCAGTTCAAGAGTAAATTTCACATAACTTAACAAAATTAAACCGGTTAAGACTTGGAACTTTACCAACCCATCATATATAATTTTCGAAAAATTAATTTCTTTATAATTTATCATGTCCGAGTTACTCGCAACTCCCCATTCTACCGACCTGTGAGCACCTAACAACTTCTGCAACCATGGTTATACCTGGTGAGTGCAATCGTGAGTGTGAGTGGTTTTTTATAAATTATTATATTACTTACTAAATAATAATTAAAAGGTTAGTAAAAGTAAAACATAAATATATGATTAATATCTAAAATCATTACAAACTGTATAAAAATAGAAAACTACCAAAAATAAGTTATATTAATTGTTTTTATTTTATTTTTAAGTTACACTTTTTTTTTGAACGGCAAATTTGGATCACTGACGGACCACTAGAGTATCATTGTGCCACCAGCAGAACCACCCGATCATATCCATCTTCACTAGGCAATAATGCCTATACACAAATTCAGGAGGAAACCCAATGAATCTGGGAAAAACCCCCTTTGTGGGAATCGAACCCATGACCTAATGGTCATAAGCCTTATCCCACCACCAAGATACCACTAGGCTATAATGCCATAGGTATTTTTAAGCTACACTAACTCGCGGTCTTTTTTGGTCAATTATTATTATTATTATATATTTTTAAATGACCAATAAATAAATAAAAGTCGACTGATAACATCTTCAAAAGTCTGTTGGACATGAAATGGACATCTTCATGCACACGCCAAAAATGTGAAAACTGTTTTACCATACAAACAAATGCTATTTTGAGATAAAAAATGAATTTGTTTAATATTTATATCAGAATGTTCAGAAGAAAAAAATAATGTATTTTTTTAAAGCTAACTAATAAAATATAAAAATAAAAAATCAACCACACTACCTCTGATCCGTGCCTCATGTATTCATGGCTCACGACTCACCTTCACACGCCACTATGGTGTTCTAGTGAATTTGAGGCATGGCGAGCTCCCCTTATGCCAATGGAGTTTCAGAATATAACACAAACCCTAACTAATATGGTTAAATGACAAAATCATAATACTTTTGCAATGAAAAAGGGAAACTAGCATAAGGTATTTCTACTAACAGGGTGGTGCTCTATTGACAAAGACAAAGTTTTTAAAGATATTAGGATAGAGAGATCTTGTGTTAAAGTAAAGTCCCAGAAATTTATGGTTAAAAAAACACAAGGTATTCCTTTAAAAAAATATTTATCATATAAACAAGGCCTTAAAGAACATAATCGTACTACTTGTCTTGTAGTAATAAGTTAACCAAATTTGTGGAATATTCGGAGGCACATGTCACAACTGACAACTGTAGGAATATTATTTGAAGCCACCACCCATGTTTTTTGTTTGCATTATTTTCATGTTACATGTGTTGATATATAATTATATACTCATCGAAAACCAGTTTTAATGTTAACTACGTTACGGTGGTTCGATCTATTTAAATGTGATATAAGCACTATTATATATAACACGCACAGATCATTTCAAACATGTCTTTTTCTCTGTCACCGTATCTAGTCTAGTGTTTAATTTATTTTCTAATTAAAGTTAATAATTGTGTGACCGCTACATTACAAAAACTGATCACCTATTACCTATAAGCCAATTCATACTTATATTTCACATAATGCATTTTAGAAGAATTTTACGTATATCCTCTAGAGCCTTCTTGATCTTACAATTACCCAAAAATGATCTTTAACAAAATATATCAAGCCATTCTATGGTTTTATGTTATAGATCTACATTCTCCGTTTCTAGAAAGCTTATTGTGAGGTTGGACCGAGTGGCATCCGGTCCCAACCAAGGACTTACCCGATCATAGTCTAATTAAAGTATACGGTTTGATCTTCATGTTACTTTTTTTAATGGTTAATGTTAAAATATGTGACATACATCTTTCTTATGGTTCAACTTCATATTTTTTAATAAGTCTAATTTGGTTTTTTATTTGTTACATATTATGGGACTGGACTGCTTGCTGACTGGGCTTGTTGGACTCACTTGCTGACTGGGCTTGGTGGGCCTTAGAGAAGACTGGTTATAACAACCCGGTTTGCTTGGATTCGGTTCACCCGGGTTTCCTATATAATGTTAATACCTGGCTCTTCGTCTCATTATCTGAGATTTTTTCCCTCTCTCATTTGTTCTCTCAGTTTGGCGATTTAGGGTTTCTTACAACAAATCTCGTCGGTTTGCTGATTAATCTTTGATTCTTGTGTTCGTGTATGTCGATCGTCAAGTTGATGATCGTCTGAGAGTTCGAGAGTGTGTCTCAGTTCATGTTTCAATTGTAATTTTAAATATTCAGGATTTTTTTTGGGTTTTATAAATTCTCTTGTTTGGTTATTCTTGTGTTTGTTCAGTGGATACCATCATTTTGACATGGTATCAGAGCTATAAGGCTCCGATTCTATGGTTCTTCCGCTGTGGTTCAGTTTCATTTTGTCGAATTAGGGTGTTGTTTCTGAAACCCTAGGTTTTCGATAAGATTTGGTTCATCAAATTTGAGATTTGTTCTTTCATTTGAGAATTTTCTTGTATTAAAGCCTGATAACCCGAATTTAGGGTTTTGCCGGAACTGTTCAAGATATTTAAGTCAAGATTCATAATATCGAGTGTTCTTTAAAGAGACCTGGTGTTGAGATCTGTTGTTCTTTCGGCGTGGTTTCTTGGATTTGAAGTCCTAAGTGACTCAATCAGGGCATTCAAGGTGCTGCTCTTTGTAGATCTGAAGAGTCAAGTGCTCTTAGGGTTATCGCTTCCGATGATCGTTGATTGTTGTTCGATCGTTCGAGTTAGGGTTTCTGACTTTTGGGGGTTTTTTCATCTTCAACCACTAGATCATTCAACTTCTTCTCATTCACGCATTTCATCAAACGCCTTTTGAACCCTTCTTATTTCCACCATTTTCTACCTTTGAATCCCTCAAATCGCCATTATTTCGAAAAACCGGATCAGTTTCCTTCCGATAGCGATTCTTGAACCGAGTAACAGCAGCAGTGGCCTCGATTAAAGCCGGATCATTTCTTAAATTGCTGATGTACTTCTTATTGTTGGATATTGCTAGAGGTTTTCAGTATTGTCTAATCTTGATGGTCTAGGCAGGCTCGTTGATTGCTGACTTCATATCTAGGGGTTCTTGTTAAAGCCGTGAGTATTGAAGTATTGTGCAGTTGTCTTCAGGATTAAAAACAGGAAGCTGTTGTTCTGATCTAAGGTTCAACCCACAAAGTTGTAAAGTCCTGGTCAGAACTGGAGAAACACACCTAGGGTTTGCAATCTTGGTGAGATCTTTTCTTGTTTTATCTTTCTGTTGATTTTATTTCTTGCATTAGGCATTCTAATGGCCGATAGTTGGTGTCGGGGTAGTTTGGACCGGTTTGTTGTTTAATTGGGACACAGGACGGGTCACATCATGTTGCATTCATCTTTTGTGCATATTTGGGGATTGTTTTTGACGTTAATATAAGTACAACATCTGTGCTAAGACTTGAGTACAATCTCTTGCATTATCTATGATTTTTTTGTGGTTCTTGTGTAGTTATTTTTCCGGCTTGTTTACCGATTGTGTTATTGTTAGACTATTATTGTTGGTCTAGGTCTAGGAGGCTTCCTTGATAAGGTCTGCGGAGGCACCTCTGAGTGATGAACCTCTGAACGAGCTCTTTGTTTTGGTTTTGCCTTATGTGGTTTGTTTTGTTTATAGATCTGTTAACCAATCCATTATGGGGAAAAAATTATTAAAGTTGTGAATAAGTGTGTCTACGTATTTGATTGATTTGGAAAATATTGTTTACTAACCAAGGTTTATATCAATTTCTTCAAATATGTCGTCAAGTGTTTTCTAACTTGCTGTTTATCAGCTTGTCGTGTGCATTTGAGTCTAGGGTTCTTATGTATATTGAATCCGTGTTTGTTCAAGAATTGATTATTTGAAGGTATTCTTTGGATGGTTTTGTTTTGCGAATGCTATTTGAAGGTATAGAATACAATCTTGTAGAGTTTTATACTCATAGTTCCTGTCGGTTTGTTTCGATCTCTTTGTTTTTTGTTCAATAACTATACACGTGGTGTTTTCTTGTTATTTGATCATTATGCATATATGCTATGATTATAGAATCTTGTAGTTCTCATGTGTGTTACTGATGTATAAATTTATGGTAATATAAATTCTGTGAATGTTGAATTCAGACAGTTGTGTTCATTTGTCAAAAATTATTCTTGATGTTACGAGCCGATATGAGGTAAATTTTTTATCTTGGTTCATGTGATTCGTTTGTGTCTTGAACGGTTTAGATGTCTTTCGAGTGTGGTCTGTATGTATACTTTGATGGGATTTTAACATGTTTATCAAAGTAATTTCATCCATATGAAATAAAAACGCAGCGGAAATAATATTTAAAACATGTTACTTTTAAGATATAACTATCATTTATATGCAAAATCCCAAAACCCGGATCCATATATGAAAATGCATACTATCAAACACAACCATAGGATATTTAGAAAACTACCTTCTTGGAGTATAAGAACTTGAAACGGATGATGCTTCAAGAATGGTTGCCTTCAAGAGTAGAAGACCTCAAGCTTGTATACCCCAAGCTTCCAGCAAACACTCTAGTTTTAGCTAGGATTTCAACACTTGAATGAAACTTGAAAAACCCTTTGAACACTTGAATGTTGGCCGAAATTTTGAGAGCAAATTACTAGTTCTCTTATTTGATTTTTGCCATCTAAATCCTTTTTAAAACCATGAGAGATGTGCACCTCCTTTTTGGCCAATCAACACCCTTCTTACACATGCAAATGCATGAAGGCTTATTGGACCAAAATGGTCTTGGAAAGACCACCCATTCAAAACTCATCTTACACATGCAAATGCATGTAAGCTAATTGGACCAAAATCTTATCTTGGGAAGACAAGGGGGGGGCACTTGGGCATTTTATAAAAAAATAAATTTCTTTTATAATAAATTAAGTCTTGTTTAATTTTATAACTTTTATAAAATTATAACATCACATGTTATAAGACTTATACTACTTTTATTATGTTATTTAACCCATTAAATAACAAAATAAATTATTCTCTCAAAATAAATTATCCATATAATTTATTAGTTTCTCAAGTGTAATTATTTAGAAAACCAATTTCTAAATATTCTAAGTGTTAATATTTATTTGTGTGATCATATCACAAATAAATATTTAAGTGTTTGTCTAGCTTGTATTTGGGTATGACTCGACTTGGATCATAACGTACTAGCCACATCAATCTAATATGTGTCTTGGGCATACAGACTCCAACAATCTCCCACTTGCACAAGATACATAGAAGATTGATGCAAGTAGTAAAGACCACCTAACTATAGTTTACTACCCCTAATACGTATGACTATATTTCCCATTCAATAACATCATCCCCTTCAAGTCCCTTACTTGAACATGATTTAGGTGAATCTATCATTTATCCTTTCGTTACAGATGTCATGTTAAATCCAGAGACATATAGTGATCACTCTCTGTTTGATTTAACTTTAGCAGGCCTTAGACATCTTACTCTCAACGAATAAGAGGAACAAATCCCTTCTGTAGGTCCCTCTCGGAGGATGACGAACCTAAACCTTGTTATACTAACCCACTAGCGAGTGCGGAATCCAAGCTAGCAAGCAAACCGGGATGAAACAAGCACAAACACAAACACACAAAGATTCACCGATTAACACCACTTGTATTAATGCGAATGAAAGGTTCCGTTTACAAGCTCAATGTTCACAAATGTGTTTTGCAAACTCTCAAAGTGTGTGTGTGTGTTTCGGACAGAATGCTCTCAACTCACTATGTGCATCTATCTATCTTGAACACACTGCATGGGTATTTATACCCATACACAGCAGGTCTGGTCGAAGGATTATTCAGAATGACCGAAAGATCATCTGTCGATCACAAAGCCCTCGAAGGATCCATATTTACCTCGAAGGATGGTATATCCTTCGAGGTTCAACAGTATCCTTCGTTGGACATCTTTCGAGCTCATCGAAGGATAGACATAATCCTTCGATGGCCCATCTTTCGACTCAGACACTTTACAAACATATTCTAACTGTTGGTCCAAGTCAAACCAGGAGGACGGTTGACTTGGTCAACTTACAGGACTGACAAGGACATCGTTTACATCGTGACTGAATACAGACTAAGTACAGACACAAGTGCACCAACAAACTCCCCCTTGGCTGTAGCTTTGTCTCGATCTTCGATGTTTGCAGATTTGTCTCGATCTTGATCATCTTTGATCTTCATGTCTTCAAGACTCTGATGTCCTTTCAAGTCTTCAATGTCGGAGGATCTTCAAAGTCTTCACGTCTTGAAAGCAGAGAGTGTATCAACAAACTACCCGTATCATGTAGGAAGTGTGTTGACAAACTCCCCCTTAACATAAGCTCCCCCTTGAGTTATGCTCGTGAAATACTTGATCTTTATGAAGTGAGATCCTTGTGGTGTTGATGATGGTCAGCGGCAACTCGATCAACTTCATCTTTTGAGTGCCTTCACGTCGTGTCTTCATTCCAAAGCTTGTCATTGTCCATGTTCTCCTAGCCTTTAGAATCTGCACATGCAAGAAATCTAAACGCGTAATGAGAACAACTGCTTGGAATATAGTTAGCATAAACAAATGACACACGAATGACCATGTCACAATCAAACACCGTCCGACAGGTTGAAAGTTTAATAAATTTGTCAATTTAAGTTTCCAACTTTCAAAACTTGCAAATTTTGACCGTTTATGAAGATTTAGTCAGTTCTGTTTTCGTTCAGGTTTCAGGTAACGAAGACTCGAGTTCCAACATCGTACGATCGAAAATAAAGCAGAAATAAAATCTTTTTGGTATTTTTGAATTTCTCAAATGTAAAGACTGAAAGCAGTAAATAAATATATACAGACATTCTTTTTACGAGTTTCGAGGGTAAGAGCATCATATCAGTGTACGGTCATGCCAAACGCTCCTGTTGTTCAGTTAGTTAACATTAAGATAAGCATCCTATAACAATTATCGGTATTGTTGTCCACTTAAGCTCAACTTATCAGATGTAATCATGGCGAGGGGATACGTTAAGGTATAATTTATACTTACCAACCGGTGTTCATCCACATCACGACACATTCCCGTATCAAGGTATGCACGAGGGTTCATCTTACCGGTGAGTATACCGATTATCATCTGTTTGACCGTATATGATGTGAGATTCTCACTTATTTTGATTTGAAAACAAGCCCTATGTGATAAAATCACTTATTGATGAGGAACTTGATTTTCATATGCATGAAGGCACAGGAGCAAGTCCGTGAACAGGTCAGTACTTCCGTACAGCAGAGAGACGAACTTGACTCCCGGATAAATGTGATATTTTATCACTTATTTGATTTGGACATGTGATTGTTTATCACTTATTGAGGTCGAATGCAGTATGTAATATGTACACGTATGTATAGTATCATGGAAGATCTAGACTTGCGTCCCCGTTATTTTTCGGTAAAAGATACAACCATGATACCCAGATGATAAGCAGCATAAAGACCGAATATCTCAGAACCTCGGCAATTTATCAAACGAAATTTCGGTACTAAGACCATATGCCAATGAATGGTTCCCACCTGGTCTTCAGTCGATTTAAGATTTATATCACCCTGCACACTTTAAAATGATTGTGAGCCTACCGATACATCTTATATAGAGCTGCTTATCATTTTTCATTTAAGGTTTAAAGAGGTTTGGATAGACCACTGATGTACTATCATTTTCTCTTTTGCTCGCCAGGAAACTCATTTTTTTTTCTATTGTTTTTGTGTTTTTGAAATTTTTCGATGTTTTTGGATTTTCAGATTTTTGGATTTACTCCCCCTAAAATCAATAACTAAGACAAATTTAAAACACAAAGGTATTTACAAAAATGATTTTCCGACGTTGGTTTACTCTTGCTTGACCTTAATGCCGTTTACTAGTAATAAAAAGTCAAATCTGGATTTGTCAAATGCTTTGGTAAATAAGTCGGCACGTTGGTCATCGGTGTGGACCTTAACAACATCGATTAGCCTTTTCTCAAAGCAATCACGTATGAAGTGATATTTGATTTCGATGTGTTTGGTCTTTGAATGCTGCACAGGATTTCTAGTGATATCTAAAGCAGCAGAATTATCAACGTAAATAGGAGTAGTTAGGAATTCAAAACCGTAGTCCCGCAATTGTTGTTGGATCCAAAGAACTTGGGAGCAACAACTTGAGGCAGCAATGTATTCAGCTTCACATGTTGATGTAGCGACACAAGTCTGCTTCTTGCACTGCCATGTGACTAGGCGATTTCCTAAAAACTGACATCCAGCCGTTGTGGATTTGCCGTCGATTTTGCATCCGCCAAAATCAGAATCACTGAAAGCGACCAATTCAAAGTTATTATCCCTAGGGTACCACAGACCGGTGTCCGGGTAAGCCTTCAAATAACGAAAAATCCTTTTTACAGCTGCAAGATGTGAGGCCTTCGGGTTAACTTGGTATCTGGCAAGCAGGCACGTTGGATACATTATGTCTGGCCTTGATGCTGTGAGGTACATAAGAGATCCAATCATTGCGCGATAGTTTGAGGGGCTAACAGCTTCTCCCTTCAAGTCAGGAGTAATTCCATGATTTGTTGGCAATGGGGTACCAATGGGCGTTGCATCAGACATCTGGAACCGGCTCAAGATGTCACCAACATATTTAGTCTGATGGATGAATATCCCAGACTCAGTTTGTTGCACTTGTAGGCCCAAGAAGAAGGTCATTTCCCCCATAGCACTCATCTCGAATTTATCCTGCATAATGCGCTCGAAATTCCTACACAAGACATCATTAGTAGAACCAAAAATAATATCATCAACGTATACCTGTACCAGAAGAAGATCTCCATCTTGTTCTTTGATGAAAAGAGTACAGTCAATAAGACCTCTTCGAAAACCGATCTCCAGCAGATAGTGAGATAAGGTTGCATACCAAGCTCGCGGTGCTTGATGAAGACCGTAGAGAGCTTTGTTGAGCAACCAAACCCGATCGGGATGGATAGGATCTTCAAAACCTGGAGGCTGTTCGACGTATACCTCTTCTTCAACCACACCATGTAAGAATGCACTTTTCACGTCCATCTGATAAACCTTGAATCCTTTGAAGGACGCATAGGCTAGAAAGATTCGAATTGCTTCGAGACGTGCAACAGGTGCATAGACTTCGTTGTAGTCGATCCCTTCAATCTGACGAAAACCTTGAACGACTAAACGTGCTTTGTTTCGGATAACAACTCCGCGGTCATCCTTTTTGCATTTGAAAACCCAACGGGTACCAATCTTCTTGTATCCAGCAGGTTTCTCTACGAGTTTCCAGACACCCAGCTTCTGGAATTGTTGCAGCTCTTCCTGCATTGCTTCCACCCAAGAGTTATCTTTCAAGGCTTCTTTCCAAGTTCTTGGCTCTTCCTGTGAAACATAACACGCGAAAGACCAATCGTTTTGTTGCCCGGATTCTCGAATAGCCGCATACAAGCCTGCATTGTTGTTGTTTCGCAACATGTTTCTTGTCTGAATTCCACTTTGCACATTTCCTATGATGTTTTGTTGAGGATGGGTATTATGAATCCTTGTTTCAGGATTTTCTCGAACTGGAATATTTATACCCAGGTTGTTAAGATTAAGATCAACAACCAAATCAAGGCCCGAAATTGACGAAGAGGATGATGCAGTAGCCTCAGCTGTTCTATGGGCATCCACTGGAGGAGTACCCTCTGAAGTACCATGAACTGCTGTTGTTGGGGCTTCTTGATCTGTATCTAGAAATTCATCATCCTCTGAAGATTCGTTCAATTCGGCAGCATCGTGAAAATCCTCATTGTCGAGAGTATTATTGTTCACCGAAGATGGTTCTTGATTGACAAGAATTGGACGAACCACCGGTGAAACTGTTGCATTGTCACTCTCTAAAAACATCCTTGCCGCAGCACTTTCTTCAACGGCTTCAACATTGATCGAATAGAAAAAGTCATCGTATTCAAACATCCAAGGTTGACCCGGACATTTGACTGGCAAAGTGTGCCTTTGTACTCTGACCTCAGACCATTCCTCGACCCTTTTAGTCTCTAGATTCCAGACTCGTAAGTTAGGGGTGGCATACCCAAGAAAGTATCCATCAATTGCTTTTGCCCCAAACTTTCCATTAGGATCGATGATTGTGCATGGAGCTCCAAACGGTTCAAGATAAGATAAATCTGGTTTCCGTTTTTGAAGAAGCTCAAAGCAGGTCTTGTTGTGCCTTTTAACTGTAAGGACTCGGTTCAATGTGTAACATGCAGAGGCCACAGCTTCAGTCCAGAATGGAATGGGCAGCTGCGACTCTACCAACATTGTCCTAGCAGTCTCGATCAATGTGCGGTTCTTACGTTCAGCGACGCCATTTTGTTGAGGAGTATAAGCTGCACTAAACTCATGAAGAATACCCTTTGAAGTGCAAAATTCCGCCATGGCATGATTTTTAAATTCAGTACCATTGTCGCTACGTATCCGCCTAACCTTCAACTTATACAAATTCTCAATCTGAATGATTAAGTTTTTGATAATGCCAAAGGTTTCACTCTTGTGTGCCATGAACGCCACCCAAGAAAATCTTGAATAATCATCAGTTATCACGAGGCAGTATTGATCACCCCGAATACTCTTGTGCTTGACAGGACCGAACAAATCCATGTGCAAACGTTCAAGAGGAACTGCCACCGTGTTGATCTTCTTTGAAGGGTGCTTCTTCTTTGTTTGCTTTCCTTTCTGGCACGAAACACAGACGTCTTGAAGATGGAAATTTTTGAGGGGAACACCATTCACCAATTCATTTGAAACCAAATGATTCATTTGGCGTAAGTGAATGTGACCCATTCGTCTGTGCCAAGAGATAGTGTCTTTTTCTGTGGCTTTGGAAACGAAACAAGTTGCTTGTGCAGACGTAGTAATAGCTTGGCTCATATCAAGGACGTACAAATCATTTATCCTTGGAGCTGACAAGAGAATCCATTCTTTTGGAATTTTGAAGCCGGGCTTCAGCACATAACATCCATTAGCATCAAAGTGTACTGAGAACTGCTTGTCACAGATTTGAGAAACACTAAGAAGATTGTGATCAAGTTGTTGCACAAAGTTGATCTTGTCAAAGCTTACAATCCCGTTGGATATCATTCCTTCACCCGTGATATATCCACCTTTATCTCCAGTAAAAGCAACATAACCTCCTCTAATAGATTTGACGTCGTAGAGAAGCTTCATGTCGCCTGTCATGTGCCTGGATGCCCCACTATCAACAATCCAATGACTACTGATAGTTCCTCCTGGAACACCCTGCACATGAACTCAAACTGATTAGTTGGAGATGGGGACCCAAGCCATTGTGGTCTTGGGTCTTCCATTTTCATCAATGACAATAACTTCTTGTCTTTGATGGTTGGTGAATTGTGATGGTCCCCCTGATTCAGTAACCGATTTAGGTTTCCATGTCTGTTTTGTTTTACCAGTGTCTTTCTTTAAAATTTTAACTTCTTGATTGTCTGAAGTTTTTGAATTGTCTGGTTTTACAGAAACAACTGTTTTGTTAACCACATCGGTTTTAATTGCTTTTTCAATTTTCTTGACCTGTTGGCGTTTCTGTTTCTTTTCCCTTTCTTTTACAAGTCGGGGATCTTGTTTTGCAGAAACAGATCGCTTACGATCAGCTTGGTCACGGGGAACATCAACCTTTTCTTTTTGCTTATGAAGATATGGACAATTTCTAATTATATGTCCAATTGTTCCACACTCAAAACATGATCTTCGTTCAACAAACCCCGAAGAATCATGTGATCGTTTATCCGATGATGTAGAACTTTGTGAACCCAAGGTACTAGGCTTTGAACTGTTTTGTTCATTTCTTTTCAGAACAGTAGCTTTCTTGACAAAATCTAAGTTAGATTTATTTTCAAACGTTTCAATTTTGTCCGTTCCCGTCGATTTCACAAAGTTTACATTCTTGTTTTTCTTCTGATCGGGCTTCTTTTGAGTTTGAGCCGGTGATTTTACTTTTGGCTTGGTGTGATTTTGCTGTTTCTGCCCTGCTGGTAATTTCTTGTTGCCAAATTGTTTTCGAGTTTCGGCCTTTGGAATAGGAGGACACTGTGTAACTGTAACACGTGGTCCTGACTTTCCCAAAAACTTGCTAGTCGAATTCTCAAAGACTTTACTGATTAAGGATTGATTAACATTCTTAATAGGAAAATCTTTGTCTGAATAAATCTTATCATCACCAACAAGAGTGTACAGCAAGTTCACACTCTCCGACTCTCTTTTAGACGAGGACTCGATTGCAACAGTCTTAGCGGGTTTTGCAGGTGGATCACATAGAATGTGATTCTCAAGAGGTATGTCCTCATTTTTAACTACCGCATCAGACTTTGCTGAATCAGTATCATCAGATTCATCATCAGAAGAATCAGCATCCTCAATCACAACTGGAGGATCCTGATTCTGTTCAGCAGTTACAAATGTATCTGCTGACCCATCTGAATCTGAGGATACTTCTTTCTGGTATCCGAGTCCTGCTGCAAACTCTTTGACATCTAGAGGCACAGATGGTTCAAAAAACACCCTGTCCTCCTCATCCGGCATGGCATCATAATTATGTCTCACTGGTGGTGGACAATTCTTATAGCCTATGCACGTGACGTCCCTTTTCTCCTTTTGCACCTCAATGATGTGATCCAACACATAGCTGGAACTCAAATAGCTATCTAGCTTGAGTTGGATTGCATCACTTTCCGTTTTTACACAAGCCATTTCTTTTTGCATTGTCTCAAGACGAGATATATACAAATTAATGTCCGTTTGTTTTCTGGAAACCATTTTAGTTAGTTCGGTTTTATCTTTCTTTAATTTTTCGATTACCGACTTAAATTCCTTTTCATGGTTTTCGTAAAACATGTTGGCTTCCGTGCATTTGGAAAGGTCCACAGTCAATTTCTGATTGTGGATAAAAGTCACATCATACTTTTCTTGCAAAGCTTCGTGCTTACTTTGCAACTCACTCAAATTCTCATTCAATGTAGTATGTTTGTCTTGCAAGTCAAACAAACTAGCTTGTAAAGCATCATGTTTGTCTTGCAACTCAGACATACTTTTCTCCACATCAGCACATCTAGCACGCAATCTATCACATTCATCACAAGTAATAGCAGTGGGTTCATCGACACATACCTGACTTGATGAACCGTCGACATTAGCCATAAAGGCTGAATGGAGAGAAGACGAAGCATAAGCAGCTTGATCAACCAGAATAGATCTTCTTTGAGTTTCTGCTGCAGCTTCCTCCAAAAGTTCATCAATATCTGCATCAACCGAAGCACTAGATGTCTCACCCACATGATCATCGCCTGAACTGGATGATTCTTCATCAATACTCCTGCTGTACCCTGAAGAGTCTTCATCTTCAGACGATTCACCACCACTGGCGGAAGATTCTCCACCACTGGTGTGAACTAACTCCTTCACAACTTGAGCAAAACACGCTGTTCCATCGGGAGCATCACCACCCAACTGGATTGACCAGTCACAACCTTCATCCACCTGAACCGCAAGTGCCCAGTTGGTTTGGTTGTTGACAGGCACCAATGTACGCTCATTGTTTCTGTTCTGCTGGTTGCCTTGATTTCTGAAGGGGTTTTGGTTCCCGTGCTGTGCTGGCTTTGTGCATTCCCTTTTAAAGTGACCCCGTTCACCACAGTTGAAGCACTTTACAGCTTGTTTATCGAACCCATACTTGGTGTCTCTCTTACTCTCCAAGCTGGTTCTGCCAGTACTTTCCATCCAATCCTTTGCCCTTCTCACAGCACTCGCAAAGGCCCACTTGATATCCATCAAGTCCATCTCTTCTTTATCAATCTGCCGATAGTCTTCTTGTGTCAGATTAATGTTGCCAATCTGACCTTCAATTAACCCACAGTACGCGCTCACTACAGTGTTAAGCAGCTCCATGTGTTCCTTAGCTACTTCTACACTGACTTTAGAAAAGCTTGAAGTGTCGAGCTGTACTGTACTTGGCTTTGATTGCTGACCAGCAGATGATGTTCCTCCATAACATGCACGTTGTTGTTGAGCAGGAGGAGGAGGAGGTGGTTGTATTGGATTTCCATACATGTCTGTGGTGGGAGGTGGCTTAACAGGAACTTGCACAGGATTGCCATACATATCCGTGCTTGTGACAAACGCCGTTTGCAGTGGAGCATGTGGACCAGTTCTTGCAGACGAAGTACTTGAAGTTCCATAATACATTTCTGGATTTTGTGGCAGTGGAACTCTCTTCGCTTTTAATGTTTCCTCCTGATCCTTGTTTTCCAAAAGCTGCACGAAGTCGTTGATATTTGTAGTTCTCAACACTCCGTTATACTTTAGGATTTCCAAGAAACTGCTCCATTGGGGAGGCAAAGCATCAGCAAACTTCTTCACCACTTCTGCTTGAGTTGTTGTTACACCAAAATTATTCAACTCAGTAAGCAAATGATAAAACCGGCTTGTCATGTCTCCCAAAGACTCCTTATCCATGCACGTGAAACAGTCAAATTCTTTCTTGAGCAGATCATGACGCAACTGACGTGTTGCTTCATTCCCTACTCCTCTGGTTTTCAACCTGTCCCACAACTTCTTGGTTGTCTTGAAGCTGACAAACTGATGGTAGATATCCTTGCTCAACGCCTGAGTGAGAATGGCGTAAGCTTTCTTTTCCAGATCATACGTTTTCTTTTGATCTTCAGGAAGATCGGCAAACGTAGCAGTATCTGAAGCAGCAACTTCTATAGCTTGATCGAAATCTGTGGTGAAACGTATCCACAGTTCGGTATTTTGCCCAAGTACGTATGTACGAAATCTGTCAACCCAGCCCGGATATTCATTTAAATGCATCAACTTCGGAGGACGATTCAAACTTCCGGTTTCGCTTTCGCTCAACAAAATACTTTGGATGCTCGGAGTTTGATTCGATACTAATGCCCATTGACTTGATGATATGGCATTTGCTTGTGAAGATGTTGATACCGGAGACTCGGCCCATGAAGGTGATAGGCTTGTGCACGTGTACTTTCCACTATCGGGAGCCGGTGTACCCCACCATGAGGGAGTGGAACCTGAACTTGTATATTTTCCACTGTCTGGAGCCGGATTCCACCAATTCGGATTCATGATTGACAAGAAAAATAAATTCTATATCAATGTCTTGAAAGATGATGGCCACCCGAAAGATCACACACAGCCGAAGGATTCTGGTTCGAAAGATCTGAAAAACAGAAACTTGTTAACAATAAACAGACCACAAACGAAAGATCAACACTTGTTCGAATGATCAACAGTGTTCGAAAGATCACTGTTGACTTTCGAGCAATGGTTTCGAAAGATTCAAAATTTCGAAAGATTCACACTTGAAAGATCCTAATCTTTCGAGATAAATCCTTATCTTTCGAACAACTATCTTTCGAATTGATTCCCTTGATCGAAGGATAATCCTCTGATTTCGAAGGATGGATCGAAAGATGGTTATCTATCGAGCCTTCCTTGATCGAAAGATGAACTTTCGATGTCGAAAGATATCCTTCGAGTCCTACTGACACGACTGACACAGATGTGAAAGGTTGGTGAAAAGGTGATAGGTTGGTAAGGTCAACTTTCGGCAAAAGGGATGGTCAGATTGTACTTTCTACCAACTTTGAAAATATTGCCCAAAATGGACCACCTTATCCAGAAACCAATCACCGGAATAATGACCGGAATTTGGCCGGAATTCACAAAGTCACTTAAACACAAGTTTTAAGTTACCCAACCCGCTTTTAAACACACCCGGTTGGTTTAGAACACGTTTTTATGCCAAGAAATCCAAGAAAAACACTAAAAACGGGATCTAAACCAAGTGTCCAAGAACTTGAACAAAACCCGGTTTTAAACAAGGTAAAGAGCCTTAGCTCTGATACCACTTGTAGGTCCCTCTCGGAGGATGACGAACCTAAACCTTGTTATACTAACCCACTAGCGAGTGCGGAATCCAAGCTAGCAAGCAAACCGGGATGAAACAAGCACAAACACAAACACACAAAGATTCACCGATTAACACCACTTGTATTAATGCGAATGAAAGGTTCCGTTTACAAGCTCAATGTTCACAAATGTGTTTTGCAAACTCTCAAAGTGTGTGTGTGTGTTTCGGACAGAATGCTCTCAACTCACTATGTGCATCTATCTATCTTGAACACACTGCATGGGTATTTATACCCATACACAGCAGGTCTGGTCGAAGGATCATTCAGAATGACCGAAAGATCATCTGTCGATCACAAAGCCCTCGAAGGATCCATATTTACCTCGAAGGATGGTATATCCTTCGAGGTTCAACAGTATCCTTCGTTGGACATCTTTCGAGCTCATCGAAGGATAGACATAATCCTTCGATGGCCCATCTTTCGACTCAGACACTTTACAAACATATTCTAACTGTTGGTCCAAGTCAAACCAGGAGGACGGTTGACTTGGTCAACTTACAGGACTGACAAGGACATCGTTTACATCGTGACTGAATACAGACAAAGTACAGACACAAGTGCACCAACACCTTCTTGACTACATACGTCTCTCACAATCACCTTGTACCACACCTGAGTTTAGCCTTATGTACTGCCTTGCTACAGACAGCTAAGAACTAGGTCAAGGTATAACACTTGGTGAATATCAAGACCCAATATGTATCTAAGGTCTGAGGATACTATGATATTCGCCTTTACTCAAATTTACTTATGATCAATCAGAAATGATTCCATGCAGTAATATTTGAGAGCGAGTCAGTCCAATATTCGGACCCCACAAATATCTATGAACTTTGGCAGCAACACTTTGCTCTATATTCATTCTAAATGAATATCCACCAATCCAAGTTCATAATAGTCTTACATTCATATTTGTTCCCACAATTATGATCGACTACGGACATTTAGAATAATTAACTTATTCACGGATTTAAACATGCTAATATGAAACGTAACTCAAAATACCATAAAAGAGTTAAATTAACAATTGTTTCAATATCCAAATACAAAATAGATCAAATCCAATCACTAGAATATCGAAGTCCTAAGGCACATGTATGACCCTCATGTTTTGCCCTGTCAAGGAGCTTCGTGAGTGGATCCGCAATGTTTTGATCGGTGTGAACTTGGCGGATACATATCTTTCCTTTTTCAACTTCATCCCTTATGTAGTTGAATCTCCGCTCGATATGTCTAGTCTTTTGGTGCGCACGAGGTTCCTTGATTTAAGCAATCGCACCCTCATTATCACAAAAGATCTCTAGGGGGTTTGAATGGTAGGGACCACCCCTAGGTCAACTATGAATTTCTTCAACCATGCAGCTTCCTGGGCTGCCAATGAAGCAGCGATGTATTCTGATTCTGTAGTGGACAATGCTACCACGTCTTGTTTTGAGCTCTTCCAAGAGACTGCTCCTCCATTTAAAATGAAGACATACCCCGATTGCGATCGAGAATCACTTCGATCGGTTTGGAAACTCGCGCCCGTGTAACCCTTTACAACGAGTTCCTCCTCGCCAGATCCATATATTAAAAACATATCCTTAGTCCTTCTAAGGTATTTTAATATGCACCTAACAGCCTTCCAATGACTGTTACCTGGATTTTGCTGGTATCTACTCGTCATGCTCAAGGTGCATGACACGTCCGGTCTAGTGCATATCATTGCATACATGATGGATCCTATAGCAGACGCATATGGGACTCCTTTCATTTTCTCTTGCTCATCCTTTGATCTTGGACATTGAGATGTATTCAATATTGTCCCCTTTTGAATAGGTACAAAACCTTTCTTAGAGTTCTCCATTTGGAACCTATTCAAGACTTTGTCAATGTATGCACTTTGGTTTAAACCTATCAAGCGCCTTGATCTATCCCTATAGACCTTTATTCCCAGAATGTAGGCGACTTCACCAAGATCCTTAATGGAAAAACAACTTCCAAGCTAAGCTTTTACACCTTCCATGGTTGGAATGTCATTTCCAAATAGTAGAATGTCATCGACATACAGTACTAAGAAAGTGATGATGCTCCCACTAGCTTTCTTGTACACACAAGCTTCATCGCCGTTCTTGATGAATCCAAAATTCTTAATTTCTTCATCAAAACGGTGATTCCAACTTCTAGATGCTTGTTCAATCCATAGATTGATTTCTTTAACTTGCATACTTTGTCAGGATGTTTTGGATCGACAAAACCTTCAGGCTGAACCATATAGACATCTTCATCAAGATATCCATTGAGAAATGCCGTTTTGACATCCAATTGTCAGATCTCATAGTCATAATATGCAGCTATGGCAAATAATATCCTGATTGACTTTAGCATTGCCACATGCGAGAAGGTCTCATCATAATCAATCCCTTGAGTTTGAGTGAAACCTTTTACTACAAGTCTTGCTTTATAAGTATCCAAGTTACCATGCATATTTGTTTTCTTCTTGAAAACCCACTTACTTCCAACTACTTTAGAGTTAAGTGGTGGCACAACCAATTCCCAAACTTGGTTATCATACATGGATTGCATCTCTATGTTCATGGCTTCAAGCCATTTGTCACAATCAGTTTTTGGCATTGCTTCATGGTATGTGGTTGGTTCATCTGAATCTACCACGTAGCATCCATCCATGAAAAATCCATATCTTTCAGGTGGATTACTAATTCTACCAGATCTGTGAACATTTTGTGCGTACTGATCAACCTCTTGATCGTTTTCAACAATCTCTTGTTGAGTGCTAGTATCAACTAAACGTGTATCGTCTTGTGGTTCTTAATCCTCCTCAAGTTCCACTGTTCTATCACTAGTTCCTTCCATAAGGAACTTAGCTTCTAAGAACTTACCCTTTCGAGCAACAAATACCTTTTGCTCAGTTGGGTCATAGAAATAATATCATATATCATCTTTAGGATATCCTACAAAGATACACTTAGTAGATCGGACTTCCAATTTATTTGGAGTGTATTGCTTAACATAAGCTTCACAACCCCAAACCCTTAAGAATGATAATGATGGAGGGCTTCCATGCCATATTTCAAAAGGTGTCCTTTCCACTTTCTTGGTTGGGGCCATATTTAATATACGGACTGCGGAGAGCAAAGCGTAACCCCAAAACGATAGAGGTAATGTGCTTCTAGCCATCATAGATCGAACCATATCTAATAGAGTTCGATTTCTCCTTTCGAACACACCATTGTGTTGTGGTGTTCCAGGTGGAGTAAGTTGTGAGATAATCCCACAACTCCTAAGATGATCTTGAAAAGCACCACTAAGGTATTCACCTCCTCTATCGGTGCGAAGGACTTTGATTGTTTTCTTGAGTTGATTTTCTACTTCACTTTTGAAGTCTTTGAACATTTCAAATGCTTCATCCTTGTGTCTTAGTAAATACACATAACCATAACGACTATAGTCGTCGGTAAAGCTAACGAAGTATCTTTCACCATTCCTAGTCATCAGCTTAAAAGGACCACATACATCTGAATGTATGATACCTAGTAAGTCTTTAGCCCTTTCAAAAGTTCCACTAAAGGGTGTCTTGGTCATTTTGCCTTGTAAACAAGATTCGCATACATCAAATGAATTATCTTCATTTGTATTCAAAAGACCATTTTTCTGAAGTGTATGCATGCGATTCTTGCTTATATGTCCAAGGCGACAATGCCAAAGGTAGGAATCACTCAAATCCATTTTGAGTTTCTTGTTGGTTACTTGGTGCATTGAGCTATCGTATGATGCGTTATCATGATCTAATTCATAAATACCATTTAAAGACATAGCTTTAAAATAAAACACATCATTCATAGAAACATAAATGTCTTGGTTAACAAATTCAAATTTAAAACCACATTGTCTCAAAAGGGAAACAGAAATTATGTTCCTAGTCAAACTAGGAGCATATAAAACATTCTTCAAAATAACTTCCAAACCACTTGGAAGCTTTAAAACGTAGTCTCCTTGAGCTTCGACTTCAACCTTTGCTCCGTTGCCCATGAAGAGACTAGCGTCTCCCTTCTTATAATGTTTATTTCTTTTGAACCCCTGCAACGAATTGCAAATATGAGTTCCACATCCGGTATCTAGTACCCATGTGTTAGAAGAAATAACATTAAGCTCAACATGTATCATAAAGATAGTACCTGAGGTTTGCCCTGCATCCCTCTTGTTTTTCAACTCGTTGAGATAGGTTGGACAATTTCTCTTCCAGTGTCCTATCTCACCACATCCAAAACATGGGTCGTTCATAGCAACCTTTTGCTTCTTCTCCTTCATTTTGGTGGGTTCTGCTTTAGCTTTTCCCTTTCCCTTTCCCTTGACGTGTCCCTTTCTTTTAGCATAGGTTGCTTTAGAGTCGGGGTGGGGCCTCTTCTTGTTGCCTCCTTCATTAATCGCTAGGACGGGTTAAGCCTTTTTGCCCATTCCTGCTTCGGCCGTTTTGAGCATTCATGAAGCTCACCAATGCTCTTGTCCCATCCATTCATGTTGTAATTCATTACAAAGCTCTCAAATTTCTTTGTTAAAGAGTTGAGGATCAAATCCGTAGCCAACTCTTTAGAGACGGGACAATTTAGCCATTCGAGGCGATCAATGTGGTTTTTCATCTTGAGAACATAAGATGATACTGATTGGGTTTCCTCCATTCGACATGCATGAAGCGCCCGAACAGTTTCGAAGCGTTCTACCCTTGCTTGTTGTAGGAACATTTCCTTTAACTGGGTAATCATGTCGTATGCCCCATGATGTTCAAAATCCTTTTGAATTTCGGGAATCATAGTTCCCAACATGAGGCATGAGGCTTGCATGGAGTCCTCGGTATACTTAACCCAATCATTGTAGGCTTCCACATCTTCCACGTTAGGTTCATCGGGAATAGGATCGTCCAACACATATGATATCTTCTCTTGCTTGAGAACGATTCTCAAGTTTCGAAACCAATCCATGAAGTTGTTATGATTGAGACGATCCTTTTCAAGGATGGTTCTTAGTGATAGGTTTCGGACGGTAAGGTTAATCGGGTTTGCATTGTTAGCGGCCATCTACAAAATTTAACAAGTTCAATTTTACTATTTTCGATATTATTATATTTTAATTATTAATACCCTTTTGTGTCTTTAAAGACAATTAATAATTAAAATCTAGAATCCAACGTTACATTTAAATATTGGTTAGGTGACCTTTATCCCTCTATTTAAATTAACAAGGTAGTCAACGTTTGACAATTGCAACTCTTTGCAATTTCTAGCCATATGGGATCGGTTAAACATCTTTATGTTTAGTTGGCATGTTTAATCCCATCAACACCTTTGTTCCCCATGCTTCAGTGCAGGGACGGACCTGTAGTGTAAACGGGCGTAGCCCGGGCTACGGCTCAAGTTTTTACGAGTAGTGTAAAAAAAAATTTTCTCGATTTTTATACACAGGACATCCCTGAACAAGTACGAGGACACCCCTAAAAAATTTTGGGATACCCCTGAGTTGAAGGTCTAGTTCCGCCACTGCTTCAGTGACCCTAAGTTCATGGTTTCCAAATCAAGTTGTCCAACTTACACACACGTGTGAGTTTATACACATAAGTGGTTAGGTGACTTTTATCCCACAAACATGGTAAACCCACCTCGAACATACAAGTTCCCTCAAATGTGGTTAGGTGACCTTTATCCCACAATAAGAGTTCCCAAGTGTTTCGAGTGTTGTATAAAAGGATGGTGTTTGACTTGTTTTATAAAAGGGTTTTTAATATTTCAAAATTCTAGTTTAGAAAATATTATGTGCCATACATTTACATGCATTCAAATCAATGGTACTTTAGCGAAAACAAATTTTCAAGGTTCTTTTTAATAAAACCCATTTTATTATAAAAATCATTAATTTTTAATAAAACCTTTTATTAACCATTTTAATGATTTTCTTAAGAACCAATTTTACGCTTGTTGTTGATTATTAATTTGTTAAGTCATGCATATCCAAATATCATTAAAACAATATAAATAAACAACCACACAGGCATAACATACATAACAATAGGTGCATAACCATAGCCAACTATTTTGACAACACTTGTTAGCCGAAACAAGTGTGCCAAAAGGTCCTTCCTAAAGGGTGAAAAATGACACAAGTAATGTGTCGATGAACTCCCACTTGATCCCGCATCCAAATGATTTAAGTCTCCTTCTTGTGTTGTGATTTCTCCACCTTCTTTGAGCTTCCAAAAGTCTTTTATTTTCAGTTCCAAACTCCTTTGGACTTCAAAAAATGTGTTTTAGTTATCGGGTTAAAATCCCGTTGAGAACGATGAAGTTCTTTGGACCGAATATTATGGTCCAAACCAAAACCACATTTTTGTGTGCATCTTCTTTTACAAAATATATCCTAATACATTTTTTCTAGTAAAATAAAATGCACATAATCTATTTATTTTACATACCAAATGAAAATAAATAAATTACATATCTTATAATGGAAGAACAAAATAATAATTATTACAACCCTTGAATAAATAATAAAATGAATCACAACACAATCATTCAACACAAGGTCATGGCTAGGTCATATGCACCAAAATATATATCCAAATATATACATTAAAATCAAGAAGCAAAATGGTTCCCTTTTATAACCATTTTCGGTTATGTATAAAAAACCGAAAAGGTAATTTTTTAATCAAACAAACAAATCATCCATATGAAATAATTTTTCAAGATTTCCTTATGCATGTAAGAAAATAATCTTGAAAAACAAAGGGTTAACCATGTTAAAATTTTCGGCCATAGGGTTTTATTCAAACCCGAAACCCGAAATTTTTAATCTATTGAAGCATGCATTCATATAAGCGGCTCTAGATGCCATTGATGGGATTTTCACATGTTTATCAAAGTAATTTCATCCATATGAAATAAAAACGCAGCGGAAATAATATTTAAAACATGTTACTTTTAAGATATAACTATCATTTATATGCAAAATCCCAAAACCCGGATCCATATATGAAAATGCATACTATCAAACACAACCATAGGATGTTTAGAAAACTACCTTCTTGGAGTACAAGAACTTGAAACGGATGATGCTTCAAGAATGGTTGCCTTCAAGAGTAGAAGACCTCAAGCTTGTATACCCCAAGCTTCCAACAAACACTCTAGTTTTAGCTAGGATTTCAACACTTTAATGAAACTTGAAAAACCCTTTGAACACTTGAATGTTGGCCGAAATTTTGAGAGAAAAATTACTAGTTCTCTTATTTGATTTTTGCCATCTAAATCCTTTTTAAAACCATGAGAGATGTGCACCTCCTTTTTGGTCAATCAACACCCTTCTTACACATGCAAATGCATGAAGGCTAATTATTGGACCAAAATGGTATTGGAAAGACCACCCAATCAAAATCCATCTTACACATGCAAATGCATGTAAGCTAATTGGACCAAAATCTTATCTTGGGAAGACAAGGGGCGGCCCACTTGGGCATTTTATAAAAAATAAATAAATTTCTTTTATAATAAACTAGTCTTTAGCCCCCGCGTTGCAGGGAGGTGATGTAAAACCGTGCTACCAGCCGAGTAGCAACCGAACAGTGATCAAAATGATATTAAAATACGAATTTCTAACATAAAACGGCTTACGTGACGTGAAACGTAGATAAAGTCGAATTTATACTGACACATATAAAAAGTCGAGGACTAAAAAAAACTTGAGGGATCAAATGTGACCACTAAACACCGTGCTTAGTAGCAACCATATCCGGGAAAAAAAAGCCTAAAACAAAAAGTAATAAAAAAATTAAACTCAATTAACTACGGGGAAAATGAAAAATATTAAAGTTCACTAAAAGAAAAAGAAAAAAATACATAAACACAAAGGAAACACCCACAAAAGACAAAATATACACTATTTCTCAATACCGATACATATTAAAAAGTGAAGGGGTTAAAAAACATGAGGGATCAAATGTGATCACTAAACAACGTGCTAAGTAGCAACTGAACGACGACCATATACGGGAAAAAGTCCAAAACAAAAAACTAATAAATATCTAAACTCATTTAACTATGGGGAAAATTATAAGAATAGAAGTTTTATAACAAAAATAAATAATATTAAAGTTCACCAAAATAAAAAAAATAGAAAAAAAAAATTAGCATAAAGGACAATCCAAAAAAATAGACACTATTTCTCAGATGTTATAAATCAATATAGATAAATAAATATATAATAATAGATAATAAATAATTGATATTATGTTAATTTACCATTCATATATTTTATTATAATTAGAGTGTTTTATATTATTTGTAGTTTAAAATTAAAATATCATTAATTTTTAAGAATTCATGTGTTGATTTATGTTGCCATAATGGACGAATCATAAATAATTAAGTAGGAATTGATGCTATGTTTATTGGATAATTATGCAAATAGTAATAATAATAATGATAATGATAATAAAATTATTTTTAAATAAATTAAAAGTAAAATTGTGAGATTGAAGGAGAGATTGCCATGTAGCATTAATTGGAGTCTTTTATTAATATTTAGATTAAGTCTTCTTTAATTTTATAACTTTTATAAAATTATAACATCACATGTTATAAGACTTATACTACTTTTATTATGTTATTTAACCCATTAAATAACAAAATAAATTATTCTCTCAAAATAAATTATCCATATAATTTATTAGTTTCTCAAGTGTAATTATTTAGAAAACCAATTTCTAAATATTGTAAGTGTTAATATTTATTTGTTTGATCATATCACAAATAATATTTAAGTGTTTGTCTAGCTTGTATTTGGGTATGACTCGACTTGGATCATAACGTACTAGCCACATCAATCTAATATGTGTCTTGGGCATACAGACTCCAACATACTTGTCTATAATGTTGTTGAATGGTTAGCCTGACCTATTTGTCTTATTGTTTGGTTAGTCGAGCTGTGTGGCTCACGTATTTTGATCACCAGTACTGTCAGGATTGTTTTTGAATGTTTTTACAGCTTTGTAGTTGTTCTCGTGTGTGAGATGTATGTTCCAGTTGCAAATCGTGTGATTTTGTATTTTGTTGGAACTTGTTTTGTTGTATCTTGTAGACCGATGTATACATTGTTGTCAGTCTTGTTGCTTGAATCTTGTGATTCATTGTTTTAAAAGTCATGTGACTTTTATGTGTTATCAGATGTGTATCTGATGATGCTTGAACAAACATGTATTCTTTTGGTTATTGGGATCGCCATGTGCTTTTTTTCTTATAAAGGTTATGTTATCTTAAAGATGTAATCTTCCATGGTGTTTGTCTTTATCTCACTGGTCTAGGAATTCTTATGTTTTGAGTCTGACCGTAGTGTGATTTGTGTAGGATTATTATGTTGATGATCTTATTAGTTTCGTGTTTGTCTCTTTGAGACTTATCGTCGATCGTAGTGATGTTAGTTCACTGGTCTAGGTGATACTTGTTTGTTTTTTCCACTGGTCTAGGGTCGTTTGTAGATTCTTCGTGTTGTTGAGTCTAGTCCCGTTAGATCGTAGTGTTGTTTCTTGAATGGTTTTATTGCCTCGTGTTGTCTCTTGTGTAAGAGATGTTTTCTAATCTTAAAATCATGTGATTTTGTGGATTATCAGAATTTGTTTATGCTGTAACTGTTGTCTGATGTAGACTTGTGTAATTCTTGTTTTTTCAGACTTGGTTTTGAATCTTTTGATTCGTATTATGTGGTTCAGACATCGTGAAGTTGTAAAAGGTTTTGCTTGATTAAAATTAGTCTTTAAGTTCTTTACAAATTTTTCTATGGATAGGCATTTTGTAAATATGTAAAAGTTTTTGATCAAGTAAAGTTTGTTTTAAGTTCTTCACAAGTATTGTTTTTAGACTTGGTTCTGAATTTTATTGTCGTTTGACTTTATATGTTATATTCGATTCTGTTATGCAATCATAAAATACTTTTTTATTCTAGTATGTTGTATGCTTGTTCTTGTCAGTGATGCATACAAAGGTTTTGTTGTGTCTGTGGCATTTTTTTTGTGCATTCTTTGTTAACAGAGAATCTAAAGTTCATTGGTTAATTAAAGATATATTTAAAATAGACATTGTTTTGAATTTTATGGTTTTTTGTTTATCAAGATTGGTTTTGATCGTATTTGGAATTGTGTGATTCCTTGTTTTATCTGTTGGTTTAAATCCGATATACCCAAAATCTTGTGATTCCGTGTTTGTTAGATTGTGTTTTCTGACTTGTTTTTTGTGATAGAAAATACTTCAATTTGTTTCTTGACATGTTTTCCTATAATTAATGATTGTGTTAAAGGTCATGTCTTGAATAAAAGATGTTTTAAGAAAAAATGGTTTTGATTGTGATGTAATTAGGTGAGTACTTTGCATGGTCTTATACATAGTTGTGTTTTTAACTAGTTTCTTCGTTCAATTTGAGTGGAAATGTGTTAACAACGTATAATGTCTAAATAAGTTTTGATCCAATTCTATTGCTCAAAGTTGAAACATTTTTTTTTACTAGAAGTACATCTTGTTTGCTGCATAGTCAGGTATAATCTTTGCTTGAAAGGTGTGTTAGAAAATAAACAAAGATAAAATGCTTTTATTTTCTCATGTGCTAGATTTAGGACATTATTGTAGTTCTTCGTTTGGAGATCTGATTGTCAGGTAGATTTAGTGAGGTGTTTGTTGGTTCAAATCATCTTATGATTGATCTATAAGTGTTTGTTGATAAATTCTTGCTGGTTCAGTTGAATTTATTGTCTGAATATGGTATACTAGCATGTAAACCGGTTAGTTGTCCTATAGGACTAAACCACAATTTGAATGTTATGCTAAATAATAATAGTGGTTTGTTTGATAATGTAACTGGATATCAGCAGTTAGTAGGGAAACTGATTTACTTGTCTCATACCTAATATTTCATATGCAGTACATTTTTTAAGTCAATACATGCATAGCCCTACTGAGGGTCATTTAAAGGTAGCACTTCACTTATTGAGGTATCTTAAATCTGCTCCAGGTAAAGGTGTCTTGTTTAGTAAGTCTGAGATGTTTAATCTTTGTGCTTATAGGGCTATGTGTGCATCTGCATGTGAGGTTATCTGGTTAAAAAACTTTGTTGAATGAGCTTAATGTAATTGTTAGTATTCATATTTCTTTGCATTGTGATAATATTGCTGCAACATCAATTGCAGCAAATCCAGTGTTTCATGTTCAGACCAAACATTTTGAGATTGATTATAAAATGTATTGGGATTAAGTCTGATTTTCAATTGGCTGACTTGTTCACAAAAGAGGTGTTAGTTAAAACACATTATATTTTCTGTGAAAAATTAAATCTTTTTGACTTGTTTCAATAATGAAGTTGTGGGGAGGTGTTAAAATATGTGACATACATCTTTGTTATGGTTCAACTTCATATTTTTTAATAAGTCTAATTTGGTTTTTTATTTGTTACATGTTATGGGACTGGACTGCTTGCTGACTTGGCTTGTTGGACTCACTTGCTGACTGGGCTTGCTGGGCCTTAGAGAAGACTGGTTATAACAACCCGGTTTGCTTGGATTCGGTTCACCCGGGTTTCCTATATAATGTTAATACCCGGCTCTTGGTCTCATTATCTGAGATTTTTTCCTTCTCTCTCATTTGTTCTCTCAGTTTGGCGATTTAGGGTTTCGTACAACAAATCTCGTCGGTTTGCTGATTAATCTTTGATTCTTGTGTTCGTGTATGTCGATCGTCAAGTTGATGATCGTCTGAGAGTTCGAGAGTGTGTCTCAGTTCATGTTTCAGTTGTAATTTTAAATATTCAGGTTTTTTTTGGGTTTTATAAATTCTCTTGTTTGGTTATTCTTGTGTTTGTTCAGTGGTACCATCATTTTGACAGTTAACGAAGACGATAAGGATTTTGCCTTACACACCACCAAACCCGTGATAGAACCCCCGGGGTTCTATTTGCTAACGATTCACACCCCTCCCTAGAAGAAATCGTTGGGAGGGGACTCGAACCCATGACCTTCAAGGAAGGAACCCCACCAAGGTCAGTAAACCTGCTACCTCTGACCAGTTAGATTGCCCATCATTGTTACCAGCATTTGGGTCGTCTTGATTCGAAACCGAACAAAACCATGAAGAAACTGATCGTACCAAATGTTCTCTTAAAAGTCTGATATACGTGAGATCATGTTTTGCATTTCACTTGAAATACCATGGAGCCACAACATATTGCAAGGAGCATCCCAATGCGGGATCCGTAAGCTAGGGTTTTGTATGCCAATAGGTGTGGCACGTTAGGACGAGCGTCCATGAGGTATCTGGTGGGTGTTTGAGACCTTAATATGGTGAGCCAATGAGAGTGTAATGTCGCATTTATTTGTTTTTATATATTATAACAATTAATTATATTTTTTTCAAATAACTTGTACCCTTAGCTTTGAAAAAACGACATACACAAGTTTGCTTCTTTTTTTCCAAATGTTATGATATAAATTTTACCGAAACCGAGCTTTTTTCAAAGTAAAGTTTTTTTGGGTCACTTAAACGTTTTACAGTTTCGGTGTATGCTTAAATACGATATCCAACCGAATTTTATTTGTTTATTTTTTGATAATAATAAAAAATAACTCTTATTATAATATTAAAATAATAAAAGTATTAAAAAACTATATATTATTATAATATTAAAATTACTATTCATTAGCTTCTAATTTTAATATATGTATAATAATGTATAATGTATAATTCAGCACCAACTTTTGGTGTTTTTTATACTGGTGCCGGTTTTTACGTTCATGTACCGATACCGAACAAGACCGTACCGGTGTTTTCGATACCAGTACTGGCTTGATAACGGTTGACACCAAGCTTATCCCAACACGTGACATTAAAAAAATGATTAAAGTTAAAAGGTAAAAAAAATAATTATTATTATAATATTAAAATAATAAAAGTATTAAAAAAACTATATATTATTATAATATTAAAATTACTATTCATTAGCTTATAATTTTAATATATGCATAATATAATTGTTTAAAAAAGTTACGAAATTGTATTAAAAATTAAAAAAAAAAATCACTCACCACTTACGAGGTATAAAGGCCTATTAATGTGTTGTATAGACTTCCTCGCCACTCTTTCATAGTTGAACTTGTTTCTTGATTTGTTGTATAGGCCTATTTCATATATGCTTTGGTGTGTAAATTACTTCTATAATTTATTGCCTAAACTTTACTCGCCTATATTTCTAGTTGTTTAATATGGAGATTAAAAGTCAAGAGTGTTTGCAAGAAAAAAGAACTGGAGCTTGAAATATAAAAAACTATGGGGAAAAACATATATGAAAATACGGTAAAAAACACACACTATGAGTTAAAACATTAGGTATTGGGTATGTTTGGCAAAAGTAGTTGGTGACTGGAAGCTGGTGGTCGGAAGCTGGTAGCTGGTACGGTAGCTAGTAGCTGTAACTTTTTAGATATATTTGGTGTTTGGCAGAGTAGCTGGAGCTTTTAATAAAATGTTTAAAATGACTAAAATGGACATAACTAAAAATTTAAAAAGTTTGTGCATTAAAAAGTTTATTATCTTTAGAGGTTAAAATAGTTATTTTTTCCTTAAAACCTTGTAGCTCCTTCTAAACGCTACTAGTAGGAGCGATCAACCAAAAGCTTCAAGCTCCTAACCTAAAAGCTTCAAGTTCTTTCAACCAAACAATGCTTTTTATTGAGTAGGAGTTTTTTCTTAAAATTTAAAAGCTAGAAGCTCCTAAAAGCCCCTAAAAGCTCCATGCCAAACATACCCATTGTAGTTATAGGGTTAACTTATTCTACAAATGCTCTTAATTGTAAGAAGTGTAAGAAAGCTTCATTTTTAGGAGCCTTTGTACACTTATTATTTTAAGGAGCCTTTGTATTTGATCCTAATCCTGTAGTTATATGTGAAATTTTAATGTCTAAACTTGCTAATGAATAAATATGGTATTTTATAATATGTTGTGTTCAGGTTTATCTAATTTAATTTAACCCTCCAGTTAAAACTTGTCAACCATACAACTAGATACATGTAACAGAATGTTTAACAACCTAAAGAGGGGGTTGGATGGGCTGTAAGTTCTTGTAGAACTTTTAGTAATTTTGTAAACAATACAAAATAATTGTCGTAGAAAAAGTAAAGATAAGGGAAGAAAAAGATATCACATAAATGCAACGATATTCTGTATCTCATTAGAATTGCAAATTATTTGAGTAATGGTAGAGGATTTTTTTTCTTGATCTTGATCTTCTGTTGTACAATAGTCTTTGAGACAAAATGTGAATTGTAAAATCACTCGAGAATGTAAATAGGTATTCTGTATTTCATATGTTGAGTTGATTTTAAAAATATAGTTCTTTAGATAGAGGAGATGAGAGAGATCGGAAAAAGCCATTATACTTTTACGATTTGTGTGACCCAATTGCACCCGCGTCAACCCCATGAAAAAATTCCTAGATCCACAAAAACCAGGTCATAAAAAGTGGTAATGGACCAACCCTGGAGGGATCGTGGTCCAGTGAGACCAAATGACCGATCTAGGAGAAATAGTCAACACACGCTAGGATCGTATGTGTTATTGTCGAGCATCCCTTTACCCATGCAACCAAAGTAAATATAATTCTAGAGAATGTGCATGATTCGAATGGGAAAGAGTTCACATGGAAAGGCGTTTAGTGCATACGCTTTTTGGTCACTTATGCTTATATTTTCGAATGTCCTAATGATTAAGAAAAAATGCGTAAGCATCCATTTGTCGGGAATGGAAGCCACTCCCAATATGATACGTTGAAAGAACGCTAGATAGAAGTTTGTTTTTGACAAATTAAATAAGATACGAGTAGCCCACCAAGTTAAAACAAAGAGAAACGTCAATTACTTCTTTTCACATTTGACGTGATCCACACGTTTGGACTTTTAATATTCTAAACTTTATTCTTCATTTAAAGACTCGCTGGTATGCACTTTCTAAAGTCTCTATTGCTAAACAATTAAAAACACGTTATTATATGTGCTTACATTTGACCGTTTTAAACAATTAGTTCAGACTTGAGACCCTTAAAAGTCGCATATATTACCGTTTGAAATACCCCAAACCAACTAGCTGACTTACTAGAAGCAAAGCTTGTAAAACCATTACCGGGTATGACTCAAGCCAGATCGGGTATGGAACTGGTTTTAGAGAAGTGATTATTTTTTTCAATTCGGATTTTGACCAGTTAGAGTCGGGTATATACGAGATAAAACCAGTTTTAATTCATAGGGTATTGGCCCGATATATAATCGGCTGGTAGGGCCGGTCTTTCAATACCCGGTTTCAGGTTTTTTTTGTCATGTTCGGTTTTGTACCCGGTTTTTGTGCATCTTTAGATTGTCTTGTCGGTATTTCAATACCCGGTTTCAGGTTTTTTTGTCATGTTCGGTTTTGTACCCGGTTTTTGTGCATCTCTAGAATGTTTTGTCAAAGAGAGACGATGTTTCACTGATTCGTTGTCTTTAAAAAGGTTTAGTTTGACCAATGACCAATGAGGACCATCAAGAATGTGGACAAATCATAAACGAGTTTTTATTACGATTGTTTAATGCTTTTTTTAACAAAAAGGCTATATATACATCATTAAAGTAATGGTTTAATGATATCTAGGCCCACCTCTTTCAACCAACATGACCAAACTTTGATCACAGACCAAACACCCAAATAAACAATTCTCTACCTACCAATCTGTTGCATCTATAAGTAATAAAATTATCTTCTTTCAACAACAAAGAAGAAAAAAATGAAAAAAAAAAAAATAATGTAACTGTATTAACCATCATTAAACAATACCAAGCTCTATACACAACAAACCTAAGAGCAACAACGGTTTCTCTACGCTCAAAAACTACGGAAAATGGAGACGAACGGAAAATCAAAACGAAAAAAAAAAAGTTGTTCATAAGATTAAACCTCTATTATCGACATTTGATTATATAAAGCTTCAGATAACACATGTTACATTAACAGATCCGCATGCTTCGCGGGTAACTAAAGATCTGCAGCAGCAAAAGAAGCAATGTGTATTTAGAATTTATATGAGATTTAAAATATAGGAAAATTGGTATTTAATAAACCAACCTTTGGCCAGTTGGTAAATAATAATCCAACCTACAGAATTGGTATATAATAATCCTACCTATCAATATGTTGGTTCTCAATGAACCTCCGTTAGTTTTTTTTAACTGAAGTTAGTTTTTAAGTTTTATTTATTACACAAACAGTCCCTGTAGTTGTAATTTACTAGTTTTAACTATGAGTTAATAGCCAAAATGGTCCCTGAGGTTAATAGCCACAGCACCGCCACCACCACCACCACCACCGCCACCGCCACCGCCACCGCCACCACCACCACCACCATCGCCATAGCACCTCCACCACCGTAACCATTGCCACAGCACCACCACCACCGCACCGCCACCACCACCACCACCACCAAAACCCACCTTCCTATTTCTAGTGAACCCGAATCCTTAAATCTGAACCCGAAACCCACCGACCAGAACACGAATCGAAACAATGAGACCCGAGCTTCGAACCACCTTCATAACTGCCGTGAAACAGATGCACCACCGCCGCCGTCACGGCGGCGCTACCGTCGTCGGCTCCTCCTCATCTCTCTCTCTCTTTCTTCCTGTCTCTCTGTTCTCCGTCGCTTCAGTCGTGCACCGCCACGATGATGGTGGCCGGCCATGTATTCTCGAGAAAGGGGGGGGTATGTCGTTGATAGAGATCGGATATGAAATAATTGTGATAAATTGAATATAGAGAAGATTATAGAAACAAAGGACAGAACCGATTGTATTGCTGAATACGTATAGGAACAATTACAGAGATAATCCAGGGCCTAGCCCCTCTCTCACTGCACAAGCAGGAGCCCTAATGAACGAACGAACAAACTCAATCCTATCCCTAACATGCCTTATTTCTCTATTACTTATACTACCCTCCATATTACACTTTAGCCCCTTAGGAATACCTATGTATCACTTCCACCTCATAGCTCATTCCCATCATTACTCCCCCCTTCAAAACAGTCTTGTCCTCAAGACTGGAATCGGCTACGTCATCTGGTGGCCGACCTTGCCCATGCACCACCCACAAATGATATAATCCAACAATTAACTCAATGACAGAACTTGCAGTCTTGTACCACCCATGAATATCCGGTAGTTTTGCAAGAAAGAAAGTGCCAACAAGAGCAAACGTGCCAAAAGACAGAACCCGGTCAACATGAGTGGACACAAACTGAGAAGTCCACTGGATGATGAACTCAACGGAATAGCTATCGAAATCACCTCCTCCTTTCCAACCCAGGCGTCTATCACCAATTTTGAACGTAGACACCACTGTGACCAACGGAAATTGTTGTTGAAGCATGGTGAACGTGTGAAGCTGCTGAGACACAAACGCAGGCCCGAGGAATTCCGCAAAATTGCGATGGTGACCAGCTATTTTGGTGAGATTAACCGGAACGGACTTGAAATCCGCTCGTAGAATCAAAGCAAAAGTTGGAAACTCAGTCAGAGAGGCTGGAACCTGAGCGACAACCGGGCGTTCAACAGTGGAAACAAGATCCCACCCCTTCAATGCGGTAGGCCAGAACTTATGTATCTGGTGCACTGGCTGGGATTGAATAGAAGAAGTAGCCGCGAATTCCAACTGCAATCGTAATGGAAATTGATGAACCACGCCATTCACAACCGCATAGAATCGGCGGCGAGTCCTAGATAATGAAATTGAAGACGGAGGAACAGAAGTATTGTTGGCAATCGCGTCGTGGTTGGAGATAACAAACTCCGATGACAAAGGTGAAGATAGAAACTGAACGACATGTTGAACGTCCCCACAGAAAGGGCCCAGATCCGGAGAGTATTGGCCCATAACAAATTGTTGCTCCACCTCGTGGCCCACCCGGGAACCAGAGCGTAACACCCACCGAAGGTCATTAGAGAAGGCCCAATTAGCACCTATTAGCCCCACTTTGGTCTGGTCGGTTGAGTGGTTGTCAGATCTGGGTAGGGCGGCCGCTACTTGAGCCACAGGAGACGAAAAACCAGAATGAGCAACATCGCCAAATGAACTGAATTCAGATCGGGAAGCTGTATGACTAGTCGACATTAAATGTTCAGAGCAACGCAAGCGTTCTTCAGATCTGGAAATTATTGCCGCCAGTTGATCGAGGACAGATGGAGAAGAAGGAAGAGAATCAGAGTGACAATCCACCACACAGTCAAGTTGCAGATCTGAAGGCGGACCTGGAAGAAACGAAGGAGATCCAGATCCTGACGAACTGTCATCAGACCTCGTCTCCTGAAGTTGCATCCAAGTGAGAAACATTTTTTCAAACTCACGGGATTCAGCGCGATTGTCTTCTAATGCCTTCAAAGTGGTTTTGATTTCTGTAACATCAGCTTGAAGTTGTTTAATCTGTTGTTCATGGACATCCAATCGAAAATTATGAACTAGGGTTTCCATGCTGATGAACGACAGGTCACAGGCAGGTCGGACCAATGATAGAGATCGATATATGATAATTGCGATAAACTGAACTGAAATACAAATCGAAGATAAGCAATCACCGAAGTGATCCCAGGGCTACGCCCTCTCTCACTGCACAAACGCAGGAGCCCTAATCGATCTAACAAACTCAATCCTATCCCTAACATGCCTTATTTCTCTATTACTTATACTACCCTCCATATTACACTTTAGCCCCTTAGGAATACCTATGTATCACTTCCACCTCATAGCTCATTCCCATCAGTCGTCCAGTACACGAAGAAGGGGTGTTCGTGCGTCGTCGGAGAAGGAAGTCGCCGGCATCGGTGCCGGTGTTGGCTCTGGTCGGCTTGACCAACTGATCGAGAGAAGGTGGGATGTTGTGGGTGGTGTGTGTTTGCTGTAAAGATGATCGAGAGAGATGAGAGGGCTGTTGTCTTTAGTTGTAGTGGAGGTGATGTGGCGATGGTGGTGGTGGTGGCGGTGGTGGTGGTGGTGGTGGCGGTAGTGCTGTGGCGGAGGTGGTGGTGGCGGTGGTGGTGGTGGCGGCGGCGGCGGTGGCGGTGGCGGTGCTGTGGCTATTAACCTCAGGGACCATTTTGGCTATTAACTCATAGTTAAAACTAGTAAATTACAACTACAGGGACTGTTTGTGTAATAAATAAAACTTAAAAACTAACTTCAGTTAAAAAAAACTAACGGAGGTTCATTGAGTACCAACATATTGATAGGTAGGATTATTATATACCAATTCTGTAGGTTGGATTATTATTTACCAACTGACCAAAGGTTGGTTTATTAAATACCAATTTTCCTAAAATATATAAGATGTATCTTGACCATTGTTTAGGTTTTATTTGACTCAATAATGATTTAATTAATAGATATATTAAGATGTACCTTGACTACTGTTGTGATAATGAGGCTGCTAAGATTTTGTGAAACCGTTCTACGTTTGTCTGCCTATGTCGAGATGATGTCTTTCGTCTTTTTCTTCTCTCACGGAAAAACAAGTCTTCTGTATCGAGAACATACGAGATCTGCCATTATACAACCAAATGTCAAAATCAGATGTTTTAAATTTTTCTTATATATATACTGGCCCTTGAAGTTGTAACATTCCCTATAAACAATAGGGTGGGGATCCTAAGAGAAGTCCACCCTATTTGAGAAACTTGAGAAGCATTCTGGACCACACATTTCCCTAAGTTTTTCGTAATATACACATATGTATAGTTTAAAATTGACTATATACATATATGTATATTATCAAATCTTGGATTATACACATATGTATATAGTCAATTTTAAACTATACATATGTGTATATTACGAAAAGCTTAAGGAAAATGTGTGGTCCAGAATGCTTCTCAAGTTTCTCAATTAGCCTAGTGCTTCTCATACGATCCTAACCCATAAACAATATTGGTTTAATCCAATCACTACACGAGGGCAATGAAAATTTATAATAATATTTTTTTCAATTGTATGTACCTTTGAGGAGCTGCAAGACATCTTGTACTCCAAACCGTTGACCACACGAGCACCTTCCATGGCAAGTGATTCATCCACCCGCCGCTTATTTCTGCACGTATCAGCATAGCTTTGACCATGTTGACTCTTTTTTCTTTGTTTTTTTATTTACAATTTTAGAATACAGAATAATTCTTTTATTAAATTAAGGGTCTGATTCATATTTTTTTCGAACGGCAAACGGGTCAATTTCATATAGTTGGAATAGGGACTGCCAATTATTCATTTTATATTAAACGAACCTATCCAAGCGGCATCGCTTTAATGTTTCGAGCCTCGGTGAGCTCACTCGTTTGACTTCTCAATTTATAGAAGAAAGAAAACATCCAGTCTTTTTTATTTGATATATGAATGTATATGTGCAAGAAACACAATTTTTAAAAATTCAAACAATAATGAGCTATCTTAAGCAATATCCAAGCCAAGGTCGAGCTAAATTTCAGCTAGTTTTGGATTCGTGCCGAGCCAATCTGGCTCGTTTAACTTCGAGCCCAAGCTCGGGCAGAAGTTGGCTCGGCTTGGCTTGGCTCGCCGTTAATTAACCCTAGTCAAACCAATAATAACTAATTACTTTGTTACCTCTGCATCATGATGCTAGATTGCTTTTTTGCAGTTGCAACCGAAAGAAAATCTTTGTGAAGATAAGTAGAGAAATGAGGATCTACACAAACTGCAACAACTTCAGGCTTTTCAATCCCGTCATCCATAAGCTGGATGGTTAACCGAGAAGGACCAGATGACTGCAGACCAGAAGAAAAAAAATGTAAACGGCTCACTTCCCATAATATGCAAATTAAAAGAAAATAAAAACCTACACATTGAAATCTGTATATGTTCTCATCATGAAGAAGGACATGTGCATTTTCATAGTATACAGAATCAATAAACTTCTCTGGTTTACGGGATCTTTCATACTCATATAGCTGCAAGAGTTTGTTATCCATTTCATCACCAGCAATGCTTTGAAGCTGCATCAAGAAAGAAGAAATTAAAAACTTTACTCCATATAATCATTACATATGTCATTAACACTGCCACGGTATTCTTTCATATTAATACCTGTTTAACGAGCTTGTAAATCAGCTTGTCCAATGTAAATAAAACATACGACTGGTTTCCAATAATGGCCCGGCAATCATCTTCGAATTTTGCGTTATCAGAAACACCATCAAGTAAATTGTATAAAGAACTCATAAATCTGCAAAAGTATTACGACAGCATGTCAGACGTCCAGATTCTACATAAAACTTTGATCAAGAAATAATAAACAAGTGTAACAAACTTACATAGAGTACACATCGTCAGGGGAAGAATCTTTAGCAGCTCTCTGCCTTGCTTCAGCAGATGCACAAAAAAGTTTAGCAGATGATAGTCTCTCGTATAATACCTGAAAATAAACATAGAAATAAATATTCTGTGCAAGTAAAGATAATAATAGAGATAAAGAGTAAAATCCCCCCCCCCCAAGGTTTAGCCAGCCTTGCAACTTTCGCCCAAAGGTTTGTTATTCCGCATCTGAATCCAAAAGGTTTGAAATCTTACCATTTTCATCTGGCTCGTTAACTCAATCCATTTTTCTCCATTAAGTCAGGGGTATTTCAGTCTTTTTCAGGGGTATTCGACCGAATTGTCCTTTAAGTTAACAACAAAAGACGGAATTGCCCTTGATTAACGGAGAAAAATGGATGGAGTTAACGAGCCGAATGAAAATAGCAAGATTCAAACCTTTTGGATCCAGATGCGGAAAAACAAACCTCTGGACGAAAGTCGCAAAACTGGCCAAACCTCAAGGACGAAAATGGCATTTTACTCCAGAGATAATAAATAAAGTGCTAGTTATGAGTCTTATGGTTGCAAAAACAATATTATATTATTATGTATATACTTACTTGATGAAGCCTAAAAAGTGTATAAAACCCATCATTCCCATAGAACACACGACAATCCTTTTCAGCACCACATGATGATGAGGCTACACATTTAGCCAATGGTTTTGAGGTCCGCAAATAATATAAGCCATCTCCGGAAACAAAGTTTGTATCCTCTGCATCTCCTTCACTTTCGGCTTTACCGTCCACATCATCGTCATCGTCATGCTCTCCGTCTTCCTCTTCATGTTCTTCTTTAGACACGTCATCATCCCCAGCAGATTCACTGCCGCTGACATCATCATGGTCTCTATTTTCACTGTCTTCATCATCACCGATATTCGACTCGTCAAAATCACGATTAGGTGACAACTCACCCTCTTCTTTCTCAGCTTTAACGGGCTCAACATTCCTTCCGTTAGCCACCGTTACAAGAGCACCAATATTTGATTTGGCTTCATGGCCGTTGTCAGTAAAATTACTCTCTTTATTGGGTTGAAATCCGTCTTTTTCCTTAACCGATGTATCTCCGTTTTCGAGAGCGTTCTTTTGAGAATGCGCTTTATCTGGTGAACTGCTTTGATCTCCATTGCAAACTGGCTTTGGCTGATTAGGGTTCACGGATCCGTTATCGGTCTCTTGCACTACGCACGTACCTGTGTTCTTCGTAGAGCCGTGAGAGTTGGAAGGCTGAGAAGGAACACCGAGCACAGGTTCCAGGAAAGTCGACCAAAGATTCAAAACTTTGTTCAGTTGTTCCTTGCTTGTGCAAATCTCTTCACATGAATACTTTATAAGTTTAAACGCATCTTCATGAATGTCACTATCAGTATATTCAAATTCAAGATTCGGTGAAATAAAGTGTCGGCTTCCAGCAGAGATACTATGGAGCAAGTCTTCATCGTTTTGACTTTTTCCCTTTATTTCTTTTATCTCGGCCACCAACGCTGTTTATTATATTAAGACGCATTAAAAATTAAGAAGTTGAACATATATGCAAAAAATCACTAAAGTCGACTTACATTTTGTGCTCAAATTCTTTGAATCTTGTTGCTTGAAATAGAAGCTTCGATGATCAAGTGACTTGTAATGATTTTTTGCATATATGTCGGCCCAAACTTTATTAAAGTCGGATTTACACTTTGTCCACTCCTCTTGTTTCTGTTTAAGACGAGTCAAGACGACAGGCAATGCGGCTGATGGGTTTCTACGAAGCGTTTCCATAGCATCAAGACCATGATCACCATATAACCGCTCCATGCACCGTAAATTCAGAGCTACACACATTCACATAGAGATTAAGCATCAGAACAAATCGTAGATGAAAGTTCTATCAAGTAATATAATATAATTGTCTAGGCCTGTAAACGAACCAAACGTTCATGAACTGTTCGTGGACTTGTTCGGCGGGAAGTTCGTTTATTTTATAAATGAATGAACATGAGCACACACATTTTGTTCATTCATTTAAGATCGTGAACGTCCTTTTATGTTTGTTTATTTACATTTGTTAATGTTCGTTCGTTTATGTTTGTTCGATTATGTTCGTTTCAATTTAAATATATAAGTAGTTATATTTATATAAATACTAAACATAAAAGAAACTTTCTACTGCTTATAAAAATTAAAATATAACTAGAAGATAATTGAGCTTTCTAGTAATAAAAATGGGTTCTCCAATGTAATTTATCGCAATTAATCACAAATTTATATACAAAACTTACTTATGTTCGTTTATGTTTAGTCAATTATGTTCATTTATGTTTGTTCAATTATGTTCAATTGTGTTGCTTGTTTATTAAATTATGTTTTTTTAAGTTTGTTTGTTTATGTTTGTTAACTATTCGTTAAAATTTTTAAACGAACGAACACCAACATGACCATTTTCTTAATAAATGAACATACACAAAAAATATGTTTGATTATATGTTCGAGTTCGGTTAAAATTAAATGAATGAACACGTACATGCCTCAGTTCGTGTTCGTTCAGTTCATTTACAGGCTTATATAATACTTTTAGCTTACCCGGGAAGTGGTCTTCTATACGGATGGGGGTATCAGGACTGATTATCTTGTTGTTAATATTGTTCAATAACTCCTCGGCACGTTTAGCAGTCGATTTCACAGACTCCAACAACATATCAAGTTCAAACCTGGCATCACCATAAAGCAAAGGGGCATTAATAATAATAAACGTAAAATGAACATATAAGGCTTTTTTCCCTTTTAGGTTACCTGTCATCCTCACATCTGAATAAGCTTTCTTCATACTGGTTTCTACGCATGTGCTTGAAAGAATAATCTTCACTACCAGAAGTCACAGACACCCAAAGCTCATTCAGTACTTGAGTACCAAGCTCTGACCTCTGGCTAACCGACGGTATCGGATACTGTAGAATACATAATCCAAAATATTTATAATTATGAAACAATTATTATTATTATTATTAATTATTATTATTATTAATATTAATATTAATATTATTAAATAACAACTTGGTGCTACAGTACATGGAAAGCCCTCAATTTCCGATTAATTACAATATTGCCATTATATACTGTGAATCTGTATGTTAACTAGGGGTAGAAATGGGGTCCACGCCTATTTAGCTTTATTTTTTTATTTACTTTTATTTTTTAGTTTCTTTTATTAAAATAATGATTAAAAATGATTTTAATATAAAATTAAATAAATAAAAAGAAAAATCTTGAAAAGTGGTATGAAAAATATTGGTTTTGTATAAAGTGGTGTATAGGACCGACCCATAAACTCGCACTCGCATTTTTTTGAAGATAATAATAATAAATGTTCGATAACTAAAATAAATATAAGTATTTATTTTAAATAGATAATAGCAAAATTTTTGCATTTTCTTATTTTTTATGTTATCTGAATTGATGTTTTAAACGGGTAATTTTTAATTAGAACAAGTTGGTTTTTAATATATGATATAATTGCTTAAAAACTGGTCTTCACTCTTTGGTTCGTACACGGGTTCCCCCGCCACAACACGCGGTGGGGAAATCCTAGTTATTTTTAAAAAGATGAAAAGGATGCAAAGAACTCACGTCATCAGGAAGAAGCCGGTAACTTGGAGTACAACGTTGACAATCAGAGAGGTCGAGTTCTTGGATAGATTTGGCCCAATATTTCTCTTTGTATTTGTCTCGTTCTTTTGAAGCATCGGTTTCACGCCTGCTATGTTCCCTCTCTTTCTCCTCGGTTCTGGTTGATTTGGATACATGCCCTTCGTTCCATAAAGATTCTGCCACATGTGAAATAGAGAAAACATAAATTAAATGACTGCAAATTAAATAAGATTTTGCAAAGCAGAAAAGAAAAGGACGTACTTTTGTCCATGACACCAGCAAGGAATCCATCTGTAGACAAACAAAAATATTAGATGAAATTCTCAAAAGGAAAAAAGAACATATCCGGTATTAGGGCTGCAAATGAACTGAATGTTCAGCGAACAATTCATGAACCGTTCGGCGGGAAGTTCGTTTGTGTCCGTTCGTTTAATAAATGAACAAACACAAACAAGAAAACTCGTTCGTTTAGTTAAATGAACGAACATGAACAGAGGCCGCGTTCGTTCGTTTATGTTCATGAACGTTGGGTAATGTGTTCATTTAGGTTTGTTAGTTCATTGGAGTTTTAATTTTTATATTTTATATTTAAATAAATCAACATTCCCACTAATAAAATATTTAACAAATATTAGTGTATTGTATTTTATTTTAATTATTTAATAAATATCAGGTTAGTATAAGTATACAACGGGTGGATCAACATAATATTTTGTGATGAAAGATACCGATTTTATTCAAAACTTAAAACATGTCCGTTTGTGTTCATTTGTTTTTTATGAACGTTCGTTTGTGCTTCATTTATGTTCATGCATGTTCATTTGTGTTCCTAATCATCCGTTTGCCTTCTTTAGTTCACAGCCCTATCCGGTATGTTAGTAATTAGTTTGACATTCACCTATATTTTCACAAATGAACACGTTCAATTTTCTTAATGAACAAACACGAACAGAAAATCTCATTTGGTAAGTGTTCATTAACACATAATTTCCTTAATGAACGAACACGAACAAGATCTTGTTCGTATTCGTCCGGTTAGTTTACAGCCCTATCCGGTATGTTAGTAATTAGTTTGACATTCACCTATATTTTCACATCGTTCCAGAAACGTGCTAAATCCTTCCATAAGATCTGGGTGCTTTCCAAGTAAATCCGCAACCTGAGAATATATAAGTCCTAGATATCAAAATACCAAATTTGCAAAAATAAACTTCTTTTTAAAATGTTTGTTTTTTCAAGTAAAACAAATGACAAAGAATTAGGTGTTAAATATGTAGCAAAATATCATAACATACCAAGCTTTGTAGTTCCTTCCTTGTAATTATTTCCGTGCTATAGATGTGCAAACATTTCAAAAATGCTTGATAATCATCTTGATTGTGCAATCTATCCTTCACTTTCTCACAGAAAGTAAATTCTTGAATGTACATATCTGTAACGCATAAATACTCAACTGTCAGAGTTGTTCTGTTTATAAATTGGTTAACAGATACCCGAACAATTAACTCACTTTTTAAGGAATCTTTATCACTATGCGAGGCCACACCTGAATGAACTCCAAAATCTTCAATCTTGCTTGAAGATTTTCGTTTTTCTATATGACGCGTGTCTTTATTAGCATCATGATCGGGCTCTTTGTAATCCTGATCAGAGGTTCTTCGATCCCTGCTTTCCTTTTCAGACCGCTTTCTCTGGTCCTTGTGAAACTTCATCGATGTTTTGTCATCCTCGTCAGCGTTTAGATCCAGCTCGGGATGCGAACCGTTGATCCGATCTTGTCGGCTGCCCCCTCGTGGCTAATGTCATTACAGAGTCACAGCCTTAGTCACTCATGATAAATCAACATAGTGTAAAACTTGTAAAATTAACTACATTACCTTGATATCCGTTTGCGCCTGTTTATGTGGACCCATTGCAGAGCTCCGTTGTTCATCGTAACGGTGTCGTCCCAACGAAGCATGATGCGCAGATGCGGCGGCAGATGCATCTGGCATAAACTTTGTGAATTCGTCGAGAAGATCGGGTTGATCGTCAAAAAGTGCAGCAACTTCATGGTAAACTTCATTGATGCCCTTTTGTTCTTTCCGATACATGTTCAAGATGTCCAAAAACGACTTGTATACATGGTCATCGTTTTGGAAACGTTTCTGCAAACCAAACGAGTTAGAAAAATGCCAACTTTAGCTCTATAAAGGTTACGAAGTTTTAGATACGCGCAATTAATGAAGTTTACCTATTAAGGTAAAAAGGGAAACTTGATGAATAAATTCGGCAGTGGACACGTTGTTGGGACAAACTAAAATAGGAAAGCGATATTTCTTATCGAACTGAAAAGAAAATTTACCTTTATTTTGTTTACAAAACTTATAGCCTCTTCAAACTCCACTGTTTTCTTTGGTGGAGGCTCGTCCTCTTCAATTACGGTAATTTCATACCCTTTGGGCAAGAAAGTGTTGAACCCGAAAATTAGATTATTATGACCTTTAAACAAGTCTTTGACCCTAGCTATGACGCCAGCAGTATCAATTCTGCACCAGGGAATCTACTGAATGAGTTATATAATCAACATAACTAGTTATTTTCCAAACAAAAATAAACGTCATGTACCTTTGAGCTTTGAAATCTTTCATTACGTCGAGAAACATGTCGTACTTTTCTCTTTGTCCATGGAACATGTCCTTAACTTGTTTTAAATAGGTTAATGCATCGTTCGTTGTGAGCTTTTGTGCGCTGCTACCGCTTCCACCGCTTCCTGCAGCGGACCCTCCTGCCGCCTCACCTACTCCTTCATCTCCCGGAGCAGGAGCAGGAGCAGGAGCTTGACCGTATCTTCAACGCGAAAAAAAAAGTCAACACTTTGTCATTAAATATGAGATCATATCAGACGTGCATAACAAGCCGTAAAAGGTAAACATAACCCTTTATAATAACCTAATCACACTACCATAAAAAACCTTCATATCCATATCAAAAACTTCCATCTATCCGCAACTTATTAACACATACTTTAAACACAAGTCACCAAATAACATCAGATTACAAAAGTTTCACAAGACACCTTAACAACCACACATCAATCCACCAAAACCCTAACCTAACCCTAATTCCCTATCAAAACTCAAAACAAAATCCAAAAGTCAAACAATTAACCACAAAAACACATATTCCCCTAAAAATCACCACCTCAAATCACACCAACACATTCCAACACAAATCACACTACCAACTGCAATTGTTAATTTCCGGTAACTAAAACAAAATATCATACACAAAAAATCAAAAATTTACCATAACAAACCTTCATATTCAAATCAAAAACTTCCATCTATCCACAACTAATTAAAATAATGATTCAAACACCATACAACCTCAAATCACAAAAATTCACAAAACACCTAACCAAACACCACATCAATCCAGCAAAAGGTCCAAAACTGTAACCTAACCCTAATCAAAACATAAACAAAAACTCAAAAGTCAAACAATTCACCACAAAAACACATATTCCCCTCAAATCACATCAATCCACAACAACACATTCCAACACACTAAAACCTAACAAAAACAAACAATTTAAACAAAACAAAACAAACAGAAACCATACATATCTCCTCTAGGAGGAACAAATGGCCGCTTGAATTGAGAACTGCTATACACATCATCCCGCACACGTTTCATCCCTACACAACAACAATTATCGTTAACATAAACATCAATCACATACAAATTGTAAAGATAAGGAGCAAATCGGTTACCGATAACAACAAAGAAGATTATTATAAGGATTACCGGTGAAGTTGCCCTCACGGAAAGCAAATTAGGGGAGATCTAACCGCTGAACAGAATCGAAGAACTTAATTGACCTACAGATCGAGGTTTTTATGAGGAACAACAGTTTGTGTTAGCACAAGTTTTTGAGAAGAAAAGAGGAGGTTAGAGAAATTTTTTTGTTTTGTGAGTGATTGCAATTGCAAGCAAAATTACGTGACAATATTTACATGGTTTTGTATATATAGGGGGGTTTATACTACTCAAAGTCACATTTTGGTTTTCAGTTTATGAGTTTATGAGGTTGTTTCACTTGTTGGGCTGGCTTTTTTGTGTTGTATTGGGCCGAAAATGTGGGCTGCTTTTTAGGGTTGCGAGAATGTGGGGGTGTTTGTTATTATTATTATTTTATATGTTAAGTGTGAAAATATACTTTACTTAGTTGTCATGTTATGCTAATGGTTTATTTCATTATTATAGTATAGGGGCACGTTTATCGAGGAATTATGATGATTTTATTATGTGTGTTGTGTTATTAGGCTGGTTTTGCGACACGTTATTAGTAAGGTCGTGGAAATTTGTTTTCATGAGGTTGTAAAGAACATTGTTCTTATAAATGATTTTGTTGTCGTTTATGGAAGTGGTAGGTTAGATGCATGTGTGTTATACGCTTTGAATAAAGAAAGTATTAAAAGTTAGTAATGAAGATTTAGTAGAGCATTCACATCCAGCTCCCTAAAAATATACATACATTTCACTAAAAAACAACTCCTGTATCAATATATTTTCACTAAAAACAAATACTTTTTCTCTCTCATTTTTAATTAAATAATATTTTTATACCTTTATCATTACATTTTTCTCTCTCCTTCACTCACAACCACTTTCAATATATATTAAAAAATTATAGTGGGTGAACAGGGTCCCTCCAAATATACATATGAACAGTAACATTTTCTCTCTCCTCCACTCACAACCACTTTTTATACTCTTTATATTTTAAAAACCTCACACACAGATTTCAATTCCTAGGATGTGAATGCTCGTAATTATTACATGTGTTAATATAAGACTGATTGAAATTGGAAAATGTTATAAATAATTAGTAATGAAGATTTAGTAATTATTACATGTGTTGATAAGGTGTTTGTGATTAAGTTTGGAAATGACTAACTAATTTATTACATTAAAAAAAAAAAAAAAAAAAAGCCCCTAAGACCATAGGGTGCACTCTAACATTTAGAGTGTTTAACAATGACATGTCATGTTAACTAATATTGCAAACCGCTCCTTTCTTGTGTTAAAGGGCATTAAATGGGGTATGTGTTAACATGTTAACCCAGTGTTAAGAGATTGAATTAATTATTTTTTTTCTTTTTTAGACCAAAAACCACTAAAAGATAGGGTTAGATGAAGTTAATAGGATTAATCCATTTCCTTGGATTGGGGCAAAGTGAAATGGGAAAAAAAAGGTTGATGTAGCACTTAGGTAGAATTAAGATATGTTAAAGTATACCAAAAGGCGTAAGTTAATAAGTTATTTCTAAAAGCCAGGATTTGTGCCTTTTTCAAATGACTTTAATTTTTTGGCTCTAATAAGTTAATAAGTCATTTTCAAACTCAGGGGTTGTTTGTTTACCTCTTATTGAGGCTCTTAATGGTTCAGACCTCTTACTGGTTCAGCACTTAATGGTTCAGACTGTTTGTTTCACGAGCAGATGTCTGAATGGTTCAGACATTTGCCTCTGAATGGTTAAGCATTATACATAGTCTGTATGGTTAAGACCTCTAATCTGAATTGGTTAGACATTTGCCTCTGAACGGTTAAGCATTATACAGGCTCTTAATGGTTCAGACCTCTTACTCGTTCAGCACTTAATGGTTCAGACCTCTTACTGGTTCAGCACTTAACCATTCAGATGTTGTCAAGTAGCCCCTCAATCCCAAACAGAATGAAGAGTTTAAAAAGAATATATGTTTTATTACTATAATTTTCTAATCTATATATGATAAAAAAGAAGTTGAATGAACAGTGATTTAGTATTAAATTAAAATTAGAATTAGAATTAGAATTATTTAAATTAGAATAGAATGAATAGTAACATCATTAAGAGATGAGCAAATGGTATCGGGTATAAGTAATGGTCTCAAATTTACCAAATTATTTAAAATTAGAATGGAATGAATAGTAACATCATTAAGAGATGAGCAAATGGTATCGGGTATAGGTATCGGTCTCAAATTTACCAAACCGGTGTATTTTCGGTACCGGTTCTACACAGGTATTCACCGGTTTTTACCCTCAAATACCGGTGCCGTACCTGTACCGACCAGTACCGAACCGTACCATACTAGGTATATTCGGTACCGGTACCAACTTTTGGGGATTTCGGTAACGGTATTTTCCTCCGTACCGGTTGGTAACGAACTCATCAAATCCTATAGCAACGCAACAATGCAAGTAATTGCACCGTTTAGATTACTTTTCATACACACAGTAAGTAAACTGTATTTCGTTTGAATGAGGTTTTATATACACAACAACGTATTTTGCTTTTTTTTTTGTCTTTTTCTGTAATGAATGAATTGTAGCATGTAAAATTAACTTGGATATTTAGAATATTGATGAGCAAATCGTATCAAATCCTGTATACGAACCGGTATCGTATCGGTACCAAATTTACTATACCAAACCAATTTGGTACCCACCTTTTGGCGTTTTCAGAATCGTTACTTTCGGTTCGACACCGGTCTAGCACCATACCTGTATTTATTGATTTTTACCTTCAAATACCATACCGTATTATACCGAGCATTTTCGGTGCCGGTACCTAATTTCGATGATTTTCCAGATCGGTACTTTCGCTGCCGTTACCGGTACCGAGCTCATCCATATTTTAACGTGTTAGCACCGTAATAACTGAACTGAAAACAACCGAATTTCCAACGTGTAGGACGTGTGGGCCCTATTATTATATATTAGGTTATTTAAAATCATTTTTTAAGACGGAGTGACTATCCTTACCACGTCATTTTATTTATGTTTTGATATTAAGTATCTGTTTGTCGTTGCTGACACGCCTTTTGTAGTCACTGAGTCCCGCCGCAACGCGCGGGATGAAAATAACTAGTTAAGAAATAAAGTATGAATCAATGAAATAAAAGAGGCGGAATTTTATTTATTTATTTATTTATTTTTTTAACTCACATAGTTAAGACGTGACGAGACTAGAAATTTATTTATATAGATATTAACTATCTGAGAGCAAGGTGGTGTTTGGGATTCCTTATTTTCCCTCAACTTTTAACTTATTGACTTTTATAAGTTAATAAGTTGTTAAAATAGTGTTTGGCAAAATGAGAAGGACTTTTAAAATGACTTTTAGTTTAGTCTTGATAAGAAGCTTTTTGAGAAGTCATGATTTCTCACTTCTCAAACCTCAAAAGTCCTTTTATGAACAAAATCTCCATTAAATCCCCATTTTACATGAATAAGTTAAACCAAACACCTTTTAAAAAACAACTTATTGACTTATTGGCTCATAAGCTAACCCAAACACTTTTTTAAAAAGTCCTTTTCAAAAAGTCATAAGTTAATAAGTCCTTCTTACGAAAAGTCCTTTTTAACTTAAATAAGCTAACCCAAACACTCCCCAAGTATTATTCTAATTCATAATGATTCCATATCATTTTAGTTAGGTGCGTATGTTTAATCATTTTAATTACTTTTGGACTATCAGAGGTTTTTTTTTTCTTTTGAATGACGAGAGGAGTGGACTAAAAGTTTGTAAGTGAGAGGCTTTTATAGAAAAATAACTATTTTAACCTCTAAAAATAATAAACTTTTTAATGTATAAGTTTTTAAAACTTTTAGTTATGTCCATTTTGGTTATTTATACATTTTATTAAAAGCTATATCTAAAAAGGTACAGGTACCAGCTACCAGCATCCAGTGTCACACACCCAAAATACCACTTGCGGAAACACCGCGGGACGTGTGACGTACCAGGATCTAGCCACCAATCACATTGAACTCATAACAATATTTTAAATAAAAACTTTCATTCATTAACATAAGGTGTTACAAAACGTTAAATGTAATTCATCGTATACAGCGGAAGCATAAATCATTTGTTAAATGTTCCATAATCCATATGTACGAAAACCATTAGACTTGTCTTACGATTCCATGTATTTCGACCCATGACCACTCCAGCATCCCAGACTGCAAGTTCCAATTAAGTATACCTATAGACCTGCAAGTATGCAAAAAAAAGTGTATCAGACGACGCTGGTGAGTTCACTGATTTGTTAAACCGTTCGTTACCGATTACTGATTCATGTTATGTTGATAATAACTTGATACCGCAGACGGCCCTTTTTGCCCTTCTCCAATGCTCTATCAAACATTGGTCATGATTTAAATTTATTAGATCACACCCGTCTTATCCAGGTACGTCGTGAGGGTGCCAAACCTAATAGCGCTATCAACTAATAACCCTGTTGCCTTACAAGCAACTAACCCGGTAGTATGATGAGACTTAAGTGATAGAAAGTAAGTGTATTATCCAACATAACCGTTTACTGGAAACCGTTGCATATCTCCTGCAAGGATATGCGTTTGTGAGATCCGCCTCACATCTCCTACAAGGATGTGGGTATTTGAAAACTGCCTCATATCCCCTACGAGGATATGGGTTTACGAAAATCCGTTTACAAGTTTTGTTAGTTTGATTGTTTCCACCGGATGCATGCTTGTTTTGATATAAGTGAACTCACCTTGGTTTGCTCGGTATGACTAGTTACTTGTTCACACTTAGTTAGTCGAAGCCTATGGTGTTTATATACACGAAATCAGTTTACATTCACATTGTACGCGTATAAGTTTATAATCGTAGTGTGCATTCAAAACAACGATCACTAAATAACACATAGCAGCTATTCAAGCTCATGCAAAACCATACTTCACATATATGATTCATAACAGCGCCTAACAGTTAATTGTGCCATTCATAAAAACCAATTTATATTTCCTCAGTCATAACTAACATCATTAACATGCAGTAACATAGTCATTCATTATCATGCTCATTCTAAACCACAGTCTGTTGATGAGGTTCCTTTCTAACGACGAACCTTCAGGGTGACGAAACACTCAGGTTATTCGTCGACATGGAGGTGACGAAACACTCAGGTTATTCATCGACATGGGGGTGACGAAACACCAAGGTTGTTCGCCGACGGGGTAACTTCGTGGGGAGGAAGACCTTGGTCGCCATTCATATCAGTTTTCAAGGTTTTGCCTAAATCACAGCAATCAGTTACGCTAAACATTTGAAACGTCTTCCCACGAATCATTAACAGGAATCAAAATCTATTAACATACAATCATAGATCAAAACATGAACCCTAATCATTTACTATCTCGAAGTGACAGGTTAACATGTGATCATCGTGTAGGTCCGAGTCAGATTTCTCAGCCACATGACAACCCCTTCATAACAACTGATTTACAACGTTTAATTATTCATATCATACGAGTCCGAATTCATTGGTTAATTATCAAAAGCATAATCATATCATCAACAGTTCACAAACCCTTCAAATAAATCACATAACCCTAGAGTATCACATCACATCACAACTGATAATTTTATAGATTTAGCGATTCATATCGAACAACAAATGATAATGGAACACTAACCGAGATATCAGATGGTTTGATCACACACAACCAGCTTCATAGGAGAAAGAAGGTTACGAAGAAGAGGGTTGCCGTCGATGTAAAGAGAAGTCTAGGGTTGTGAAGTATGCACATGCACTCACATATATTATGAAAGGAGTGGGTTTGGGCTTGAATAATGAACTGGGCCACACTTGGGCCAAAAGCCCATAAGGCGAACATCTTCGACGAAGGTATTCTTCGTCGTGATTCTAATGACGAAGTCCCCCATGTTTCGTCGAGTAGTCCACTATTTCGCCGAGTAGAGGTGATGACGAAGATCTAATGTTTCGTCCAATGTGAGGGTGCATGGGTTAAGTCTGTCTAATCTTAAACAATTAATAAGTTTTCAATACATTAATCATATTCATTAATTATATGACCAAACAATAATACAATAATCATATTCATTAAATTAATCATATAACAAACGTGCACCCGTTACAACGCAACAAATTATGAAAACACAGTTGTGAAACAAGCAACGTGTCGAGAAAAGACCTTGAAAGCTCGGGTTGTCACATCCAGCCACTAACCACCAGCTACTTTTGCCAAACATACCCTAGTAGGAGCGTTCAACCAAAAGCTTCAAGCTCCTAACCTAAAACTTCAAGCTCATTTAACCAAACAAGGTTTTTTATTGAGTAGTGGTTATTTTGTTAAAAACTTAAAGTTAGAAGCTCCTTAAAGCTTCATGCCAAACATACCCCAAATATATCTAAAAAACTACAACTATTAGCTACCAGCTTCCAGCCACCAGCTACTTTTGCCAAACATACCCATAATGCTTATTCTGCCACTAAGGAATATCATTTTATCTTTAATAAATGATCTTGGTCCCGAGATTCACATACCAAATTTGACTAGGCTCACGACCCTGTTATTTGTAGAAAGATAATAACTATATATTATGTAACACACACACACACACACACACACATATATATATATATATATAGGGGCAAGATATGGAGAAAACAGCTAAAAGTGTGAAAACGGTGAGAACGATTTTGGTGTTGACATGTGTCGTTGATACTAACTTACAGTAAGAGTAATATTGTCAAAAGGCTCATCAACATGCCACTCACATGCCAAAGACCATGCACATGCAAGTGACAAAAATATTCCACCATCTTTTTTAAACTCTCGTAATTTTTCTATACGTGATTATTTTTTTTAAATACACCATAAAATTGAGTGTTTTATTATCTTTCCAACGAGTATACTATTCCTATACTTTTAAATTAAAAAAAAATGACATGAACTGGGTGTTCAATAAAAACGCCATAAAAACACCAAGTTCAGAAAAACGCCATGAAAAATACCCAGTTGAAAACAACATAAAACACCCAGTTCAGAAAAACGTAAAGAAAAATACCCAGTTGAAAACGTCATAAAACACCCAGTTTAGAAAAACACCATGAAAAAATCAGTTGAAAACGCCATAAAAAGACTCAGTTCAGAAAACACCATGAAAAACTTGGTTGAAAACGCCATAAAAACACTCAATTTAGAAAAAAAAAGGCCATAAAAAACAAGTTGAAAACGCCATAAAAACACACAGTTCAGAAAAACGCCATAAAAACATCTAGTTCAGAAAAATACCATAAAACTAGGTGAAAACGCCATAAAAACACAAAGTTGAAAACGCCGTAAAAAACTCAGTTCATTTTTTTTCGAAAAGTATATCAGTAGTATACTCGTTGGAAAGATAAAAAGACGCTGAGTTTTATGGTGTAATTTTTTTAGAAAAATAATCACGTATAAAAAAGTTACTGGCGTTTAAATATGATGTGGGAAAATGACATGTGATTAACATTTGCACTAAGATCTTCCAATTTTACGTCTTCTGGTAGTTCTAAGGTTCACATTATTTACAAAAATGTCACCTCATCATCTTAGCCATAAATCACAAAGATCTTTTGCCCGAAAATCGTTCTCACCGTTTCACACTTCAAATCGTTCTCTCCTGAACCCATTTCTCTCTCTCTCTCTCTCTCTCTCTATATATATATATATATATATATATATATATATATATATATATATATAAAAGAAAGATTATAAACATTTAATAAATGATAAGTAAATTGCTTAAAATATTTATTAACGAGCAACGCTCGAGCTTTAGATATAATGAGCATGAGCTTAGACAGATTCACACTCGAGTTGGGTCGTTTACCCTTCTAGTTTGTGATAGCAAAATAACTTGTTTTCAAATTCCATATCAAAACACGATTAAAACATTGGGTATTTTGATCTTTAGCTTCATTTACAAAAACATTTAGAGCACCCACAATGCTAGGCGCTAGCTCTACAAATCTCCATCTCCCATATTACATACTTCGAAAACTTAATTTTTCCCACAACATTATATAATTTCAAACCTTCTTTAAAATTAAATTAATTTAAAATATATATAAAATATAAATATACATTGTGAGTGGAGTCCAGCATATGAAGTTTGCAGGTGGTTCGTATGTACAAATTATAAACCTTCACAATCCAGACCACACTCACAATGGGACAAGTTTGGGTTGATGTCCGATCCACAAATTCAGACTTGTACGACATCATCCGATTATGGGTGCTCTTTATAATTAAAAAACAAAGAACTTTCACATTTGATATATGTTTTATAACAAATTACGATTACGATTATAATTAATAAGATAAAATGAACAGTTTATAGTTTCTTGATACATGTCATTGTTTGTACGGACTACATTGTCATATTTGGTTGAAGAAAATGATATAATAAATATTAATACAAAAATAACAGTTGATAATCAACTTATTCAATTAGTTTAAGCATCTAAGGACATGTTTGGCTAAGCTTTTTGAAACAACTTATTAACTTATTGGCTTTTTAGAAAAGTCAGTATGGAGTGACTTATTGACTTATTGGTTTTTTCCCCTCACATACACCCTCATTATCAAACATCATTTTGGAGTTTATGACTTTTCAAAAAGTCAATAAGTTGTTTCAAAAAGCTTAGCCAAACATGCCCTAAATACAATTTACTTAACTTTTTTGCGTTAACCAACGGATCTCCTTAGCCAAACCATTTGTTTGGGTCGTGTTAGGTTGTCCTTATTTATCCGGACCAGATTTTCAATCTTTTTTAGATGAACCTCACATGAAGACTCCCTAATTGGAAACTTTTTAGACCATCTCCAACTAGGACGCTTGTGGGCCGTTGGACCGATGTGGAAGAGGGAGAAACAAGCGGTGAGTACATGGTAAGGTAAGATGGAGTGTGACATTCGTCTCCACAAGCAAGATCGGACGAGTTATTTGAGAGGGGGAGGAGAGAGGGTGCACACGTGAGAGGGTCCAATATGATGGAGAGGTGTACGCGCATTGGATTCTACAATACGGATGGTCTTATGGCCCAAATAAAATTATAAACCATTTTTTTTAACGGCCAACTCACACACCCTTTAATTCTACTTCGAACTCTACACTTTATGTTCAACCCTTTAAAGAGGAACACTTTATCAACACACTTTGACATCACTAGGCTACAAACTCTTTGAATTGTATATTAATACCAATGTATAAATTAAAACCATGGTGTATAAGGGCAAACATAGTGGGAGCCGGGAAGGGCTCGGTGACACCCAGCCCCGTCCGAGAAAACCAGCCCAGTTTCGGAGCTTTTTCTTCACTGAAAATCGGTGAGCCAACGATCATCGGGGAAAGGAAAAGTGACATTGCAAGCTCTTGGAGGGGAGCTTGAGCTCCATGATCTGGTGCATCAAACCTGGGATTGGAGATAAAAAGCTGAAAATATGCATCAAACAATCCTCATCAACAATAGTTAGGAGGGATGATGATGTAGAAGATGTAACCATCGCCTTTTGTTGGTTGTCATATGACCGTCTATTGTTTAGGCTATTTTGTTTGTTTTGTTTTTTTTTTTTTTTTTTTACTTTTAAAGTATATTTATGTTTTAAAGTTTAAAGTAATTTAAAATAATTTTGCTTAAAAGAATTGCTGAGGAATTCTGGAGAAATATAAAACGACATCGTACATTTTAGGAAAAATTTTGGAAAGTGAGGAAAAAACTAATGTTGCAATGATATTACACACAAGAAAATCTGGGTTATCTGCGACGACTCCCTCCACCGTAAACCGGAAAATGCATACACCGGTAGCCATACCATAACTCAGCGGTGGATTAGATGCATCGCCATCATATTTCAACTTCAAATACTTTGGTTGTCATGTTTGAAACTTTTTTTATCTTTTAATCAAAACACTTATATGATATATACTCCAATTATCTAGTTCTTAAAATTGCAAACAACAAAACATGTCCAGCTATTTCACATCATCTCCCAACTCAGTATCCATTTTTTGCTATTTAACAACATATAAACCATAAGTCTCAAAATGAATTTCCTAACACCCCTCCCTACAACATTTTCATGTTCCAATACGTAACTCTTCACTTAATTTGTTATGGTCCTCCTAAAAGATACGACATTTTTATACGGTCTGAGAATTATTTATAAAAACAAGATGCTATTAGTACCTAAAAAAGATTTCCACGATGTTAGATTTCTGAGCTTTTCTGAAGAACTCCACCGAGTATTTCCACATTGTCGCAAGCACAGCCGGGACACACGCATTTCTTCTGCAGCTTGTCACAAAGGGAATTATATGCCTCTTCAACTCTCGCACTCTGCGTGCTTTCAGTCAAGGAAAAATCTGTCAAATGTTATTAATATTGAGCCTGAACCCGGGATCAGTCCTTAAAGAGACCGGTCCTTTTAAGACCGGCTCAGCTTAAAATTTTCATTCAATAATAAAAAGCCAGGTGGGGCCGCCTAGGACTGCTAGGCTTAAACTTTTGGTCCTAAAAACCCAATTCTCTAATCCCCCATACATACCATTTAATATCCATATATGTAAAATTGTCATTATATGATTTGCTTTATATTATTTCAATCCTTTTATATCTTCAATTGTTTTTACATGCAATGTAAAGGTAGATTTGTATATGTTTATGCTTTGAAAAACTAATTTGAGGTATTCTTTTAAAACAAATTATCCTGTTTTCACAAAACTACTTTTAAAAGCTTTTGCATCTCATACACATTCTAACTATATATTATAATGTATAAATAAAAACTGAGAAAAAAGTTGGGCCAGGTCCAAACAGCCCAACTGGGCCCACAGAGTTCCTCTTTCCAAGTGAAGGACTGCAGTTTAGCACATTGTACAGAAGTAAACTGTAGTGAGGATATATTGCTACAGCTTGAAGCTCCTTGCTTCCTTCCATTACTGCTTCCATTAAAGATATTCTTTGCTTCAGACCATCCACCTCATTTTGCTCCTACAGATTATAAGACAGTGCCAAAAATAGTTAACTTTCACTCACATGGGCATTAGTTATATACGCGCACATATATACTACGGGCTACTTCTTACCTGCTTATGAAGGTTTTGCTCCAACAGAAATTCATGTTCCATCTTTTCGGTATCAGAGATTATTTGAGCCAGCTCACGTTCCAGATCCTTCTTTCCTTCTTCAACTTGTTTTGTATGAGCATTTTCAGTGTGCACTTTGGTCATAAATGAAAATGAAACAGAAAGAACACATGAACGGTATTATTAGATATAGATAGGTATGTTCTATAGAGGATGATTTCAATCAGTCAACTGCTAGTAAACCACATGATGAATATTAATTTCAATCAACAGACCGTTTTGCAATACAGCTTTGCTGCTAAATGCTTCATAACTAGCTGAATCTACAGACTGGTGAAACTTTCTGCATCACAAATATATGCATTAACAGTGCTGTACAAGATCAACCGAATTTAGAAACCATTAATAAGCTTGCAAGATAACAATACGAGTGTACAATATCAACACGAATTTATTTAAAAGAAAATAATCAGGGTGAATCATCCATATATAACAGCATCTAATGCAGGGAATGAGATAGCAATATGCATTACCTACCTGATCATTGCATTTAGGTCAAACATCTTTCCAATGAAGTCATCTCTGCATGAATAACAATGACAAATTAAGAAATGAAATGTTTATATTTGTCCGTCTAATAAACAATTAAATGGTAGCAAATAACTCAAGAAACCTACCGCAAAGCCCATTCTTCATTCTGAATGCATGTTCACACAGGTTTATAAACCAACAGGTCCAAGCAATTTCAAAACACAAACATTTAATTAGCATGCACATAAAGCGAAAACCACCAGCAACAAAACAAATGTCTTCAGATACCTTAAGTGCCTCCAAATCAGATCCGATTGTGGATACTTCACCTTGAAGCAAAGCAATCCGCCCCTGAAGACATCCAGTCACTATAACTCAAACGTTTTTCGTCAAATACTGAAACTAAAGTGCTACATATAAACATCATCTACATCGATACACTTAATCAATGAGGTAATACAGTCTAGTGATTTATAATAACTTACATACACATAGCGATAACATAGAAACTAAACTCATATAAAAATCATACGATTCGTACGTGAAAAACAAACCTCTAGAGTTTGAATTGAGGATTCATTCATAGTCAATTCAACTATATATATTTGATTATCTACGTATTGTATACCTAGATTTGTCAACGATATCGTATCGTCTAGTGATTTATAATAACTTACATATGCAAATCACAGAAACTAAACTGAATCGATAGCCATACGCAAAAAAACAAACCTCTAAAGTTTGAAATGAGAATTCATTCATAGCCAATTCAACTATATGTGTTTAATCATCTACATGTATACCTAGATTCGATCAATCGTCTAGTGATTTATAACAACTTACACATGCAAATCACATAAGACAAACTCATGCAACAAAAAACAAACCTCTAGGGTTTGAATCGAGGACTCATTCATAGCCAATTCAACTTCGCATCCTTTAAGATCCTGTTCCGTACACTCTTTCAACCGCTTTGCGTCTTCAAGCTCTGCATTCACCGACTCAAGTTCCGATTGCAGTTCTTCGATTTGCCGCTTCAGGTTTACTACTCTACGTTCTATCGATTTGCGAGATCGGATCAGTTCGTTTGAAAGTGATAACGAAAATGATCTAATGAGAATGATTATTGCAGATTTAGGTTGAAGAATGTATGTACCTCCTTGAGATTTTTCTGTAGAGACATCACGAATTAGGGTTAGAATCTCCTTCTGTGAATTGCTGCTTGACATCTCCGTTTCCCGCTAGAAATTCCAGAAAGAATGTTATTGTTTCATTGAAATGGCTTTCTTTATATACCACTCCCATCCCATAGTTATTTTTACACAATGTTTCCAAGTCTCTTTTAAAGACGGGAGGGAAAGAAAATTTTCTCCCCTAATCTCTCCTAGTCTCTCTAATTTAATATATGGTCATATTCGGTGGAGATACAATAGGAAGTTTATTTGGCTATGAAGTGATCTTGACCATCCATTAAGTTAATCAATGACTAAGATTAAATCAGGGAAATTGAAAGGAAGAAAAGAGGCGCGTGAGTTTGTTCAAGGGCATTCTAGTCAATCCAAGCCAATAGTTTCTCTCTCCTCCAATTCCCTCCATTTTTTAAACGTTAATAACTCTTTCATACGACATTATTTTTTTATAAAATTTGCACAAAAAAACGAACGTTTTTTTATCTTTAAAACGAGTATACTATTGCTATATTTTAAAAAAAAAAAATTAAACCCAGTTGCGTAAAACGCAATAGAAAAACCACCAGTTACGTAAAACGCAATGAAAAAAAAACTTAAAAAATGACATTTTTCTAAAACGCAATGCACCAAAAACACAAAGAAATGACTTATTTGTAAAACGCAATGGCCATAAAACACACAGAAATGTCTTATTTGTAAAACGCAATAGCCAGAAAACACATAAAAAAGTGTTTTACCTAAAACGCAATGCACCAAAAACACAAAGAGATGTCTTATATGTAAAACGCAATGGCCATAAAACACTTAAAAATGACTCATTCTAAAACGCAATGGACTGAAAACACCTAAAAATATGTTTTACCTAAAACGCAATGACTAAAAACACTTAAAAATGTGTTTTTTTTCTAAAACGCAGTAGCCAGAAACCACATAAAACTCTCTTATTTCTAAAACGCAATGGACACGTAAAACTGTCTGTCACTGTGAACTGTCTGTCACTGTGAACTCTCTTATTTCTAAAACGCAATGGACACATAAAACTGTCTGTCACATAAAACGCAATAGCCAGGGGCTGCCGCCCCTGGGACCCCGCTACCAGGGGCTACCGCCCCCGGACCCCCGCAAAGGTCGTAAAACGCAATGACTGAATCAAAAACCCAGATCGTGATAATGAAATTAAAGAATTTCTTACATGGATCGGAGCCGATTTCTTCATCAATTGACGAAATTTGAATGATAGAAACACTTATCAACGCTCGAATCGAACGAATTGAGTGATTATCTCCAAAATCACCGGAAAAAAACGAGATTTTTTTATGAAATTAAACTGGGTTTTCTTCAAAAAAAGCTGAAGAACACGTTGATCGGGTTTTGAGTCATTGATTGGTGATGAAAATCGCACTATAATGTAGTGATTATTGAGATATAAAGTGAAGAAATAGTTGAAGATGGTGGGTTTTGAAAATGGTGGGTTTTGAAGTTACTGGGTTTTGAAAAAGGAAGAAGAAGGAGTTGGATTGACTAAAATACCATTTTTCTTTATTTTAAAATTTGCCACATGTCATAATCCTATGGCTTCCTATCCTTCCTAGCGAAAATTAACTTCCTATTTGATCTTTTCCCTGGTCATATTTTCTTCTTTTTTCCCTCCTTTTCCCTCTCCTCCCCTTGTTAAATGAAACTCGGAAACATGGTTTTTTCATATTTTCATCTCTTTTCCATCCCCTCCCTCTGTTAAATGAGACTCGGGAACAGAATGTTAGAGTAAACTCAAATATTTTGCATTTAGGTTTATGTGGGTTCAGTTTTATTGTCATTTTGGTCTAAACGTGAAATCATGTCATATTTATCTTATAAAATCTTGCTATTTTGTCCTTTTTTTCAGGGACAAAATGGTCATTTCACTTTTATTTTATTTAAATCTTTTATTAAAATGACCAATTGTGTAAACAGGTTCAAGTTTTGGACCAAAATAAAAAAAAAAATATATGTTTTTAAACACACACATGCAACACCATGTATCTTCTTCATAGCCTCACCACCACCACAGCATCACCACCACTACAACCATCACCACCACAACCTTAGAATTTATGTTCTTCGTTCTGATTTCCGGATCTAACCTTCTATGTTGTTCGTGTTTCTTGATCGGATATTTATTTCGCTAAATTCAAATTTAAGTGATGATCAACGAAGATGTTTTTGTCCTCGGTTTGTAAGTATCAAGTGTATAGATTATTATTGTTCGATTTCAATTATGAATTTTGAATTTGAATGTGGATACTTGTGATTTGAAAACAGGGGTTCAAATTATTTGATTGGATTTGAAAAACGAAACAGTTTTTGATTGTTCAAGTGTTTTGGGTTCTTGCTTATGGTTGTATCGAACAAATTTTTGGTTTGTCTTTTATTCTTGCGATCGTTCTTGCTGTTGTCGGAATAAATTTGATTCTTTGATCGGAAAGCAGGGACATGAGTTTTCTGTAATTTCAGGGATGATCGTAACAGGGATGATGATAAAGTTGGTAACGAACTCAACACGGATTTAATAAAAGTGATTCGTCCACCAAATGAAATTGTGTTTGTCTTCCAAATTGATAGACGTTTCTTAAAAGTGTCGACCATTGCCTCCCGATTTTTAGCAAGGCTCGTATTTGCCCCGACTAGCAATCCTAAATGTTTAAAAGGCAACTCCCCAACCCTACACCTTAGGACTCCGGCCTTATCTTGAACTTCCCCTGGTAACCCCAATTCCATAAAGCCAACTATTTGAAGCATTCACCCTGAGACCCGAGGCCAAATAGAAGCAACGTATCAATCTATTTAGGTTGAGGGCATTTCGCTTAGATCATTCACCTACAAAAATAGCATCGTCCGCATGTAAGAAATGTGACAACACTAATCATTGAGACGAGAGAGGTATCCTGTCAAGAATCCCCAAGTGGCAAGCCCGTTTAACCACTCCCGAAAGGGCCTCCATAGCCATGATGAACAAGAATGGTGATAATGAGTCTCCTTGCCTCAGGCCTCTTAAGCAAGAATGGTGATGATGGTATTAGTAAATCCAGTGTTGTAAAAGTCGGATTACTCGGCCGAGTACTCGATGCATAGTCGGCCTAGTCGGCGCCTAGTCGGACGTAGTCGGCATAGTCGGTCTAGGCGGTCAACGTGGTTTGTTGATTTTTAATCGGTCAAACTCGGTCAAAATCAGCCTACTCGGCCTTGTACTCGGACTACTCGGCCTTGTACTCAGACTAGTCGGACTTGTATTCAGAATATTTGAACTTTAAACATGTTTCATTTTAAATTATACTCAGTTGACATAAATTATGCTTATTTTAACACATAAATAATATATAACAATTAATTTTCTTTATATTTACCATGTCCGCGTACTCCCCGAGTACTCTCCGAGTACTCCAATTACTCCCAACTCCCCAGTCGGCCGACTAGGGACCGCCTAGCGACTTTTACAACACTGAGTAAATCTGGAAATCCTTATATTAACATGATGGTATCAGTTCCCTTCTCTCCTAATCCTTCCGATTTAGATGGAAACAAATGAGACGTAAAATCCCCTCCAACCCCCTTCGCTTCTTTTCCTTCCATCCTTTCCCTTCCTTTCTTTGGGGGTGTTTGGGATTCCTTCTCAATAAGGACTTATTAACTTATATAAGTTATAAGTCAAAAGTTAAAAATTCTAACTTCTCAAAAATAACTTCTCACGATACAAAACCTTCTTAAATAACTTCTCAATAAGTCATAAGTTACTCCAAAATAAGTTAACCCAAACACCCCTAAGACTACTAGGGGTGCAAACGAGCCGAGCTACTCGAGCTCGGCTCGAAAAAAAGCTCGAACAAGCTGAGCTTAAACGAGCTCGAGCTCGAGCCCAAGCCTAAGAACAAGCTCGTTTAGTAAACGAGCTCGAGCCCTAGCTTCGCTTATCGAGCTCGAGCCGGCTCGCGAGCCTAATCGAGCTTTTTGTTTATATATTTTTTTTATTAATATATTAAACATATATTTATATAATAATAATTACCATTTATATAAATACAAAAAATAACTAAATTATATGTATAATAATAATTATAATTAATATAAATTAATTAATAAATACTAAACGAGTCGAGCCCGAGCCGAGCTCTTGCTTGAAAAATTACCTTAGAGCCGAGCTCGAGCTTTAGAAATAAAGCTCGAATCGAACCGAGCTCGAGCTTTCATATGTTAGGCTCGAGCTCGAGCCTAGTCGAGCTCGGGCTCAGCTCGGCTCGTTTGCACCCTTTAATTATTGTCTAGAACACAACACAGCGTAAATTCTCCTCCATCGCCCCTCTCTCTCTCTCTAATGGAGCTCTGTGTGCCTCCCCACCCCTGTGTTATACGCACCAATTCTTGTTCATCTTCACACCTACTAAACCCTAGCCCCAGGGTTCTTCTTCCAACCACGCACCACCCACTCGTTTCAATCAGTCGTCGAAACATGCAGAAATGCAGCAGCGCCTCCTCTACCATCAAGGCCCTTGATTCTCCCATGGACACTGGTATGAACCCCCTAATTTGTGTTTTCTGTTGCTTGACTTGATTGATTCTGTGAATTTTCAGTTAGAGATCGGATTGTGTCGGTGAAGAGGGTTACCAATGAAACCAATGTGGTGGTGGAGTTGAATCTGGATGGTGTTGGTTCACCCAATAGCACCACTGGGATTCCCTTTCTTGATCACATGTTAGATGTATGTTAGTATACTTTTTTTTAACTTTTCAATTTGATATTATTATTGTTAACCTCATGCCTTTTTTTTGCGTGAAAACTGAAAAGCGTGCCTCACCTGCGCCTTTTGTACAAGCATCGCCGCCTCGAGCCTAGGCACACTTTTTTAGAACCTATTGTTGGTGACTTGGTGCAACTTTATTTTCTGATCTCATGCTCATAATGGTGGTTCTTTTGTATCAGCAACTTGCTTCCCATGGATTATTCGATGTGCATGTGAAGGCTGTTGGTGATACTCACATTGATGACCATCACACCAATGAAGATGTTGGCCTTGCCATTGGAACGGTGATCTTACAATGCATATCTTGCTGAATTTGATGTCTTCATAATTTTACAATTGTTCAGCATCGAAGAATGTTATTATGTGCACATGTCATTAAAGCAACCCTTTCAAGAAGAATAAAAGGCTTTTATTTATCTCGAAACATCTACTCATTTTGTCTCCTGTGGTCACCAGGCTTTGCTGAATGCGCTTGGTGATAGGAAAGGAATTAATCGGTTTGGTGACTTCACGGCCCCCCTTGATGAAGCATTGGTACATGTTGCTCTGGTAAGTTTCATTTGCATAAATGACATGGCAATAACTACAATCATGCTGATGATGATCGCAATAACACAATTCAAAATGAATGATTAATTGATAATAGTCTGAATGTCACGCCATGTGTCTTCGTTACTATTATATTAATTATATATTGCATTACCTTGCATTTAGACTAGTATAGGTTCGATCAAAATTGTTGGTGATAAGAAATAGAGAAAGATGCAAATCCAGATGTGATTCATGGGAAGGTACCCAACTTTGTGTGGATTTGTTTGCATGTGAGAAGCTTTGAGATATACTATAATGCGCGATTAAACCGTAGGGCAGAGGCATAGTATACCGTTTGCTGATCAATATTGCATAGACCTCTTGTATTATGCGACAACGCTGTGCTTGAGAATTATTGGATTTTAATATTTTATCTAGATTGCTAATCAATATTGCATAGAGCTAATCAATATTGCATAGACCTCTTGTGTGGATTTGTCGGCCCGCTTGCGGTATGTGCATATGAGTGTTATGTGACTTATGTCCAAGGCTTGATGCAAAACTACTATCGAGCCGGGGGTCTCACGGGAAGCAGCCTCCCTATTCCTAGGGGGTAGAGGTAAGGCTGTCTACATCTTACTCTCCTCAGACCCTACCACCTTTGCTTTGCTATTGGTTGGATTTACTGAGTATGACGATGATGATGATCTAGATTGCTAATCAACAAAGCTTTGCTATTGGTTGGGTTTACTGAGTATGATGATGATGATCTAGATTGCTAATCAACAAAAAAAGTATCAGTCTTTTTCTCTAGTTCACATTCTGCATATGTTTGCTATTTTGCGGTTTTGGCAATGGCGCCTGTCACATGGATTTAGGATTAGACATGATATATAAGCGGAAAGCTTTTCGGGGGAAACCCTACGTTATGTGCTGATATTTGGAACTTTAAATCACTAAACATACACTCAGACTTGGAAGTCTAAAGAGACACAATGACACATATTCGCAACATAAATCCAAATCTGCAGTAGTTTATGCTTTTTAAATCTCATTGCTCATAATAATCTCATTTTGCTCTTGGAAATAGCATCTTAGGCTGCTTATCTTTTGGTTAGTGGAAGCCAGTTTCTCGATACCAAATGTAAGGATTTGAGATGGAGCATTCGTTATTCGGGTTTCACAAAATAAAAGGACCCTATTCATACTAGCCTGAATTCGATTAGAAAATTCGAAATTCGATTTATGATTTTTGGTGCGGTTTTTTAATCCAAACGGTATTTGATATATGGTTTGGAACTGACATCAAATCCAACACGGCATTTCGAATTTGTTTCTTACTAATTGGGCTGCATTCCTGCAAGAGGTCCTAAAGCAGGAAACCAAAAACCGAACAATGAGCAGCAAATCAAGGAGTCAGTTCTAAATATTCTTTCCATGTGCTGCAATGATGGAATCAGTTCTTATTTATAGATACAAACACAGCCGTGAACCATTTTTCTTGCCTAAAAGTCATTGCAGTTTTAATAAAGTTTTGGCATGATTACAAGCTAAACCCCATCAACCATATCATCTATAATACCCACAACATTCTTGGTATGTGCTATATTTTAGATTTTAAAGCCTGATATGATACAATTGTTGGGTTTGGAAGCTCAATTTTCTAGTTTGGCCTGGATTAGAAGACAATTAATTTGTTTAATTATTCTCTTAGTGTTGTTCGTGTTTGTGTGTGCTGTTTGAGAGATTGAATACTAACAAAAATCCACATATCAGAGTAAATGACAAAATGAATGTTATTGCGTTGACAACCATGAACAGTATATCACTTTGTCCTGTGGCCTGGATATATAAAATAGAATATATATATATATATATATATATATATATATATATATATATATATATATATATATATATATATATATATATATAGGTAGAGGATCCTGTACATTAATCCAGAAGTGTGAGAAGTGTATTATAACACTATTTATAACACTATATAACACCATATAAACACCGTATAACACTATGTAATACCATATAAAACCATATATCACTATATAACATTATTATATAACAAATATAACACAATATATTTTGTCTGATAGCATGTCTATGATAGATGTATAGTGTTATATATTGTTATATAGTGTTATAGAGTGTTACATAGTGTTATACGGTGTTACATAGTGTTATACGGTGTTTATATGGTGTTATATAGTGTTATATATAGTGTTATAATACACTTCTCACACTTCTGAATTAATGTACACTATCCCTACCCTATATATATATAGGGAGGGGCTCATGCGAGAACCACCCTTATTGTGAGAACCGCGAGAACCAATGTGAACACAACCTAAAATAGCTAAAAAAACCTAACCCCCCCCCCCCCCCCCCCCCAAGCTAAAATGCTAAAAACTAAACCCCCAAAAAATCTAAAAAAAATCTAATTTTTTTTTTAATATTTTTTATGCTCGAATCGCTACTTTTAGTGGCAAAAAAACAAAAATTTTTTTTTGCCTTCGTAAAGTAGCGATTTTTTGCCTTCGCATGATCTTCTCCCTATATATATATATATATAATATGTGTGTGTGTTGACATTTAATGAAATCCATTATTTGTGTATCTACAACCCTAAACTTTTATTTGCAACTTTATCTATCGTATTTTGCAAACAATATATATCTGTTTATAGCAATTATTTTTCTAGGATTTGTCTGGACGGCCACACTTAAGTTATGACTTGCAAATTCCCACGGAGAGAGTTGGAACATATGACACACAGGTGATCATTTCCCTTCAACATGTAATGTTTTTTTTTTTTTTTTTTAATTCTTGATGCTTTTGCACACCTTGTTCATTATTAGTGCCAAACTGATGCTTTTGTTAGTTATAATTTGCGCAATAGGTAGTAAAGTTGGTTAGATAATAAATAATAAATTGCTTTCTAATGTAATATCAAGATGCTACTATGACATTTTTTGTTAACAACAGCTTGTGGAGCATTTCTTCCAGTCAATGGTTAATACATCTGGAATGACACTTCACATCCGGCAGGTAATAACAAATAAACTAACTGATATTACACTGGCATTTTTTTTCTTTATGGGGTGACTTTAACCACTTACTAGAGATGGCAATATGAGCGGCCAAGCGGGTTAGATAATGAGTTTCACTGGATTCGGGTTAGATTTGTTTCTTTTGTACTGGTCAAAACAGCCCGGTTAGCCGTTAGAGTAGGGTTGACCAGTTAACACTGTTTTGTCAAAAAATATTATAATTACAAAAACAATATCATTGCATTAATATCGTAAACCTTTGAATAAATGATATGGGGGTGACATGCATCAAACGTAGGCTTTGGGTGACCTTCAGACTGTTTTGTTGGACCCAATTGACCCGTCTTCTTTTGGACTGAAATTTTTATTTGACCAATTTTAGATTAAACACAACCAAGATTTGACCCTTCCATAATTAAATGAGTTGAAACTGTTACTTGTCTGTGAAACTTTTTATATAATCTTTTCTTAAGCATCTATCTATTATAATAAAAGAAACCAACTTTTGGACACGTGCATTCATTGAAGGCATCCTCAAATATATACTTATCTTATATTAACTAAATAAATAATAAATTAATATTAAATCTTATCATACTTTAAAAAAATATTATCCTCAAATCTAAATTGTTAATTTAATATATTTTTAAAACAAATACCTCTCTTTCCTACTTATCTTATATTAAATATATAAATAATAAATTAATATTAAATGTTATCCTAATTTATTAAAAATATAACTTTTTTTTTATTATTTGGTATACAAGATTATATTTATTCAACTTGTGTAAAACGCGGGGTTTTTAAAAATTTAACTTTTATTATTTACTATACAAAGTTACATTTATATAACCCGTGTAATACACGAAGTTTTTAAAGATACAACTTTTTTTATCATTTGCTATGTAAAATTAGATTTACTCAACACGTGTAATACACGAGGTTTTTAAGGATATAATTTTTTTTTATTATTTGGTAGATTTATTCAACACGTGTAATATACGGTGTTTTTTAAGGATATAATTTTTTTTATCATTTGGTAGATTTATTCAACCCGATTATACACGGGTTTTTTAAAGATACGACATTTTTAGTATTTAGTATACAAAATTACATTTATTTAATCTGTGTAATACACATGGTTTTTAAAGATATAACTTTTTTAATTATTGGATATATAAAATTACATTTGTTTAACCTGTACAATATGCGAGTTTCATAAAGATATAACTTTTTGTTATTTAATATATAAAATTACATTTATTCAACCCGTGTAATATACGGGGCTTTAACCTAGTTTACATATAAATGCAGCTTGCTGGGAAAAATTCTCACCATATAATTGAGGCAACATTCAAAGCTTTCGCAAGAGCTCTTAGACAAGCGATAGAATACGACCCACGGCGACGTGGCACCGTCCCTAGGTTTGTTCTCATACATATCTCCAAAAATGTATGGTTTTCTGATAACATTGTTTTTACCATATTGGTTTTATATATGCAGCTCAAAAGGGGTATTGTCGCGTTCCTGAAGGGCGTTTAAAAAGAAGCAGGGATCATGGACTGGAATGGTATTTTTTTGTCGTTTCAACAATATTTCTGGCAGCTTTGATTTTGTAAAATGGACAGAGAGATTACTGTTGAAATGTGCAGGAAATTGTGACGATGTAGTTTTTTTTAGCCCTTGTTCCAGACTAAATAATAAATAAAAATAAAAACATTGTTGTTCATCACATAAAGAATTTCAACGTGTGGTGCTACAGTGTTGATGACGGTTGTACGCTATGGGGATGATATCTCGTGCATCAAGATGAATTATCTTTTATAATGCTTCCATCTAAACATTTGAGTTGATTTCCAAGTATAACTTGTTTATTTGCCATTTAGATTTATATCAATTGTGTTTTGATTTAAGTACAGAGGAGGTAATAGTGCTCAATGTTAGGAGGTGAGAATTTGTTGTGGATGTCCGGGGATCAAATCCCGGCATCACCTGATTTACTCTAGGACACGTGATTTACCTCCTTCATGTTGGATGTGGGACCGGTCGGTGGGGGACGCTTAGGCACGCTAGAAGCGTTAAACATGGTGAGTTACAATTTTCTGTGTGATATATTTATTGTTAAACATCTTGTATATATTTAAACACATAACTATGTCATGAGGATATGTAAAAATTAAACTAAACAGTCTTTAGTCATTATATTTATTTGATCTTTTGCAGTAGCAACTCTTTGTTATGAATAACTCTTTATCGGTAACAACCTTAGTAGGAGGCTAGGAGCAACAGTGTCGTGTATTTTGAGTTTTTGAAGGTTCGAGAGTATCGATTTTGATTAGAAGGACGAGGGAAGTAAGATTTATGAACCTACTAACTATAAAGGTATATATATATGAAATTTAAAACAACATATCATTACCAAATCAAATATACAGGTAAGATTATGATAGTAAGATATGTGAAACTAATAACAATATGTTGCATGTTGACAATAATAATGCACTTGTGAAGACAAGGCATAAAAGTAAAAAAAAATACGGAGGTAAAGAACAATATGCATATGTGTTGCTTCTAAAATTTCTTTTTGCATAATGCACATATTTAGGTAGAAAGTTAGATATTTGAGTGTAATCGGGGATTGATTTGGTGATCAAAGCGAATAATAATACACATCAAGCAAGTTAGGAGGTGCGGGAGTGCACGCTTGTTTGAGTTATTATAATTCAAAGTGTACGGGGGTTCCAAGGGGCGGCAGCCCCTGGCGGTGTCCAAGGGGAAGAGCCCCTGGCTGGGTCGAGCTGCCAGGTCAGCTTGGAAAAATTTTATTTTCATTAAATTGCCTTAATGAAACTGCATCAGAAAATTTTATTTTCTGGAATTTGTCACATTTTCGAAATGATAAAAAATGGTAGTTTTTGGCAATTTTTGTCTGAAAAAATAGAGGTAACTACCTAATGGCAGTTACAACCCCAAAAACAAAATTCGTAGACAGTTTTGATCACATTCTTCTTGCTGGTTCGAAAATTCACAAAAACACACTAACATACCCTGGTTCAATTTCTCATAAAATCAGAGTTGTATCCGATTGAATTTTTCGGGTGAACCACCGAAATAATTTGATCTGAGAGTGATTACACGTCTCTCTGATCATCTGGCAAACTGAAATTCCCCAACATAGAATACGATAGTAAAATGTGCTAAGCTGAGATTCCAGGATCCGGCAGGTTTGACGGAGTTTTGGTCTCGAGATAACCGGTTCGGTGAAGTGTTATTGATAAGAAAAGAGTAGAAGTAGAATCAACACCGAACAAGTCAATTTAATCTGGTTTTTATTGATGATTTGAAGCTACATACCCGCGAAACCAATTGGACAGCATCTCCCATCTGGGAACCAAAGCTTATCCAAATGAGGAACCCCTCATTCCTATATATAGGTATTAGCCCATCTGTCTGAAACACCACATGTCTATCCGTCCGGATGGACTTATAACCAGAAATGCACCATAGGGACGAATGAGCTGTTAATGGACAGACCTGATGTCCATTCGTACGGACGAGACTTTGTTACATACAAAACCTTGTCCGTTTTCACACCCTTCTATACAATATTCAACACACGCTCTGTCTAGCCTATTCGCACAGTGGCAGACATACGAAATATGCACCAACAGATTCCCCCTTGGCCGTCACTGTCGAATCGTCTCTTTGAAAACCTAGAGCCGTGTTTTGAATATTCTACAACTTCAATCAGGCATCTTGAAATCTTCAATAGATTCCCCCTTGATTGATGATCCAGGTTTGCTTTGACAATATTATACACACATTCCCCCTGAAATGAATTTTCAGGTCTTTGTTTGCACAGTTCATGACTCCTCCTCTGATTTACTCAACTGCAATCTTCACGAATAATCATCAATTTGAAATTAATCAATGCAGCTTCTCTGTTTCAGCTTTAACCACATCCGCGTTTGGTTTTTGATATATCATTTCAGCACCATCGATCGCACATTCCGTCTGCTTGAGCTTTTAATGTTAAAAAACCCAACTGGCAATTGATAGAAACTTCGAATACCATAGTGGTTAACTTCAAATCTGTGATTACCCACGAAAATCTGAAATCCCGTTTTCCGTGATCACCTTTAAGCACCTTCCAGAATGATAGATCCGTATAAACGTTATTTTCTACAACCAGCAAATCTTCATCGAATAAACAAATCATCTGGTAACGCATTCAGATTTCAGAAGCTTTCATCCACGATCAGATTCACCCTCCCGGATAATCCAGATCTCAGAAGCTTTCGTCCATGATCAGATTCACATTCCCAGAGAATCTGAAGTCGGAACCACCCGAATACAGTTGCATCGTCACGAATTTCAAAAATGCTGGAATTTCAATATGAAATTTTTATTCCCCCTCATTTTTACAAATTCTGACGTCTTATCACTGAATGCCCCCTCAAATTAGGCAATCCAGTTCTTTCTGTTCTCTGAAAAACTTGACTATGCCGAAAATGTGACATTTTTGTCTCCAAAAGTCAGTTTTTCATCATTGCGGATTTTTCGTTACGACCCATTAATAGTCAGATAACCCAGATGATAAACATTCTGCACCAGTATCATGACTACCCCACTAATTTCCACAATCTGTGATTGCATCATCACATCTATTCTCTGAAGCCCCAAACGATGTCCCCGAACAACCCAGCTTGGTCGTTAAAAACTCGAAAAAAATTTCAATCACCAAATTTTTTCTGGAGACTCACCTCGTCATTGCGATCAAAAAATGCCATTTTTAGGCATTAGTTCATCCGTCCGAATGGAGTAGGTCCATCCGTGTGAATTAACTGACTTTGGAACAAATTGACTTTTTAAACCCGAATGTCCGTTCGTGCGAATCTGCACATGTCCATCCGTCCGGATGGACTTCATCCACTCGAAAATGTCTGATCATCTCAAGAACATTCCCAATCACATTTTTCGATCCAAAATCTTTATTTCTGCGAATTTCATGATGAAACTTCACGGGATTGTTCGAAAATCAATCACGAACACAATGATGTCTTCAACTTCAAAATCCATCCGTGAATTGACCTTCAATTTGCTGTTTATTCGATGTTTAACGTCAAAACCTCCTCAAATCTAAAAATAATGAGCGTAGGTGATTCAATCAACTGTTAGATCGATTGAATCGGTACCGTAGCTCTGATACCAATTGAGATTCCAGGATCCGGTAGGTTTGACGGAGTTTTGGTCCCGAGATAACCGGTTCGGTGAAGTATTATTGATAAGAAAGGAGTAAAAGTAGAATTAACACCGAACAAGTCAATTTAATCTGGTTTCTATTGATGATTTGAAGCTACATACCCGCGAAACCAGTTGGACAACATCTCCCCTCTGCGAACCAAAGCTTGTCCAAATGAGGAACCCATCATCCCTATATATAGGCATTAGCCCATCCGTCTGAAACACCACATGTCCATCCGTCCGGATGGACTTATAACCAGAAATGCACCATAGGGACGAATGAGCTGTTAACTAATAGACCTGATGTCCATTCGTACGGATGGATTCCATTCGTACGGATGGATTCCATCCGTCCGAATGGACTTTGTTACATACAAAACCTTGTCCGTTTTCACACTATTCTATACAATATTCAACACACGCTCTGTCTAGCCTATTCGCACAGTGGCGGACATACGAAATATGCACCAACATAAGCCAATAACAATATGTATATGTATAGGCGGTGCCGGACCCAATTTTTTTTTTATTTGGGTTCACTTTTTGTGTAAGGATTTTTCAGAACTAAACATTAAAATTTTTGGGTCGGTCATCGTAGTCGGGTCGGGGCTAGGAAATAATGTACAAGCATTTAGTGGACATGAAACCACTACATTATATGTTGGAAGTTTTATTTGGTAATCAAGTATTAAATTAAATCGACATTCAATTTATCATTTTAAAGAAGTAAATTAGAGGGTCAATGAGTGGGTGTGGTGTTTTAAAATACTAGTTCAATTTGATGGGAAAAAATAAACTTAAAAAACAAGACATGTAAGGCTTGAACATGAGATCTATTTGTTGGAACAAGGGGATTTACCACCATACCATCTTTGTTTTTAATATTATGGGGTCCAATAAATTTATTTTATGGGGTCCTTGAAAAATTTAACATACCAGTTCTACTATTTTATAAAAAAAGATTGGGGTCCGTGAACCCCGACCCGGACCATGTGGGTCCACCCCTGTGTATAGGTCTTACTATGTGGTGATATCACCTGGTCCATTTGATGCAGTTCATCATCTTCAATTTGTGTATTTTGTGTAGGTTTTTTTTGAGCTGTCCAGATTGATTTGCTAGGCACGTGGTTGGATGGATTGTAATTCAATCGTAATCAGTCGACCTTTTAGGTCTTAGTATGTATGCAAGGGTCTATGTTGAAAGGATTGACACTCAATTCATTACAAGGTAAATGAAGATCCAAAAGGGTGATTTAGAAGTTTGACATAACAAACTTGCGACTCTTCATAGTCCAACAGAAACACATTGAAGCTTTTCATCGCCACTTAAAATTAAGTGCGTATAAAATCAAATCAGTTAGTAGAGTAGTTAAGTCGATATAATTGCAACCCATTACCTGGAAATTGTATGTTTTTTTGCCTACTTTTTCTGGTAGTCTTTCGTTTAAGGTAGGAGTTTGCTATCGTCTATGTTTAGGGTTCTTAAGAAAATTCAAGAGGCGTAGATAATCAAGCATGAACTTTATTAAAAGTTTCAGTTTTCCCTTTATTCATAAACCATGCTGATGTACTCACTGTCTCACTCCAAGAGCTTCATTTTACCATTCATAATATACATATGAAATAGACTAATGTGCTCCACATTTCAGGTATCCTCTTAACCCTTATATATGCTTAGGCCTTTGGGTATACTTTAACCTAACTTAACTCCATCTAAGAGAGGACGTGGCCGTCCGTTATTCTATCACGGAAGAGAAGTTCAACGCGTGATCTTCCACCGCCGGCTAAAAGTTTAACGCGTTAATCTTCCACGAAATCCAACTTTCGTTATCTTTATCACGCGTTAATGTTTTGTTTTGGGAGGGTATTTGTTGGTTGGGGGGAAATTGTTGGGTGTGGTGATGAGTGATGATCACCCCCACTAAAAAGGGTTGTGAGCGATGGAAAAATGGTCGATGACATGGCGGAACTTGATTGATGCTTGTGAGTGATAAATTCTATCACTAGTGAACCACCCCCCTCCCCTAAGTGACACATCAACTTTTTTTCCTCATTTTACTTTGTCTCACTCTAAGGAAATAGTTTAACATGTTAACACATAACTCATTTAATGTACTTTAACATTGAGTTTTTGTCTAAAAAAGAAAATAAGAATTAATTTAATCTCTTAACATTATGTTAACATGTTAACACATAACTCATTTAATGTTGTCATTTCTTTCTTGAACTCTTGTACTCTTGAGATTCGATGCTAATTAACCCTTTGCGTTAATATGTTGGTTAAACTACATTTTTAAACTAATATTTTCAACGCATTTCAAACGCTTATTACAACGCTTATTCAAAACGCAGTTATCACATTTAACCGCTATTTATAACGCTTACTATTTAAACGCATGTTATCGCATTTTACATCGCTTGTTTAGACGAAACGCTATCACAACGCAGACTCGAAACGCTGATTTATTTTATGCATTTAGTTTATATGTGTTAGATTGTGTGATTATTTGTTGAATTGTTATGTGTTTATCAATGCAACGCTTAACAAATGAACCAAAGTTGGAAAACTAACAAACGCAAACCAGGCTGTCCGAATGGACATCTGCTCGGATGACCATCCGCCCGGATGGCCATTCGTCCGGACAAGCCATCGGACCACCTCCATCTCGCAACTGACTTAACCTTTCGCCCTACCTCTATAAATACCGCCGTACACTCTCATTCTCTGATGTTGACATTCTCATTCGCTCCCCAAGACCCTGTTGCGATTCAAGGCCATTTTGTAAGCATTTCTCCTCGAATCTTCTCTAATCTTCACCTCTAATCTCTTCTACATCATCTTCTTCATCAAAATCACACACAAACACTAACTTTTTCCTCGAAATCGACTGATTTGGACCTCTTGAAGGTGGCTTCAACTCGGTTGCTTATGCAAACTGTTGTGGAGCATCATTAATCAAGATTGGTCCCAGATCTAAAGGATTTTCACACTTTTTCAGCTCAAAAATAAACGATTTCAACACTTTTAAACTTATTCTGCACTTTTCTTCCATTTTTTCTATACAATATTGATGGAAACTGGACCCAATCAGACTCTCGACTTGTTCGTTAGTCGAAAGCCGGCTTGAAAACGGATTTCCACCGGAGAAATGGACCGATTTGCGGGTTAAACATGAATCTTCATCAAGAACAGTGCGTTTGACCGAATGGGCTGAGACCATCCGATCGAATGAGCTAGGCTTGGTATGTTCCCGTTGTTTCACACGTCGTCACGCCGTCTCCGTTAACTCAAACTTTTTACTTAGAAAATTTTACAAAAACTACAAACTACAGATCATCCCGCTCGAGTGGCCATCCGTTCGGATGAACTGTCCCTTATAATTTCCAATGTTTAAACGTTTCAACTAAACTTCGAATGTTCAACGATTTATAAACACCATACACCACTCGAATGGACATCTGTTCGAATGGCCATCCGTCCGGGTGACTACCCGCTCGGATGACCTGGTATTTATATTATTCATTAAACGCTTTTAACAAGACTTCAAAAATTTTAACGATTTACGAACAAACACATCTCATTCGAATGGCCATCTGTTCGGATCATCAGTCGAACACTTAGTCCACTCTACACTCCGAATTTCAACCGTACAACACTTATGCTTCTGTTTCCGTCCACAGGCTAACTCAACGCGCTCCCTTCAATCCAATCCAGGCTGTGTTTACTCGTTAAACACACACTGTGAGTACACTCGAACCCATTTTCATTTAAACGCACTTTTGGGTGTTACATACGTTCTATATCAAAACACAACACACAACGCAAACACTTTAACGCTGACCGCTCCCGTATGCTATACTTGATCTATGAATGCTTGTACTATGATTATACAGTGTTACACTAGACCGCCTCTAGCAACGATAGTACTATAGTTTGGACTCAGCACCTGTCATGGACAGGGGTTGCTAGGGATCACATTACTTTACTTCACGTGTTCGCTGAACATGTGTCGCGCATACTCTACAACGCAGTCTCGTGGTTAAGTTGTAAACATTGTTTGATAGTTACATGGTTCGCACGTTACGTGATACATGTTGGTTATGCGTAAACGCTTTTACTACTATTACTATGCAAACTTGTGTACTCACCTTTACATTTTATGTATTGACTTTATTTTAACGTATGTGAGAGGTTGATGGAATCTTATGCTGAAATCAAGATAGGCACTCTAGAAACTCCACTAATAGAAATCTAGGTTGTCGGACTTGTTTTGCTTTTGAGAACTTGCTGTCTGTAATAATTATGTGTTGAATATTTGTTCGTTGGTATGGGACAATGAATGTTAAAAATATTGGTAATATGTAGTTGTTATGGATTCTCTTAAGCAATCTGGTTCGCCTAGTGCCGCGCCCCGATGATTCCGCCATCGTTTGAGGTGTGACACATGGCTATATTAAAGTTGTGCTTTTGAGACTTTTACTCGCATGATTTTTCAATATTCCAACCCTGTCTTAATTTTGAATATTGGTATATACACATATATTCTTCCTTCTAGAACCATGCCAAATTTTTGTTAACCAATTCTTCTTCAATTGTATTTCTGTTGGTATATCTTATCAGTTGTGCAATGCTCTTTAACTTTAGAATGTGAGTTTGGCACGAAGATTTGCATTGGTTCCTCTTGACCTACTCAAAAAACTTATAGGAGCAACTGCAAGTCCATGTTAACAGTCGTGGATGGAGATGTCCACTTGGTTGTTGATCACCCATATCTAGCCATACATTTTGTTGTATTGTAGCACTATGAATAGTAAATAGTAGAAATGATTTAAAGTTACTTATTTCTAGACAGAGATCGTAGAACTACAAATCAAGGATTAAATGTTGCACAATGAAATATTAAAGAGTAAACTTCTGTTTGCTCCCTGTGGTTTGGTCACTTTAACAGTTTTGCCCAAAACCTTTAAAAATAGTCATTTTCCTCCCTGATCTATGAACCTTATCACCATTTCACTCCACGCCTCAAACGACATCCAATTCTTCCATTAAGACATAGGCACATGTCCCTCACATGATGGGCATTTCAGTCTTTTCTCATCACCCTTTACCCTTATAAAGAAAAAACACTTTCCTCTCTCTCTTCCTTCTCCACCACACTCACCCACCTTACACACATGCTCTTTCTCGATGGTCACTAACACCTCCATCGCCGCCCGCCAGCACCCAACATCATCTCATCTCCGCACAATCCTCTTCTAACCCCTCATCTCTTCTGAAAGAGATCTAAAATTAGACCATCGAGTGTAGATCACGACATTGAATCGTTTTTCCATGGGGTTTTCTACCGGTGGAGACGAAGGGATTCACACCATCGTGGCAGTTTGGTTTGATTTACAGGTTTGTAGATGGGCGATGGTGGCGTTGTTGATGGTGGTTGTGGCGGCTTAGTGGTGTTGGTGATGGTGAGTGAATGGGATAGAGAGATGGTGAAAGTGGGTTTCATTTGGGGGTTTTTGTTGGCCATGTATAACGTTTCCATTTTTACCATATAAGAATTTTAGGGTTATTTAAATTTATTAACCACTAGTAACTAGTTTTATTTTTAATATAATTATTCAACCCAAATAGTTTTAAAAACTATTTTATATATAGTTGATTGAAATATTATACTAATTAATTGGTTTGTATATGGGTGACCTTTCTAAATAAAATAAAAGTATATAAACTTATATTATTAGACAGGTAGATTACGGGTAAGCTGACCGTTAGAAAAATGAAGTACCTAGACAGGTCTAGTGACCTTCTAATAATTAAATCATAAAAATACATTATATTTGGACTTACTCCATTTTTAATAAAACCTGGTTCAAAATGTAGATATAAATATTCTCATTCGTTCTAATGACATATTTATTATTTTCTAGAACGTCATATTTTAGAAGTTATACGCGCCAAATAAGTGAAGCAGGTGAATTAATTATAAGAATAAAATAATAATAAATTTAACATTTGATTTGAGAATTTTGTGTACATATGGTCGAGATATTGAGAAAAGAATTAAATAATATTAAAACTAAAATATCTAGAATTGCATGAGGATTGATACGTGGAAGTCCAAAAACATTTAAAAGAAATTAAGAAGTGGACGTGTCATACAAAGGCAATCTAGCATCAAATATATATAGAAAACATTTGAGCTTTCTAAAGGAATGATTCTTTCCATCTTCTGTGTCGCCCCTATCTTTTATACATACATATATATATTTTCCAATTCACCCTATAATAATAATAAAGCTCTGCCCCGTTTTAAGTGTTTTAACTCCCGATCACCGCTACCCTTTCCAATTGATCTGAGCCCCATAACGCATGTCAAGGCTCTGCCTGACTAAGTTCATTGGGGTTCTGTCTCGTGACATGGGGACAAGGTTGAATTAAGGGTACTATACTTACCACGAGTGCATTATATATTTTTAAAAATATCTCAGAAGTTATACCCAAGATTTATACCAGGAGGCTTTCTATTTGAACCCTAAAGTTACAAAGTGAGTCCATTCTCTTTTCTCACCGTTTTATTCCCTTTTTGTGATATAATTATATTAAAAAATGTCCCAAATTGATCCGTTAGTGAAAGCCCGGACCCCCAAAACCCCAATCCATATCAAAAATCAAGAAATCAAGATTGTGGTCTTCAGACGGGCCGCGTAAAGATTCAGCATAGTCTTACGCGGGCCGCGTCAAAGTGAAGTATGACCGGATAAGCGTCCAGATCCACGTGGCATCCACCTGGCAACCCTACTCGTGACCCAGCAAACCTATACGTAGACTAGGCGGCTACGCGAGCCGCGTAAAGATCGAGCAAGGGCTCACGCGGGCCGCGTGAGACCCAAATTTCAGCTATAAATAGAACAGACCATGAGCAGTTCACTGGTGTCGACGAAACTTTCAAATCCTTCATAATTATGTTCGAAATTCACTTTCAAATAGTGAGGTGCTGCTACGATACCGGGTATTAACTCGATCGCTGCTAAGACGCAATGTCCGATCGATTGAAACTATCCGATGAATGTTTAAGTGCTGCTCAAATTAGGGTTATACTTTGTCATTCGTCGTGAATTCGATGGATGTTTAAGTATTGCACTTTGTCATTCGTCGTGAGGGTTTAAATCTCGTGAGTTATCGTAAATGCTGTATTAGTTACTGACCTAGTTCGTGTGCATTATTGTTTAAATTAGGTTATCAGAAGAATTTGAATCAGGAAGCTTGTTAAATCAATACTGCATGCTTATAATGTGAGTCATTCTCTTTTTATCAACTGTTTTACAATACCTCAAATTATTTTCAAAGGTTATAATTACAGGGATTAAGTCGTGGTTATCTTAATCACTGGCTAGTGGGGTATTGTGCACATTACTAATTTCTCACGGGTTAGGCTAATAAATCCTCACCGTGATAAACGTCACTTACTTGGGGAAAGACCCAATAGTGGTATGACCATCGTCAGCAAGTGACAAAGTGCCGGATAAAAATAAGATAAAAACCATCGTAATCGCTTGATGAAACAATGGTTAACCGGGCAGGGTTAACACACTGGTCTCGTCAAGAAGGGTTAATCCCTTCCTCTCGAGGATCGCTGGCTGGATCGCCTGCCGGTTGATCTCCTGCACAAGGAAACAAACCGTGACTCGTAACAAGGAGGATGGGGTGGGGGGTGCTCCTTGTTACCACTCTCCGGCGTGAGAATCAGTAGTCTGCTTGGGAAGCAAATTATGATATAGTAGTAGTAGTAGTGAGAGAGTTGCCGAGAGATACCTCAAACCTGGTTTGGGGTTGGTATTTATAGGCGAGGAGTGAAGGAGGAGGTTGATGGATAGACTGACGGCATGCTGCACCTTTGCAGGTGTGTCAGGCATGTCGGCTGTGGAGGTGAAGCCACGTCAGTCTGTCGCTTACGTAGACCTGACAGGCGGCTACCATTGGTGCTACTTGCTCTGTGGTGTCAGTCCCACTTGCTGAGTGCACAGGATGCGGTGCGGGTCGCATCGCTGTTTGCGGTAACTGTAGATGTTCCCGCGTCTCACTCTTTGATCAAGAAATACGCGAGATGCGGTACCGAGCCGCATCGTCGTGGTGGTGACTGTTGCTGTTATCCAGCTCCCTTGTATTGATAGAAGTGTTCACTGGATGCGGTGCTAGGCCGCATCGCTGTGAATACTTCCGTTTTCATACACCAGATGCGGTGTCGTGCCGCATCACTATACCGTTCTCATATTCCAGGTAAGTCCTCCTCCATCATTGGGCAGATTGGATTCAACCACTGTGTCTGCGCGTTCCCGCATGGACACAGGTAGGTTGTTAGCTAGTGGGGGTTTTGACAAGGGTAATGGTCATTCGCGGTCGTTGGGACGCGAGATCTGGGACCATACCCCTTCAAGTCCCCCAGTCTAGTGTTGCTTCCTGATACGTGGTTGAAAACTGGTGTTCGTTATTGCGTAACTTAGTGTTTTTACATAAGTTTTAATCTTGAATGGCCTACTTTTAATAAGATTTTTATTATGCAGGTTTTATGAAGTTTAAGGAGCTTTTCGGGTCACCGGGTCGAAAACTGGAGCATCGGGACGCGTTACGGATCAACCGGGAGTGCAAGGCACAAGTTCAGGGAATTGGCACTCTAAAGGCCGTCGGCGACGGGGGTATACCCGTCCCGGATGGGCCCTATAAAGCCCCGTAGGCCATAAACACCCGTATCCAGACTGATAAGCCGTCGGCGCCATTTGAGAAATTGGGAACCCGTCGGCGACGGGGTCATGTCCGTCGGCGACGGGCAGCAGAAAGTGTGAACGGGAATTTTGGTTTTTTGGGGTGTAAGGATCGATTCTCATTGGGGGTTTGGCCATTCATTACGGGAGTTACACACTTTTTGGAGTTTGAAACTTGCTGTTGGAGCCTTATTCACCTACCATTCCATCCCAATTACACATCTATCATCACCATCATTGAAGATCATCAAGAATCTATCATCACCATCTACACCATCAATCATTCCACAAACCCTAATCCTTCCACCATCACCATCCATCACCAACCCTCATCATTCACCAATCATCCAATCAAGCTTCAAGATGACTCCATCCGCATTCCAAACATCCGGTGATCAAGTTGCATCAACCATGAGCGGCTAATCATCTCGATTTCACCCCGGTGTAGGTAGTTGTTAATTTTAGGGTTTCGAATTGTTCTTGTTTTAACTTAGTGACAATTTGTATTTGATTTTTGAAACTCTTGATAATAGTGTTACATTTGTTGCGAATTCGTGAATTGTCGAGCGATGTTAAAAGTTATGACTTCACGAAATGGTGATATGTAATTGTGCATTATCATTGTTAGGATTTACTTGTGTTGATTACAAAGTGTCTTTTTGTCCGTTCTTCGGGGCGTTGATAGTTAGTAGCACCTAAGTCACGGTACACTAAATCCGTTAATCAAATACATTTGAGTTGAAACTAAAACTTGTAGAAATCCTAGGTTAGCAATTACCGAAACCGGGTGTGATTCCTTTTTATTATTATTGTTCTAGTATCCAAATTTCTTACAACCGTTAAGTGATAGTTGTTAATTAATTAATCCAATTTCAGTAGTCCAAATTCACATCTTTCTACTAAACAAAAATACAAAAATATCTGTCAAGCTTCATAATTGTGACAATTCTTTATAATTCAGTCAAATCCATTCACAAACCACATACTCTTCGTGGATCGACCCCTTACTACCACTAACACATTGTTAAGGGTAATTTGGGCTTATAAATATTATCTTTGACCGGAGCGCGACACTCCGATCAAATTTTGGCGCCGTTGCCGGGGAGTGTGTGCGCTTTGTGTTTGGATATTGTTTGAATTTTTTGTGATTAACTGTTTAATTTGTTTAGCTTTCTTTTTGTACTTGTCTTTTTCTTTGTTACGCGGGGTGTGTTACTTGTGCAGGTTACAGGTAGTGCATGCATACGCGAAACTCCAGGAGGACTTCACCTTTAGTCTACGAACCGGAAATCGAAAGAGTAGCAAGAAGAAACCGAACAAGCCGGTTAGAAGCAACCCTTGCTTCTAATCAAACCAACCAAACACCACAGCTCACACCAACCATTGAAACCGATTCAATGGCAAACCAAAACTCCAACCAGAACCAATATCAATACCGAAGTAACTTCAATCCCGCTCAAAACGCCCAACCTATACCTCAAGAGCAACCGGGTGGTAACGTCAACTCTAGACCACCCACACCACCTTTCAGAAACCAAAATCCCAATAACAACCAACGAACACTGCAACAACAAAACCTTCATCGACAAGCTTCTTTACCCATCAACCTTGATGATGGGTATGTCAATTCCGATCGTAGAGGTAATCGTGATCGCGGCAATCCCGCGAATGAAGACCCATTTTTCAACATCGATGACTTGAGGAATGCAATCCCCGATGACGAACCTTATAGTGTTCCCGGTTATCAATCGCCGGAACATGTAAGCATTCATACAGAAAACTCGGATGATGGGGGTTACTATGATGATCGAGTGGACGATGATGAAGATTGGGGATACATAAATCGGGGTAATGGCCATAATGCAAGAAGATATGAAGATGAAGAATTTGGCTATCAAAACGCCAACTACGTTGGGGATGACGATTATGGTTACGGGAATAGAAGGAATGACGGTTACGGAAATAACCGCCAACCACGAAATAACCACCAACGGAACCGGAATGATGGGTTTTACAACAACAACAATGCTAACCCTAACCGGATTCCTCGTTTCGTGGGAGGTGGTCATCAAGGGGGTAATCGAGGTGGAAATCGGAGAGACGATAGAAGAGATGTTGGAAGGGGTGAGAGAAGGGATGAGAGACGAAATGAAAGAAGAAATGATCGAAGAGATGATAGAAGGGATAACCGGAGAATGGATGATCAAGAAGTTAACGGCCCTTATCGTCGTCAACAACCTCCACGGGGAGTAAATGACCGTTTCAGGCCCATTGTTACTGAAAACGATTCACCAATCATTTGTGAGCGAAGGATGTTTGATTGTAAACCTCATTAGATCAACATACTTCCTCATTTCAACGGGAGATCCAACGATGAACCGTACACACATTTGGCGGAATTTTCTTCTATTTGTAGCACTATTGGGGGGCACAACTTTGCGTTAGAAGAAGTCAAACTTCGCTTGTTCCAATTCTCGTTGAAAGACAAAGCGAAGCAATGGTTCCTTACCCTCCCGGCCAATAGCATCCGCACATGGGGAGAAATGCAACAAGCATTTTTAGATGAGTACTACTCTATGGCAAAGACCGATGATGCTCGTGATGAAATTAGGTCTTTTCGCCAATTTTCGGGCGAACCATTGCATGAAGCCTTCACAAGATTTAGGGAGTTGATGCGAAAGTGCCCACATCATCAAATAGAAAAGTGGGAATTGGTCAAATGCTTTGTACGGGGTTTGGACGACAACACATGGAACCAACTTGAATCAACGAGCAATGGGACCCTTCTAAGCAACCATGAAGATGATGATTGGGAGTTTTTGGAGCGGATGAGCAAACGGTCAAAGGAAAAGGAATCGGCCGACCGAGCCAAAAAGCACCCTACCTCAAGGTCATGGCCCGATCGTGATGCAAGTTCTAAGGATCGGATTGATACGTTGGAGCGGGAATTGGCCCGCATGAAGAAGAAGGAAGTGGGTGCGGTACAATATAGCGTATGTGAAGAATGTGGTGACATCGGTCACCGGACCGAGAATTGTCAAGCTACCGTGGAGGTGAATCAAGTGTATGGGGACCGAAGGCATAATGATATGAACTCTAACACTTACCACCCCGGGTTGAGGAACCATCCTAACTTTAGGTATGGTAATGCCTCTAACCAAATGAATCCGAATTTCCAATCTGGAAATCAAAGCGGGTATTCGCACCAAACTCGTCAAAGAGGTTACAACCAAGATGGTCACGGGTTGACGAATAATCAAGGAGGTGGTGGTGATTTGAATGCAAAGATGGATGCAATGCTTTCGATGATGCAAGAGTCCAAGAAAGAGAATGAAATTCGGGACAAATCGCATGAAGCATTAGCAAAACAAGTGGGCCAACTTGCGGAGGAAATGGCACAAATGAGGGGGAGCATGGGAAAGCTCCCAAGTGACACCACGGTGAACCCTAAGCATCAAAGTTCAAGCACGGGCAATGTGAGGAATGTGCACATTAGCGCGGTAAGTCTTCTTTCAAATGATGAGGTTTGTAGTAGTGTTGAAAGCATTCCACCACAATGCGTTGATGGTGTAGTGGGAAATACAAGAGATGAGTTGGAAAGTAAAAATGAACAAGAAACGATTTCACAAATTAAAATTGAAAAAATGAATAAAAATTCTTTTTGTGAAAATTGTTTAAATCAAATTAAACCAATTAATGCACCAAAAGTTGAGGAACGGTACCCACCGAAGGATGAGAGGTGGGAAAATTTTAAACAAGCAAAAATTAATTTACCGTTACTCGATGACATTAAAAAGGTTCCGGCTCATGTGGAATGCTTAAAGGAGTTAAGCATCGAAAAACGGCACAACAAATTACCCGAACCGGTTGATTTGATATCACATGTTAGTGCCGTTCTATCGAGTGCCATTCCTTAAAAAGCTCAAGATCCGGGAGATCCTCTTATTCCAATTCAAATTGGAACCTTCAAAATTGAGAGAGCGCTCCTCGATCTTAGAGCTTGTGTGAGCATTTTACCCGGGAGTTTGTATGACCAATACGATTTTGGTCCATTAAAAAATTTTGATACTCCCGTGGTATTGGCCGATCAGACTCCCACGCATCCAAGGGGGATGGTGGAGGATGTGATTGTTAAGGTGGATGATTGCTACTACCCAGTTGACTTTTTGGTAGTAGACTATGTTGGGTGTGTTGAGGATACCCAACCGGTAGTTATCTTGGGTAGACCGTTCTTGGCAACTGCTAATGCCATAATAAATTGTGCAACGGGAACGGTAAGCATGAAGTTTGGGGATCGGGAATTAAATTTAAATGTTTTTCCAAATTTCACTAACCCGCTCGGTGAGGATAAGTGTCCTAAAAAGGACATGAATCCAAACAAAAAGGTGTGTGCTATGGTTGGTAGGTTTGAAGAAACAAGGAAGAAAACAGTCAAGAAAAAGAAGGCGAAAAAGTCACCTCTAGAAAAGAAGAAGGAAGATGAGGTGAGGAAATTTGGACCGTTTGGCAACAAATGGTATGAATCACCGGTGGGTGATTTCGAGGAGTTTGTAGGCGGCAAGCATGCCATTCGACCACCATGAGGTGGTAAGTCAATTGTTGTTGTATATTTTATTTCGCATTTCGCTTTTGTTGTTATCCGTAGTTTAGTTAGTATTGTTGTTGTTGTATAATTTTGTTTTTTTTTTTCATTTTAGTAGTTAAATGAACGTTGTGGGTGTGTTCCCTATATAACCCTCACGAGACCTACTCGTCCTCCCAAGCTATTGGGAGGTTTAAAAGGGCTTGTTGCATACGCTAAATGCAACCGTGATTCCTACGAAAGTGAGTTAGGGCTGTTATTGTTGTACATTTTTTTTCCACAAAAATCAAGGTAATTTAACGCATGATTTGGTAACACTTTCATAAAAATGGTAGAACTAAGTAGCTAACAAATTTCAATGGTTGTGAGAAGCATGCTTCTACACAAGGGTTAAAATTTGTAGGTACATTATGTTCGCGGGACAACCGTTTTATGAAGAGAAGAAGAAGATATGGGCATCAAGCGACAAAAATCAGGTGCATGCGTTTCCTTTTTACCTTGATTCTTAGTTTAGTAATAAGTGGATTGTATTTTGTATTTTATTTTTCCGGGGTGAAATTTTGGGAAGGTTAGCCGTGTCACATCCCTTGTGCATTTTTAAAACTCTAGTTCTTACACATTGAGGACAATGTTTACCTCAAGTGTGGGGATGGGGGAGTAGTAAAAATTTTCGATTTTGACCCGTTCATTTAAACACTACACATTGAGGACAATGTTTACCTCAAGTGTGGGGATGGGGGAAAATTTCAAAAATTTTTCAAAAATATCTTGTTTTCAAAGCGATCTTAAAAGCACAAGTAACCAAGTCAACGAGGGATGGCACAACCCATTTGATCTTTTGTCATGGTCAAGTTCAAATTAATAAACATGACGGGTATTTAGCGGGTGGTTATTTGGGAATAATCCGCATAAGAAACTAGTATATCATGCATATCACATATCATACCCTTATACGTGAGGTTTGAGCCATTTTTACATCATAGAGTTACATTTACATGTCTCTTTGTTGAGTGGACCATTAGTCGCGTATTGTAGAACTTGCAACTTTTGATACGTTGGAGACTATAGACCAAATACAAGCACGAGAATGATTAAGGCATTAGGTAAACCTTTTCTCTTAAAACCATTTTGCTATCCCTACCCGAACAAACTCCCTAGTCGCCCATTTTGAGCCTAAACCTTTCGTTTGACCACCCTATAGCCCATAAACCTTAAACCTTTTCTTTTTAAACCCGTGTGATGAAAATTCGATTATAGGAGCTTAAGTTTGTATAGTTGTTATGATTCTTAAAAACAAAAAAAAAAAAAAAAGAAAGAGAAAAATGTTGCGAAAAAGATTGAAAAAGCTTTGAGGAAAACACAAAAAGAAATGTTAGTAGTTGTTGAATAAAAGGCTTAAGTTGTTGCCTTGTAGTAATGTTTATAGTCTACTTTTGTTTAGAATAAGCTTTTGTAATAAAAATCGAATTTTCATCGCCATAGCCACTTTAAAATGTCCTATTCCTTACCCTTAGCCTAGCCCCGTTACAACCCTTCAAAGACCTTTTGACTTGTGCTTAGTATTTGTGTTCGGTGGTGGAGAATGATTGAGTTGCAAGCCTATGCGGGTACGTGTTCTAATCGGTTTTGAGCGATTAATTGTTGAAGTGTTAATACATTATACACGTTAGCCAATTTTAAGCCGAGTGGAGAGCACATTGTGAGGGATATGCATGAGTTGTTAGTTTTACGGGCGGGTTAATCTTGGATAACCATTAGTATATGTGATTATTCACTTAACCGGTAAATATGTGAAATTTGTAAAGAGTTTGAACTTTTGTATGACAATAGACCTTAACCTCTGTCTCGGGAATGGGATGTGTATTCGTTGTTCGACCCACGTGAAAGTGAAAAACAGATTTGCTTGAGGGCAAGCAAAAGACAAGTGTGGGGATGTGATATGTGGTTGAAAACCGGTGTTCGTTATTGCGTAACTTAGTGTTTTTACATAAGTTTTAATCTTGAATGGCCTACTTTTAATAAGATTTGTATTATGCAGGTTTTATGAAGTTTAAGGAGCTTTTCGGGAGCTTTACGGGTCACCGGGTCGAAAACTGGAGCATCGGGACGCGTTACGGATCAACCGGGAGTTCAAGGCACAAGTTCAGGGAATTAGCACTCTAAAGGCCGTCGGCGACGGGGGTATACCCGTCCCGGACGGGCCCTAGAAAGCCCCGTAAGCCATAAACACCCGTATCCAGACTGATAAGCCGTCGGCGCCATTTGAGAAATTGGGAACCCGTCGGCGACGGGGTCATGTCCGTCGGCGACGGGCAGCAGAAAGTGTGAACGGGAATTTTGGTTTTTTGGGGTGTAAGGATCGATTCTTACTGGGGGTTTGGCCATTCATTACGGGAGTTACACACTTTTTGGAGTTTGAAACTTGATCTTGGAGCCTTATTCACCTACCATTCCATCCCAATTACACATCTATCATCACCATCATTGAAGATCATCAAGAATATATCATCACCATCTACACCATCAATCATTCCACAAACCCTAATCCTTCCACCATCACCATCCATCACCAACCCTCATCATTCACCAATCATCCAATCAAGCTTCAAGATGACTCCATCCGCATTCCAAACATCCGGTGATCAAGTTGCATCAACCATGAGCGGCTAATCATCTCGGTTTCACCCCGGTGTAGGTAGTTGTTAATTTTAGGGTTTCGAATTGTTCTTGTTTTAACTTAGTGACAATTTGTATTTGATTTTTGAAACTCTTGATAATAGTGTTACATTTGTTGCGAATTCGTGAATTGTCGAGCGATGTTAAAAGTTATGACTTCACGAAATGGTGATATGTAATTGTGCATTATCATTGTTAGGATTTACTTGTGTTGATTACAAAGTGTCTTTTTGTCCGTTCTTCGGGGCGTTGATAGTTAGTAGCACCTAAGTCACGGTACACTAAATTCGTTAATCAAATACATTTGAGTTGAAACTAAAACTTGTAGAAATCCTAGGTTAGCAATTACCGAAACCGGGTGTGATTCCTTTTTATTATTATTGTTCTAGTATCCAAATTTCTTACAACCGTTAAGTGATAGTTGTTAATTAATTAATCCAATTTCAGTAGTCTAAATTCACATCTTTCTACTAAACAAAAATACAAAAATATCTGGCAAGCTTCATAATTGTGACAATTCTTTATAATTCAGTCAAATCCATACACAAACCACATACTCTTCGTGGATCGACCCCTTACTACCACTAACACATTGTTAAGGGTAATTTGGGCTTATAAATATTATCTTTGACCGGAGCGCGACACTCCGATCACTTCCATATGCAAGTTGCATGTGGGAGGAGTACTGGACTATGGTGTCTAGAAGGTAGTTTGGAGTCTGGAGAAGATTCTAGGCCATGTAGATGGTCTTTGCTCTTCGTAAATCAAGCTGGAGATCCGGAAGAGTCATGTGACGCCTCTTCCGTACCGGTGAGAACGTTTCTTCTGATGCGAAATTCTCAGCCTCGGGTTTTGATATGGTAGCATGGGCTACGTGCGTCTGATCTCGTCAGGGTTGGGTGCCACCTGTTGGTGTGTCGAACCATCCTTTTGAGATCTTGCTGGAGGTGTCCACAAACTTCAAACCGACCTCTAAGATGGTGGTTGAAGATGTGCACAAACTTCGAACCAACCTTGAGGTGGTGAATGAATAAGAGAGTGGTCTTCAGTAGTAATTGGACATGTGATCATGATCCCTTTTGTGGGGTGTTCATGTTCTTCTAATTAGCTCTCAAGTAACCGCACGTCCTTTGCGGTTACCTCGTTGCTTGGCATTGTTGGCCACGGTTGGCTGAATAATGTTGGATACTTGCGTCATTGTTGGCCATGTTTGGTCGAACAATTTGAATCTGGATAATGGTCAAATAAACATGGTCATAGGCATGGTCCTGCCCACCATTGTTTATTCTATCCTTCTTACAAGTAGGTCAGCAAAGTCATAAGCAGACTTGTTACCGCTGTCCGGCCGCTTGTTGTTCGACGAGACCTCTTTAGGTGAGTGGGATTCTCGTTTGCATCTATTCTTTAGCCACTTACCTTCACGCTCCAATGCCGAGGAGCTTTCCTTGAAGTAGCTTCGTTCATCTGTGTGATGACTGAGCCGTGGCTCTTCCGTAGCAACCATTTGCGGAGCTATGGGTGTGTCCGCAGCGACTCATGAGTGTCTGCGTTTTTGTAACCACAAACTCGCTTGAAACGAGTGTGTTGCTCGGATGTGGCTCTTGAAGGATCAGGAGTCAGGGTTGCTGATGTGCGTGCACGTACATTCCCCTCCTTTTTGTTGAGGAAGCTGTTTACGCACCCTCTGTGGTTGTGAACCGGACAGGAGGGATTTGAAGCTTGAAGAGAATGAAGGCAATGTGGTTTACCTGTTCCTGAGATGCGGTTCAGTCCAAAGAACAACGCTGGTTCTGAGTATCTGACACACCTGTACGGGCTCGTGTGTGTCATCTCCGCATATTCCACATGTGCTCGTGGGTATGTGCGGACATGTTTATACCCCCTTAACCATGGAAAGATATAATTTTTGGTTGTTTTGAGGGGTATGTATAAAAACGACATGCGGTATGGGTTATGGTGCGGTATACCAGAGAAACCGCATGCCGCTTGTGTTTGGATAATGTTGTCGCTTTTTGTTGTATACGTGGCTGAGCGCACGTGTGAGTTGGTGGAAGTTGGTGAGATTTCTTGGCATGTGCTGAAATGAAAGGACATTTGCACTGCCCGAGGTCATAAATGCACTGTAGCAGGAGAATAAACGTCTCCTATGTCAGGCGCGTGTGCGGCCACATGCGCGTGGTAACCGTCAGCGGAAACGTCGCTTGACACGTGGTGCCGCATAATTCGCTCTTTTTGGATGTGATGATTCGGTTTCCATGTTGCATTAATTGCGATCAGTATATAAGGGGAAACCGTTCATGGTTTCCCCTCACTTTGTTCAAAATTTCCGGTGAGAGAAAAAAGATTCCTCTGTCTTCTCCGATAAGGTTTTCTGAAATTCCGGTGAGGTTGTTTGAGTTTTTAGTACTCATTTTCTTTTCTTCTACATCTCTATGGCTGAACCATCAAATCCACACAATGTGGAGGGTGAAAACCCTGAACAGCCACTTGCAGCAGCTGATGAAGATGAAGACGATGATGGCGGTGCTCCCGGTGGTGGTCTACCGGTACTGAAGTGGTCAAAGGGTCAATTTAAGATCCTGATGACCAGCATACAAATGGCGGAGGAGTGGGGTGCCATCTACCCACAAGAGGGTGACACCGGTGCCGACGCCCCGGCGGGATATATCACCCTGTGGGCTGAGTTTTTTAATGATGGCAACCTCCGATTGCCGGTGACAGTGTTTGTTGCCGGGGTGTTAGAACACTATCACCTTCATATTTCCCAACTGAGTCCATTTGGGATGTTCCGAATCAGGAACTTTGAGTACACTTTTCGTGCCCTTGGCTTAGATGTTACCGTTGAGAATTTCCGTCGATTCTACCAGTTAACGGTAAACACTGATTTTTTCTCTTTCAACCAAAGGTATGGGAGTCTCAAGCTGATGACCCCTCCGAAGGGTCTTACCAAGTGGAAAAGGAGATTTTTCTACGTGAAAGCTTGTGCGGTGCATGCCAACATGACCTTTCGGAACGTGAGTGTGGGTGTTACTCCGGAAGATATTCCTGTTGCTACCGCAAAGACTGTAGATTGGTTCTCTGGGCTGCGGCCTATTGAACTTAAGAAACTGGACAACAATGAGTTGTGGGTGTTGCGGATGATGCTTACTAGGCCGGATAGGAAGGCAAGGCCCGTTCTGCGGGAAAAGAGTGGTGGTAAGCCTGTTACTCTTGTGTGTTTTCCTTGCTTCTTTATACTCTTATTAATTTGCATTTGTTTTATCAGAGGATGCGGTCGGACTGTGGAGGATGTTTGATCCAGATTTCAAGGGCAAAGTTGAGTTGATTCCGTGTGCGGAACGGGAAGGTTTTAATTTGGAGATTGTTGGCAATTTCCGCGTTCCCACACGTGATATGTTGAATGCACCCATGCCGGAAGGCAAAGGTATCTTCTAAGATTCCCTTGTTGTTTAAAGTTCACCCTTGTAATTTGCTTGCTTGATTGTTTAAATGTAGGTAATCTTGGGGACCTGCGGAAGTTTGAAAAAACTGTCCCTAAGAAACATGTGGAGAAGAAACAGGTGAAGAAACCCGCGCGGGGTCGCGGTAAGGAGAAAACTGAGGGTTCTGTCACCCCTCCTTTAGTGCCGCAGGCCGCAGGTATCTATCGTTCTTGTAACCGCAGATATACCGATTACGTGGTAGTATCTGACACCCTTGAGGGTTTGGGTGTTCCAGGTGGTGGCGCGGCTGCAGGTGGGGCTACTGCGGGTTCCACACTTGCTGGTGAGAAGAGGAAACCCGAGCAGAAAGTTGCTGGTGCTGGTGAGGTGAAACGTCAGAGGTTGCAGGCCAAAAGGTCCATTGGGTCGACGCAAAAGAAGCTTGCGGTGACTGCTGGTAAGTGTATAACTTTTGCAAGTGTTTTGTATGCACAACTTGTTTTCTGATAGTTATTACTTTCTTTGTTTTGCAGAACCGCAAGATAAAGATTTTTCTATCTTTGACGCTCCTTCGTCTCCCCCGCGTACCACGGCTGCGGATGCGGGGGTACCGAAGGAATCTGCGGCACCTTTTGTGAAGGTGGTGCCTGATCCGACCGTGCAGGCGGAGAAGACTATGGAGAAAGTTGCGGCCCAGATTTTTGATACCGTTGATTCCTCCAACAACCTGATCTCTCCAAATGATGCTGATGATTTGGATTTGAGGTTTTCTGATGCTGGGAAACAAAAATCTGGTGCTGAGCCGCAGAAGTCTCCTGCTGCTGAGAAGGTTTCTGGTTCTGCTTCAGGTGGTGCGGGTTATGATGGGCCTCCGATTCAGCCTGGGGAGTCTGAACTGGAGTATTATTACCGCACCTATACACAGGATCGGAGTACGAGTTATCACCGACCCCCTGGACTGTTATGCAGGGGGATGATATTTCGAATGATCCTTCTGCTTGCAAGGAGATTCTGGGTGGCCTGGGCACCCCATTTGAAACTAATCGTGCCCGTTCTGCACCCCGAGAACTGCGCATCAACCAACTTTCCACCATGCTTGTGGGAAGTTCCATAGTGGCGAATGCCATTCTGGAAGATTACAAGGTGTTGGGCCGCAGGGAGGAGGAGGCTGCGCGCTTGCGGGCCGAGGCGGAGGAGTTGGTGAAGGTTGCTCATGCGGGTGCAGATCAGCTTGAAAAGGATAGGGCTGCTTTTGAAAAGCAGAAACAGACCGAGGAGTGGGCTGCGACTGCTGAGCTTAAACTGGTTCGTACTCTCGCTAAGTTACTTTCTGATGAATGCAAGAGTTGGAAAGTATCTTGGGCCAAACAGAATGAAACATTGTTTCGCGTTCGTCAGGAGTTAACGAATGCCAAGGCAGCGAATGCTGCGTTGGGCAAGGAGAAGGCCGCGGCCGAAGCGATTGCTGTTAAGGCCGTGGAGGCAGAGGCCCGGTTGGCAAAGGCGCTTGAAGGGGCCAAAGAGGCGGGGGTCCGTGCTGCAAAGGCTCTTGAAGAGGCCAAGGAGAGGGAGAGCCGTGCTTCTAGGGCTCTTGAAGAAGCGAATGCTGAGCGCACCCGTTTAAATCAGGTTGTTGGCAGCCTTCAGGTATGAGTTGCCTTTTCAGTTGAACTTTCCTTTCTTTCTGAGTATGTTTGGTGATTTTGTATATACTGTGTTTCTTGCTTTCGAAAGGCTGAGGTGCAGACTCGCGAGGCCTAGCTTGCGGAGATTACTGCCCGCGTGACTGTAGCTGAAAAGCGGGCTAACGAGGCTGTCGAGGCTAGAGATGGGCTCACTTCTTCGATTAACCAGCTTGAGACTGACCGTGAGTGGATGCGGTGTCACGGTATTGCACATGTAAGTATCTGGTACCTTTACATTTATTTGAATTAGCACGTAATAATGTAATTGCCCTTTGGTGCAGATTGTTAAAGCTATCATGGACGCGCCTGAGATCGTAACTGGTATAGACTTGATTAAGTAGCGTGCCCGGGATGCTGGTTTTAAAGCTGGTTATAACCGCTGCATCGGCCATATAAACGTCTTGTCTAAAGGCGGCTACACTAATGAACGGTCCGGGTTTCGTGATGTGGACACCGAAGCGCTTCTTGAGGCGGCCGTTGCATCATTTTATGACATGTCGCTCTCTTTTGTTGAGAAGCTTGATGAATGCTTAGAGGCAGCGGACTATGTGGACCGGTTGCGGATGCTATATGCCGATGCGGAAGAGGAAAATACTGCTGGTGACGGCCAAGATGGCGCGGGTACCAGTGGTACAAAATAGGACTAGGTTGGCCTGCGTGCCCCTTTTTGTTTTCCTCTTTGTATATGTTAGAACTTCATGTAAATCCGTTGTGCACCACGTGGGTGCATGAATTTTTTGAATATAAAGTTTAACTGTTGCTCAATTTTTACAAGTGTTTTTACTTCTTGCATGTTTGAACGTGTGTATGCGGAACTCTACCCGTTGTAAACGGGGTTGAGTATACTCTATACCTTTGTCGTATGAGTATTAGTCAATTCCATCGTTTGCCCTGTTAGGGTTTAGGAATTGTGTAAATTTTGTAAAAACCCGTGTGTGTATCCGGCCGGATAGACACTTAATATTTTGCCTTTGCTGGCCTATTACAATATTTGTGTGTGGTTAGCACTTTGTGTGGGTATCGTGAATGAAGATTTTGCCAATCTGTTTTTGCGGATACCGCAAAGTGGAACACGCATTTGTAATAGCAGTAACAAACAATATTGCATTGAATCGCTCGTTTATTTATTTGCAAGTGGCCTGCGGCCCGATAGGTTACATGGAAATGTAAAGAACATGGCTTACATGTAGCAGCGTCTAAGCTGTTGTGCATTCCATGTGCGTGCGATAGTTTCGCCTTATAACGCCAAGACCTCTTTGATGAGGTAGGGTCCTTCCCACTTGACGGCAAGTTTTCCTGGGCGCTCAGCGTTAGATGCTTCGTTATCGCGAAGGACGTAGTCTCCCGGGTTAAATGTACAAACCCGCACGCGTGAATTGTAGTATTTTTCAAGCTTGGTTTTGTACTTGGCCTCATTGATGGCAACGTTTTCGCGGCTTTCTTCTAGGAGGTCCAAGTCAAGTCTGCGTGCTTCATTGTTGGCTATTTTGTTGATAGCCAACATTCGAGGTGAAGGAAGACCTACTTCCGCGGAGATTACCGCTTCTGAGCCATAGATCAGGCTGAAGGGTGTCTCCCCGTTGCTTGCTTTTGGGCTTGTTCGGTGAGCCCATAAGATGCTTGGGAGTTCATCGACCCAGCCACGCCTGGCTGTTCCCAAACTTGCTTTGATGCCTTCGACTAAACTTTTATTGATACTCTCAACTTGGCCATTCCCTTGCGGGTGTGCCACGGAGGAGAATATGTGTTCAATATGTAGTTCTTCTAGCCATTTTTGAAATTCGTCAGCAGCAAAGTTGGTGCCGTTATCGGTAACGATGCACATTGGTAGACCGAAACGGCAGATGATGTGTTCCCAAATGAATTTCCTTGTTATCATAGCATTGGTTGAGGCAAGTGGTTTCGCCTCTACCCATTTTGTGAAATAATCGACAGCTACTATGATAAATTTGACCGCACCTGGTGCGTCTGGGAATGGTCCGACCACGTCAATTGCCCATTTTTGAAAGGGCCATGCGGTGGTGACCGGGATCAAGTTGTTCTTGGGGCGCAAGGTCTTGGGGGCATGCCGCTGACAATTAATACACTTGCGCAATTCTTTGACGGCATCCAGGTGCATGCCGGGCCAGTAATACCCAGCATTCATGATTTTAGCCACTACCATGCGTGGCCCTGCATGTATGCCGCACATTCCCTCGTGTATTTCTCTGATGAGGTATGTGGCATTTTGGGGGTCGACGCAGCGTAGGAGTGGGCCCAGGTATGATTTATGGTATAGGATACCGTCTCCCATTTGATAATGGCACGCCTTGTATTGCAACTTGCGTGCCTCTGACTTGCTTTCGGGAGTCACACCTGATTGCAAGTATGCAATGATTGGTGTCATCCAGGATGTTGTACCGTACTGGATGACGTTGACTTGGCGCAGGGGTACTGAGGGATTCTGCAGAATTTCAATGCGTATCTCCTTTGCCAAGTGTTGGAAGCTGGTGGACGCGAGTTTTGACAGTGCATCCACGGATTTGTTTTCACTTCTGTTAATATGACGGATATTGAAGGAAGTGAATTTTGATTTTAGTTGCAAGGCTTGCTCGAGGTAGAGGATCATGATATCCCCTTTTGCGGTATAGTCACCGCGCACCTGCCCTGCAACTAACAAGGAGTCGACGTGTGCTTCCAGATGTTGTACACCGAGCTTGACTGCTAGACGTAGCCCTGCTAATAGAGCCTCATACTCTTCCTCGTTATTTTTGCTTTTGAAATCAAGGCGGATTGCATAGGTAAGCTCTTGGCCATCGGGGCTGACGAGTCGCAGACCTGCGCCCGCACCTTCTTCGTTGGACGCACCATCGGTAAAAAGTGCCCATATTTCTGAAGAAGGTGGTGGTGGTGCAGGGTTTTGTTCTTCCTCGCATTCTTGGATGCGATTTGCCGGTACCTAAGCGACGAAATCTGCCAGGACCTGGCCTTTGATTGCGGGGCGCGGCTTGTAGTTTAGCGTGAGTGCGCCCAGCTCGATTGCCCATTTTGCTAACCTCCCAGAGATGTCAGGTTTGGATAGGATCGTGCCGATCCTGTAGTTGGTTAACACCGTGATGACGTGATTTGCGAAGTAGCATCGCAACCGTCTTGATGCGTGTACTAGTGCTAGTACCAACTTTTCCATTATTGAATATCTTGTTTCTGGGTCGTTGAGCATCTTGCTGATGTAGTAGATGGGTGTTTGAACTCCCTCCCGCTCCACTATTAGTACCGCACCCACCGCATTGTCTGCGGCGGATAGGTATAATATAAGTGGTTCACCTTTGCGTGGTGCGGTTAGAGTTGGGAGTTGTATCAAACACTCATTCATTTCCCGGAAAGCATTTTCAGCCTCTGCGGTCCATTGGAATTGTTCTTTCTTTAGACAGTGCCGCAGGGTTTTGATGAAAGGATAAGACTTAGCTGCATGGTTATCTAAGAATCTGTTTAGTGCGGCTAGACTGCTGGCTAGTCGTTGCATCTCTTTCATTGTAGAAGGCGATGGCATGCGTTCGATCGCCTGAACTTTTTCCGGGTTTACCTTCAATCCATCTTTGGTTACGATGAATCCAAGGAATTTGCCTTCTTCCATTCCAAACGAGCATTTCCCTGGATTGAACTTCATATTGACGTTTCGCAGAGTTTGGAATGTTCTTTCGATATCAGTGAGCATGGTATCTTCTTCCATGCTCATGACAACTAGGTCGTCCATGTAGATTTCGACACTTTTGCTGATTTGCCCGCGGAAAGTGTCGTTCATAAGTTTTTGGTAGGTTGCGCCCGCGTTGCGCAACCCAAACGGCATTTTTGTATAGCAATAATTTTCGGTAGGGATGCGGAATGTCGTTTTGTCTTCATCCTCGATTGCCGTCTGTACCTGGTGGTAGCCTTTGTAACAATCGAGGAAGCACTTCCATCGAAATGGTGCGAGGTTATCGACCTTTTCGTCGATTTCCGGAAGTGCGTAACAATCTTTGGGACAGGCTTTGTTGAGGTCTTTGTAATCGACACACATGTGCCAGCCCCCGGATGGTTTTTCTACCATGACTGGGTTGGACAACCAAGTCTGGTACTTGACTTCCCGCAGGATGCCTGCGGAGAGCAGTTCTTCGACCTGCTCGTGCATCGCCTGGTTTTTTGCGGATGCAAGGTGGCGTTGGCCTTGGATCACCGGCTTGATACCTGGAAAGGTATTCAAAAAATGTTGCGCGATTTCGCGTGGGACCCCAATCATGTCTGCGGGTGCCCACGCAAAAATATCTTGGTTCCTGAAGAGAAGCTGCTTCAGGTGCGCTTTGGTGTTGGGGGACAAGGCGTGGCCCAACGTTACCCTTTGTTTTGGGTATCTTGCGTTGAGGACCCATTTTTCTGGTTGGTTGTTGGGAGTCGGCCTTGCTATTTTGGTCGGACGCAGTTCGTCCGACGTCATAACTTCCCTGCATGCATAGATTATCGCGACCCCTGTTTCGGTTGGGAAACCGATTGCAGAATGGGGTACGGACGTAATCATGTTGAAATCACCTTGGGATTCTCTCCCAAGGAGCACGTCATATTTGAAAGTATGAGGTAAAACCATGAAGTTTACCTCTTCTGTTCGTGTGTGCCTTCCGCTGGTGAGGCGCAAGTGACAAAGTGCCAGATAAAAATAAGATAAAAACCATCGTAATCGCTTGATGAAACAATGGTTAACCGGGCAGGGTTAACACACTGGTCTCGTCAAGAAGGGTTAATCCCTTCCTCTCGAGGATCGCTGGCTGGATCGCCTGCCGGTTGATCTCCTGCACAAGGAAACAAACTGTGACTCGTAACAAGGAGGATGGGGTGGGGGTGCTCCTTGTTACCACTCTCCTGCGTGAGAATCAGTAGTCTGCTTGGGAAGCAAAGTATGATAGTAGTAGTAGTAAAAGAGTTGCCGAGAGATACCTCAAACCTGGTTTGGGGTTGGTATTTATAGCCGAGGAGTGAAGGAGGAGGTGGATGGATAGACTGACGGCATGCTGCACCTTTGCAGGTGTGTCAGGCATCTCGGCTGTGGAGGTGAAGCCACGCCAGTCTGTTGCTTACGTAGACCTGACAGGCGGCTGCCATTGGTGCTACTTGCTCTGTGGTGTCAGTCCCACTTGCTGAGTGCACAGGATGCGGTGCGGGCCGCATCGCTGTTTGCGGTAACTGTATATGTTTCCGCGTCTCACTCTTTGATCAAGAAATAAGCGAGATGCGGTGCCGAGCCGCATCGTCGTGGTGGTGACTGTTGCTGTTATCCAGCTCCCTTGTATTGATAAAAGTGTTCACTGGATGCGGTGCTAGGCCGCATCGCTGTGAATACTTCCGTTTTCATACACCAGATGCGGTGTCGTGCCGCATCACTATACCGTTCTCATATTCCAGGTAAGTCCTCCTCCATCATTGGGCATATTGGATTCAACCACTGTGTCTGCGCGTTCCCGCACGGACACAGGTAGGTTGTTAGCTAGTGGGGGTTTTGACAAGGGTAATGGTCATTCGCGGTCGTTGGGACGCGAGATCTGGGACCATACCCCTTCATCGCTCTTATGCTGTAATTTATAACTAAGGGTCATTTTATAAAACCTGAATGAACTCACTCAGTATTTCCTGCTGACAAAACCTTTTTAAAACGCGTTTCAGGTAATTACAGTAGATTGGAGTAAGAGTTGGATACGGCGCCAACAAGACTTACAGAAGTGGCTCATTTTATCAATTAAATTAAATTAAGAATTATCATTTTATGTATTCGGGTTTATCCCATATTAAAAGCTAACTTTGTAAACATGGGTTTATCCCCATCTATTTAATAAATAAAAATCCGATGTTTTCTAAACTCTGATATTTTTCCTAACTCACGGTTCTGATGAAATTTCCGCTGCACTACTTTTCAAAAATAACCACCGGTACCACTTGGCTGCTCGCAGCTCCCGATTCCGTCCAAGGTGGGATCAGGGGTCGTGACACCCTGCTCAGATCCCTCAACAAGGAAATTTCTTTAGGGATTTTGTTGATATAACCAGTGTTCTAAAAACCGGTAAATACCGGCCGGTTATACCGGTATTACCAGTTCCAGATGCAAATCCGGTACGAAACACCCCGTAAATAAGTGAAACGGCATAGGATTCGTACCGGTGGTAAAATCCGGTATACCGGTTTGAACCGTAATACCGGTACCAGCCCATGGTTATTTTGGTTTGGGTTTTTAGTATTCTAGAGTTTCATCAGATATATATATCATCGATCGACATTCAAAACCATTATCACTTACGGTTCATCACTTTATCCACAAGATTCAGCTCCATCTTCATCGGTTCATCACTTCATCTTCATCATGCTTCCAGTTCCATCTTCATCGGTAGTTTTACTTATTTCCGTAAAATAATCTGAGAGTAAATAGATCCACAAGTATGTATGTCTATTCGGGTAAAGCAATGTTATGTGAAAGATTATATTTTGAAACTTGAAAAAGAAAGAGGATATGATAATAGTAATATTATAATTTATTATGTTAGTGAAAAAATTAAAACTGATAAGTTATGTCAAATATAGTTCATGTACATATGTATCTCTTTGAAATTATATAGTTAACTAGTTCATCCGGTTGAACCACCCGGTACAACCCGGTTCTACCGGTTGAACCATTTTTAATGTCATCCCGGTATGACTAAAAAACCGGTTTTTAAAACATTGGATATAACTCTTAATTAGGGTGTAAGGGGTGCTCACCTCTTAGGTGAGTCCCCCTCTTACACATAACCAACCCGAAAGTGCCACGTCAACTCCCCTCTAACACTCCCCTAATACCCCCTTTTTGATGGCGGCACTCCCCTCTTAGGTGAATTGGTTTTTTTTTTTTTTAAAAAAAAAAGGAAACTTTTGATTGGTCAAGCTCTCCCTCTCTCCTCCCCCTCTTCGGCAGCTCCCCACCGTTTTATTGCCTCTCTCTCTTCACCGAACATGATGGCGGCACCTTCACCTATGCGGCAAGAGGGGTACCGAATGGATTTCGATGGGTACCCCGCCCACCCTTACGGCAAGAGGGGTACCGAATGGATTTCGGTGGGTACCCCGCCCACCCTTAGGTCCTCGTATGTAGTTCCTTTTTTTTCAGATTTTTATATTATTATTAAATTTGTTGGTGGCCGACAATTCACCTATCTAAGAAATAAATGCTTCTGAAATATTGTTAGTGCATTTTTTATATTCAACAGTATGATAAACTTGAGTTATTGCTACTTCTAAGACTTCCGACCAAGGCTAGGATTCGTGGTTGTTGTTTTAGGGTATTCAGGTAGGTTGGTAGTGGCATGTGACGGTGGTAGGTGGTGGTGTGGTAGGGAAGGAAGAGAGAGAAGGCTAAAAAATGATAAAAATGATTTTTCTTTATAAGGGTGATTGGAAAAAGACTGAATGTCCATCATGTGAGGGGCATGTGCCTATGTTTTAATGGAAGAATTGGATGTCATTTGAGGTGGGGAGTGAAATTGTGATAAGGTTCATAGACCAGGGAGAAAAATGGCTATTTTTAAAGGTTTGGGGCAAAACCATTAAAGTGACCAAACCACAGGGAGCAAAACAAAAGTTTACTCAATATTAAATGTTGTATACAATGAAATATTTAGAGATTACTCATTTAACCTATTTAATTTCAATTATGTAATATGCCAGTTTGTTGTATGATTTTAAACTTTATAACTATTCTTATAACGAACACATTCATATGTCATACTTTTTGGATGATTTTAAATATGTATTAATCATAAATAGTTATTAATATAATAATTTACTTGAGCCCGGGAAGCAATCCCGAGTGATAACCTAGTCATATATATATATATTAAAATATGGTTTAATCTAACAGTCCGCTGCAGTTTTATACGACTGTTTTTGGTATAAATCGAGAACCGATGTTTTCAGGATCGGCTTGGATGTCGAACCGGTCTCCTTATTGGCCAACTGGTCAAACCGGATAAAAGAACTGGGCTATTACGTAAATATAATAAAATAAACAGTATAAAATTAGAGATTTTTAGACAAAATCTGATCCAACCCCTAACAAATCCGGTCCAATATGGTGAACCAGACCAGTCAGATCTCCGGTTCCCGGTCCGGTTTTCAAAACATTGCGGAGAAGTAAACTGTTTTTATGGTTTGAAAATTCTGAATCTAACCGGTTAAAAATTAGAGAAGAAAAACCAAGTGTAAAACTAAATTAATGACTAATTTAAATGGTTTAAAACCGGTAGACGCACGCCTAGAATATCCTCAAGAATCTGAATGGGGTTTGAATTAGTTTCGATACAAATAATACAAGTAATGTAACCTAATTTTGACCTAGGTGCTACTTGTGGATTTGGTCGCTAGCTTTTTAAAAGTACATAAATGGTCCTTGTAGTTTGCAATTGTAACGCATTTAGTTCACATCTAACAAATCTAAAGGTTTCGGTAGGTCCAAGCTATTAGCTAAGCACTAAATGTGTTAAAAAGTGCAAACCAGATGGACTAACTATGTACTTTTAGCAAAAGTTAGGACTAAATATGTTACAAAGTATAAACCACATAGACCATCCGTATTCTTTTAAAAAAAAGTTAGGGATCAAATTCAAAACTTTATTTAATATAGGAACCATCTGTATAGTTTACTCCTAAATAGCTTTTTTTTTAATCTGAGGCCCTCGTAGTTGGGCTGTATATCATGCCGGAGCCATCTATGGCGCCCCGTAGCGCCCGGCTACATTGTTACGGCCGACGCTATGGGGTAAGTTATTTTGCCTCCTCACTATGTACATCACGGCGTTACCATATATAACTATGCAACACACTCAAGTTATATAAAGCCTCATAACCCCCATTTCTTACATAATTACCATTTGTCACATAACCCCTCACTATCATTATTGAGCTCTAGGGCTGCAAACGAACACAAACAAGACCTTGTTCGTGTTCGTTTGTTAAGAAATATATATGTTCGCGAATTGTTCACGAACACTTATCAAACGAGATTTTTTGTTCGTGTTCTTTTGTTAAGGAAATGAACTTGTTCGTTTGTGTTTGTTTGTTAATTTTAGGCAACAAACGTTGACGAACACAAACGAGCACAAACTAATGTTCATGAACACAAACGAACACAAACAATCGTTCATGAACAGAATATATAATACACCGACACTTATTAGATATTTAATTTGTCGGAATTTTGAAGTATTTAAATAAATATAAAAACTAAAAACACTAATGAAGTATTGAACACAAACGAACACATTACCGAACGTTCACCAGCATAAACGAACGAACACGACCTCTGTTCATGTTTGTTCATTTAACTAAACAAACGGAATTTCTTGTTGGTGTTCGTTTGTTTAATAAACAAACGAACTTCCCGCCGAACGGTTCACAAACTGTTCGCCGAACGTTTGGTTCATTTACAGCCCTATTGAGCTCCATGGGACTCTACCACTACATAGGCTTGATAATCTTCAGCATCTTTCCATATTTATAAAAAGATTTTAAGATCTAACCATCAAAGTGCAGTCTTCTTAAAAAGTTAAGCATTTAGAATGAACAAATTAGAAAAAAATCAAAACATAAGTTTAATCTAAAATATATAAAAGAAAAACAAGATGTAAATGGGGACACATTACACCATGAACACCGAAAAGAACCACCGTGTAAAACCGGAGCTCGATAATTAAAACCACCGTAACACCACCTCAAACCGTAATAGTCTTCGAGAAAACCGCACGCCCACACACATCATCCGAACTACTTCGCCGGATCTTAACGTCGGAAACCAAATACTGTTGCCGGAATCTTGAAATAAAAGCCTCTACTCTCTCATTCAACTCCTCATTCGACAACAAACCCGACAACTTTTCATCATCATCATCGTTGTCTTCATCAGCAAAATAGCTTTCTTCTTTCTCTTCGTTACTCTGGTTCAACTCATTTACCACATTTGCTCTGTCGTCAACGACGTCGTCAGCGTGGTTAGTCACCGGTGGTGGTTGTTTTTTGTGGGATTCTTGAGATTTAGGAGATGGGTTTGAATGGGTTCGAGGTGGGTGTGTGGAAGTGAAGAGAATGGCGATTAACAAGAGGTTAAGTGCAAGAAAAACCCACATGTGCAACTGTTTGAATATGGACACCACGACGGCGCGTTCCACGCACGCGATTACTATCGCCATGCCGGCGGCGAACCATACGGCTTGTAAGTGGTCTTTTCTGCTTTTGTTTTCCATATTTTCGTTTTGAATTTTGTTGGGTTTGTAAGAAATGGGGGTTTGAACTTTGAAGGAAGGATTAATATGAGGGGGGTGGGTGGGTGGACGCATGCATTGGGGAATGAGAGCCATTGTTGAGATGGGGGGTTAATGATCACGTGAGGAGGCACGTGAGTCGGGTGCTAAGGGGGCAACAAAACATTCTCACCCTGCCTTGTTCCTTTCATCATCCAAAATTTGTACTTTTTTCACTTTCTAAATAAAAACACTAGTTTAATATTTTAATATGGAATTACTTTACGTAATGTTGATAAGATATAATGATGAGATAAATTCGTGTAAAGATAGGCCGGTATGTCATTTGTTGGTATGATAATTGATATAGTATTGGTTGGTTATGTGATAAACTCGTGCAAAATGTTTTTAGAGTAGTCCTTTTGGTGGATCGGTCGCTTGGGAGCGAATTACACAACACTTGGTTGTTCTAAAGGGAAGGAAAGGTTATGTGTTTGAGCCTTAAGGGGGTTGGTTTAGAGATATGATGAGACTAAATACACAAAAATAGTGATTGGCGACCCCTTGCTCTGAGTTTGAGTAATTTGCTTTAACCAAACTTTGTGGGCGTGAATGTACTCGATACGTGGAACACTCATCGAACAAAAAGTACGCTTATATCTCTTATTATCATCAAGGATGGGGTTTTATGTGGTTTATTATTATAATAAAATAATATATTATAGGAAAAATTACCTGTGCCAAGTGAACAAACTACTCAAATTTAAAATCAGTAAGAGACCTCGTTCAAGTATTTTACCCATATTAACCAAAATGCATAAAACAATATTTTTGATAAGAACATGAAAATGTAAACTTGAACTTCTAGACTGGTTGACTATTTTAATTTACACAATAAATAAGAACAAAAAAGAAAGGAAGGGACGGGCAGTCATCGAGATTTCTTAGGATACAGGTGGTTCGATGATTGTACAAGGGGAGGGAATTGTGGTTATTTGACGGTGCACAGGCCGGAATTGGGCGGGTAGGTGGTTGGTTACATGAGAACTATATAATACATTTATATGTAGTATTTCATAAATATAATAAGAGTTAGAAAAGAAAATAGTCAAGCAATTACATAATGTATTATACATCAAAATATTTATTACACTATATAATATACATTATAGTAAAATGTAAAGATGGATATCTGGTTAGGGGGAGGGCACTCAGACCGGTGTATGGGGATCGGCAGAGGGTCGTCCCCCACCTTTAGGTCAGTCACACACCGCCCCCTAGGGGTCGTCCTCGGCACTTCCGTCACAATTGTAACGCCGGAGATGGGGCAAGCTGGTGGGTCCCCCATGTGCCTTCTCTCTCATCCTTTATATATATATATTAAGGGTTATTGGATTTTATCATCCCAAACTATTGGCTATTGACCGCTGCCACCCTCAACTATTACTTTGACGTCTGTCACCCCCAACTTAACACTTAGTATGTTCTGTCACCAAATCGTTAACTGGTCACTAACTTTAGATCCCGTTACTATACTTTTGGGGGTGTCACAGGGATCTTAGGAAGGTTTTAGGGATCTTAGGACACCCCAAATGTATAGTAACAGGATCAAAAGTTAGTGATCAGTTAATACGTGGTGACAGAACACACTAAGTGTTAAGTTGGAGGTGGCAGACGTCAAAGTAATAATTGAGGGTGACAGTGGCCAATAGCCAATAGTTAGGGTTGATAAAATCTAATAACCCTATATATTAATATATTATTAATGGTAGGGTAGTCTTGGCTAGTTCCCACACCCTTGGGTAGTCCCTAAGAGGAGCATCCTCCTCCCGTAATTACGTGACGCCTACGTGGCGGGTAGTCTCCAAAGAGACTATCCTCACCATACCCACCGGTCTCAAGGGTAGTACCATTGCTCTAACCAACCAAATTTTGTCATGTCAAATTTGTTGAAAAGTACCCATGAGTCATAAAACACTGACGACGCCTATTTTTTTTTCAATTTTAATTAAACATTAAATAATTAAATATAAAACTTAAACATTTCATAAAATTAAACATAAAACTTAAACATTACATAAAGATTAAACATAAAACTTAAATATTACATTAAAATTAAACAAGCATCCTAATAATTTGCTACATGAAAACGTTTTCAAAGTCATCGTCGTACGTATGTTTGTAGTCGACAAGGGCCACTGGAATGACGTCAAATTCCGAGAGGTCATTGTCGGGATTTTTCACATTGTTGAACATCGAATGAAATCTTGCACTTTTCACACGAATAATCGTGAAACGTGAATTAAGCTGATCCATGGTTCAGTTGATCTCACCAACATGAACACAAAATTGTTGAAAACCCCGGTTCCAAAATAAAACCCTTGCATCAGTAGACGCTCGTGGGTTGCGACCCAAGGCGTAGCCAACGCAATATCTTCTTCGGTCCATGAGTTTTTTGCCATTTGAGAAGAATTTTTTTTGTAGATAGAAATATAAAACTGAGAGACTGTATGTGATAAAATAGAGGAATGAGTTAGATTAAAATATTCGAATAAGTTGGTTAAATAGAGAAAGTCATTAGATTTTCTGAATTTGATTTTTTTGTTTAAAAAAATCACCGGTGAATACAATTCAAACGGTCATATTGACCTCGTAACCATCACCACTTACACGGGTAACTCTTGTGGCTAGCGAAACCCGCTCACCTAACCCGAATGGGTGGCGACGGTATTCTGATACTAGTTCGAATATGGGAGGGGTTACCGCACGTGCCCGTCCCCCTTATCACGATTCAAAGTGATTTACTTTGATTTTATTATGGTATATATTGTTTTCAAAGTGATTTACTTTGATTTTATTATGGTATATATTGTTGAAGTGTAGGTAAACTTGTTTAGCCTCGAATACAGTGGTACGGGAAATAGTATCTTGGATGGTCCAGCCTGCAGTGGGCCTGTGGTGCACCCATAAAGGGGGCATCTGACGCAACACGCTTCTGATATCCAATAATGCTTGCAGCATGATGTTAACCACACTAGCTCACCACAGTAAATACTAAGGGTGCACGGGGCACCTTCGGTGACCTCATGCGGGGAGTGCCTTTGCCGTGCGGGTACACCGTCACCAACAAAATTTTACCGCGGGGGGTGTGTTTAGCTCGGTGTGTGCTCACTGATTGAGAGAGAGGAGAGAGAGGGGGTGATTGGTTGTTAATGTGGGTCCACCATTTTTCCACCAATCATATTTTTTTCTTCTTTTTTTATAAAAAAATAATTGTGTGAGTGGAGTGATACCAACGTTTGAGTGCAAAATGGGAACTTAAGAGGGGAGTTGACATGGAATAACCTGATTGGTTGTGGCTAAGTGGGGAATACTCCCCACGTGGGGCGCACCCGGTTCACCCTAAATAAATAAGGGGGGTTTGTTTTTTCTTCAAACATCTTCAAGGGAGCTGATGTCTGCAGGCGCGCAGACATTACCCTTGAAGACTGTTTGTTTTTTTCTTAAACAGATCTGAAAATGGCTTTTTTACAGCTTAAAAAAAAGCTATGATACCCTTTCTTCTTTCATCTTCACAAAAAACCATCCTCTCTTATCTTCAAAAAAAAAAAAAAACCTCCACCCTCAAAACTGGACCACCACCACCACCGCTGTAAGGTCACCGGCGCCGGTGAACGTGCAGGTTTCCGGCGAGGTGTTTCTTGTTCCCGTTAACATGCAGGTTTCCGGCGAGGTGTTCCTATCAACAGAAGATTGAACGAGGAACAAAATGAATAAGAAATATATACCAGAACGTGGCCAAAACAGTTCCGTCGTGATCTCCGGTGGGTTTTCTCCGATCTCCGCGGTTACGGTTTACTCCGGTAGAACTCCAGTGAGTTCCAGTTGACGGAGGAATATTCTTAGATACGTTTGTGATTGTCTAGAGCAAGGCAGAGGTTATGGTCATCACAATAGGTGTTTTTTATTTCTCCTTTTGGTATCTAAATGATTCCCAATTTAGAAGATGAAATTGGTTCTTAAATTTCAATCATGGAAACTTTAATTTTGTAAATTACGACTAATTAGCATCTATCATGGAAACTTTAATTTTGATTGATGATTTAGGAATTTGGGGAATTGGGTTGCATATTTTGGATGTTGAATGTGTAGTTGAGGTAAATGATTTAGGATGTTTTGATTTGGAAAATAAAACAAAGTTCATGTAGTTTGTACAGAAAGTATCAATTTATAAAAACAAACAGTCTTATATTTTCAGCTTGAAGAGCTTCAGACCACATCTTCAGATGCAGACATGAAAACAGATGAAATCAACTTGCAGACAGTTCTGTCTGCAAAAACAAACAGCACCTAACTGAATACCCTGCTAACCTTCTTCCTCTTTTCCTTTTTATTTCTCAATTTTATTTTGTTTTATTCTTCTTGTAAGATAATATATAACTAGAATTAAGCTCCCCGCGTTACGGCGGGGGCGTAAAACTATGTCAAATAGCACTAACGTCACACCATCGCCAGTGACTAGCCGACTACCAACACTGAGTCAATCCAGGACCCGCGCGTTGCGACGAACTTATCAAACGAAAAAAATAAACGTAAAACATTGAACCACACATGCACGTTGCGTCGTGTTAACTCACAGAATTTTGAACGAAACAAAAAAACGTTGAACCACAAACGCACGTTGTGCCGTGTTAACTTGCAAAATTTAGAACGAAACGTAAAACGAAAATTTGCGAACGATGAAAAACATAGGGACCAAAGTTGAAAGTAAAAATGTTATGAGGTTAAACTGAAAATAATGAAAAGTTTTGAGTTAAAAGTGAAAAAATACAATTTTGTGGGTTAAAATTGCAAAATATAAAAAGCTTTTGGATAAAAGGTAAAAAGTCATTTTTTTTGAAAAACCCCTCAAAGCATGAGGTATTACACACTAATGTACAAAAATGTTACTAATTTATGAAATGTAAATGTAAATATTAATTAGTTAATTAATTAGATGAAGAGAAATTTAAATTTAAATAATAAATAAACATATGACTTGTGATTAAATAATAAATATTTTTTTTGAACGGCGTACAGTTAAGATATTGCTAGCCAAAAGGTACGTGTTCACTAACCAAAGGTACTAAAAAGGCATTTAGTCCAATGATATCTTGGTGTGTTAAATGATGTCCATGTCCTTAGATGTCGAGGGTTCGAGTTCTGCTGTGTACATGGTTGCAAAACAAGGTTACCGAGGTCGAGTATTCTCCGAGTTGTCGCTACAAAGTAGGCTGCTGAGGCGACTTTTTTCAACTCCGCCTAATTACCTGGAATCGATCAAACGCGGTCAGCCTCGGCCAGAATCGGATCTGGTAGGTCAACTTGGGCCTGATTTAACTTAAAAAAATAAAACATAATTTCTTTGCCTATCATATTAAAGAATAAATATCATTTTCACGTATTTTGTTGTAAATATTAGTAAATTTATGTTACTTGACACATATTTAATTTCCGAAAACTAATTTCTTTATAATTTAACATGTCCGAGTACTTTATGCCTACGCCGAGTACTCTCAACTCCCCGGTCGACCGACTAGGAAGCGACTAACGACTTTTGCGACCATGGCTGTATACTGTTGAGTGTAATTGTATAGGTGTTTTGAGTCGCCATACAGAAACCCATGACTAAAAAAAGTTTAAATATTTAGAAAAAGTGTATAGTGATCATATCTTAACTTTACCCATTCAAATGCATAGTATATGCCAATGAGGTAGGTGGTGGTGGAGTGGTAAGTAATAGACTTGGTGTTCTAAGGGACTCAAGTTCGATTCCTGCTCTCTCCATTATTTTCTGTGGCACCTGGTGATGATGAGAGACTACACAAGTAGGCAGCGATCGCTAGTTCAATCCTTGAACTGAGCGGGTTTTACCTCCCCTACTGTCATGCCTTCGGGCGAGTGTTCACGGGCTTCGGCCCTAGTTGAGGATTTTCCCCGATTTGAAGGCGATGGTATCCCGTGCAGTGAATTTCGCTAGTAATCCATTTGAAGGATTCATTGGCCGTTAAAAAAAGTGCACATAGTATATAGTAATGATATCTTAATTTTACCCCTTCAAGTGCACTTAATTCTATAGGCCTGTGGCTATTTAAATAAAGTGTGGTCTAGTGATTAATAATATAGTTGGGTACCTGATAAGGCTAGAGGGTGTGGTGTAATAACTCTCATTAAAATCCATAATTAGGCGATAAGAAAACCCTAATTGAGACACCCAAGTAATTCTGCACTAACCCTAAAATTTTCAGAACAATCGGAATTAGGATCAGGGCCCCTAAAACTCAGGGGGATAAACCCTAGTGATATTTATCCACAATATTACGTTGTCCAGATTGAATTTCAATTTAATAGTGAGTCATGCAAGCTAGTCCCGAACCCAGCTAGCCTATGTAATTAGACTGCACCCCTTACGGACCGTAAGGGGACAAGCCATACGGTCCGTAAGCCTGTCCAAAAATCACTATAAATAGCAGACATTGGCAATTGCTTTCTGTGTTGAAAACGACGTAAGAATTCTTTGTAGACGTCGAGTTATAAGCAGAAACAGTCCATAGTATACTAATATCGAATTGCTGCCGCAAAACAGGGTAATCACTCGATCGCTATTACGATTCATTTTCTGACTGATCAATATATCCAATGGATGTTTAAGTGCCGCCCACATAGGGTTATACTTTGTCGTTCGTCGTTAAATCGATGGATGTTTAAGTATTGCACTTTGTCGTTCGTTGTGAGAATTTGATCTCGTGAGTTATCGTAACTGCTATATTGATCACTAACCCGGTTTTGTGTGCATTATTATTTAAATTAGGTTAACAAGGCTAAACCATATTCTGTCCGTGTTAAATCTGCAATGTGAGTCATTCTCTTTTTATCAATTGTTTTACAATACTCCAAATTATTTTCAGAATTATAAATTACAGTGATTAAGTTTATGTAATCACCAAATTACAGCCAGTATGTGGGGTATTGTGCACATTACTACTGTTTTAATCACATTAGGTGGGCGAACCTAAAATTAAGTGATATACGTCATTCATTGGGGCAGCCAATGGTGATATGACCACAGTCACAGATCCGGTCGAGTGACAAATACTGTGGGTAGTTGGTAGATATCAGAAACATATGTAAAAACTCTTAATACTGTAAATTATAATAAACGAGTCATTTCAGTAAACTGAATGATTCACTCAGTATTTCCCGCTGACAAAACTTTTTTTTTTCAAACATGTTTCAGGTGATCTATTGTAATTCAGGAAAAGTGCTGGGGAGCATTTCAAGCTTAAGAAAGTGGCTCATTATAAAATAGAGAAATATGTTTTCTAAAAATAAAGATTTATCAGTAAAATCATGTTATTGTAAATTACCGGGATTTTATCCCGAATTGTAAAATAAATAATCGGGAAAATTTAGCTTTACAACGATCCTGATAATAAACTTCCGCTGTTAAACTCAATTAAATAAATATCACGGGATTTCTATCCCGCGGCTCCTGAAACGGGTCAAACCGGGTCGGGGGCCGTGACAGAAATGAGGTGGTATCAGAGCCACTGAGTTAAGCTAATTAAGTATTTAGAGATACTTAATTTTTCCTAATTACTATTATGTGATTATGTGTTTTATTAAACTGACTATGTGTTAGTTACAGTATGGGTAAGCAAAAGCTGCAAAATATCTATCTTAAATTAGATAGGTCAGTATACGAAGAGGGAAGTTCATCCCGAAACAAATCTTCAAAACTCCCTACAATTCCTGAAGAAGGAATATTTATGCGAAAAGCACAATATGAGAAACCGCTTTCTCCTAGAAAAAGGAGTATGATTATTAGGAAAAGTAAAGAGAAAATCCGAGAAAAGAGGATTAGAAAGGAAACCCAGGAATTAATCAATAAATTACCTTGGGAAGACAAGCTAGATGAGAAATGGGCAAATTTGTATATGCTAGCCACAGTAGCAGAACATGCAGATCTTTAAAAACCCTAAGTCTAGTAATAGCACTTCCCAGTAAATAAATAAATAAATCCGAGTGTGTTCTTTCCTGTTATTTTGTACAAATAGTGTGCAATAAAACTTCAATGTTTATTTATTAAACTTTGTTCCAAAAGTTTTAACTTAGTATTTTGTGCATTTTGCATATATACTACACAGCATGAATGAGATATCTGAAGCCTTTCAGAACCTCGATCTTTACCCGGTGAATGTAGAAGTTTCCAAAGATTTCACTGGATACTTTGCTGATGTGGAACAACCTGTAGAATTCAATACTCCACCTTTGACAAAGCCAAAACGAAAGAAAAGAAAGAATTATGTATGGGGTAGTCGTATCCGTAGGAAAAAGCCAGCTCCGAAACTTCCGAAAATAAACAACCCTTTAGAAAAAGGAAAAGAAATTGTAATCAAAGAAAGTACTAAACAGCAAGAGATGGAAACTGAAGTCAAGAAAGACTCTAGGCAAATGGAAAAACAGTTTGAGGAATATTCTAAAGATATAGAAATGGAAGTAGGACAAGGTTCTAGACCAACTCAGATAGAAATTGGAGAGAGCTCCAACCAAAACCAAAACCAGGGAATAACTTTTCAGGAGGAAATAGATTTCCTATTGGCAAGCTGTGAGACTATTCAGCCTGTCAATACTAATGTTTTTACCTATCCTAGTGAAAATCCACTCCCTATGAATTTTGAACCAGCAATCCCGGAACCAATAGTCCACTCCCAACCTGTAGGAATGGATGAATGGTGGATGAATGATTGGCAATTTCAAAATATTGTCAACGACCCTTATTCCTTTCTTCCACAATTCGATCCAGAACCCCTACCTAATCCACCAATGAGTAACGAAAATATGGCGGAACTTCGCCATTATGGTGAAGAATTGATGGATGCAGGAAATAGAATCAGGGAGATAGGGGGACAAATTGCCTGTAAGTATGATGAAAGGGAATTTCGTTTTTAAGACGACAAGTGGCGAGAGATAGGAGGGTGGTAAAACTATAGTTGTGTAATAGTAAAAGAAATAGTGAAATCAGTTTGTAACATAACTACGAATAAAACTTTGTAAAATATTGGTGTGTATTGATGCATACTATAACCGATATAAAATGGAATCGAGAAATCAATAGTTTTGACTATACATGTATTATTGTTTGATTGTTTGTGTGTAATTGCTATTTATCAAATACTAATAAAAAATTATATATATATATTATCAGATGGCAAATATTGGTAATGAACCGGTAAATGAGGTTAATCAGTCGGAGCAACATCCAGGGGATCAATATATGACTAGACAAGATATTGAAAATATTGTTGCTCAAGGGATAGCCAATGCTATTCCAGCATTCGTTGCTGCTGTAAAAAGTCCAATTGAACCGCAACATATCGTTCCTAGTAAACGTACTTCTGAAGATAACTTCAGTAATAGTATAAACGGGGGCAATAATCATGTTAATCATGATAATGAATCCCAGCACACGCCGCTCCCTAAGAAACTGAAAGCTGCAACACCTGGTTTCACTTTCAAAGAATTCCTTGCTTGTAAACCCACTGAATTTGCAGGCAATGAAGGGGCAACTGCATCACTGCGTTGGTTAGAGAAAACCGAAGCAGTAATTGCAATAAGTGTGCCAAAGATGATCAGGTCATGTGCGCATCAAATCTGTTTAAAGAATGAGCACTCGAATGGTGGAACACTGTGTTACAAGCTAAAGGAAGAAATAGGGCTTATGCTATAACTTGGGAAGAATTTAAGAATTTTGTAGAAAGAAAATTCTCTCCTGAGTATGAAAAGGAACAAATGGCAAATAAGTTCCTAACTCCTCGGATGATAGGTGTGGATTGTCGTGGTTATACTTCGACATTCTTTGAATATGCTAGAGTGGTACCAACACTGGCTTCACCGAAACTGGTACTCATTTCTCGCTATATTTGGGGATTAATTAGCGAAATTCGCAATATCGTTAAGGCTGCGAGACCTCGCACTATTGACGATGCTGTAGAATTAGCTAACACCCTAACTGATGAACTGATACGCACAAGAGATGAAGACAGGAAGAAGGAACTAGCTCAGAAAATTACCCAAGGATTTAGGGTGGGTAATAGTAGTTTCAAGAAAAGAGGAACAGGGCAATCTTCAACTTTGCCATTCTGCAAAATTTGCAAAAAGAAACATTTTGGAAAATGTAATAAAATTTGCAATTTTTGCAAAACGATAGGACATCGTGAAGAAAACTGCAGAAAGAAATCCATAATTTGTTACAATTGTGGAGAAGCCGGACATTTCAAAACAGAATGTCCTAAGTTAGTCAAACCAGTAGACAACAAACCCAAGGCGACCGAAGGAGCTACTAAGAAGAATGCCAGAGCATTCCAGCTAACCACTCAAGAAGCAGAGCTCATCCCGGATGTGATAGCCGGTACGTTTTTAGTTCACGACGTTTATGGAAAAATATTATTTGACTCTGGTGCAAACCAAAGTTTTATAAATACTTCATTCTGCCAAGCTCTTAAGTTACCCTTAACTACCATTAGGCAGATGTTTACAGTCGAAACCGCAGATGGGAATTCAGTAAAAATCAATCAGGTTTTGCAAAAAGTAGAAATAGAACTTTCAGGTCATAAATTTGATGCAAACCTATTACCTATGAAATTAGCTGAATTTGATGTTGTGTTAGGAATGGATTGGTTAATAACCAACCATGCTCAAATCATTTGTGATAAAAAATCTATAGAAATTCAATCACCTACTGGAGAAGTAATCATGATTACAGGAGATAAACCTCGAAAGCCACTGAAGTTCATATCAGTAAGGAAAGTTGCTAATTATGAACGAAAACAAGGAATAGTATATATGATTTCAGTAATCATTAGTACTAAAGGTAAAGAACTTGTAACACCTCGAAATTTTGTGTCCAATGATGTGTTAACACGTGTCATTTATTTACACGTGGCATCTATAATAAATAAAGGACTAATTTTGACAAACCTTGAAAGTATATAAATTCGAGGGTTATAAATGTCAACAAAGGTGAATATACTGTATAGTATCCCTAAATAATGCTTAAACCTTCAAACGAATAAATTATAGATCGTACAAAAACAAAACGCGGAAGAAAGTGAGAGATTACAAACTACAGGGGTTAACTGTGTCAACATGTTTAATAACACCTCTGAGTGACCCTTTAACGTTCCAAAGACTTTGTAACGGTGTTATACACTCACTAAAATAATATATATAAATTCCGCGAAGTTTCGATATGAAACGAGAAAGTTACGATCGAATTCGTAAAAGAAAGGTTAAAAGCGTCAATAATGAAAGTTAAGGCTTTCTGAACAATTAATAAATAAACCGGGGACTTAATAATGCGGGTAATTAACATGAGGCCCCTATCGGTAAATAACCGAGGGCCAAACCGCAAAGTTACCCCTTCAAATCCGAAAGTTCAGGCAAATCATTACGAAAGATTTCGTTATTAATGGCCCGATTCTGTAATCATTATAAAAGATTTTAAAAATCCCGAAATCTTAACCTTAGGCGACCCGCGTGAAGTTTCAACATAAGTTGAGGCGGGCCGCGAGCCTCTTAAATAACGCGTCTGTTTAATGAACTTTAGGCGACCCGCGTAAAAGAAGCATGGAATGTCCATGCGGGCCGCGTAAAGTGCCCAGATGCAGAATTGTAGTAACTACTTGGCTTTTGGACCATTTGAACGATCATGCACATAATTATGGGGCATGGGCACCCTATGCTCAACCCATACACTTAGGGGACATCTACCCATCAGCTCTGGACTGATTGTAGTGCTTGTAATGATCATAAGTTGCTTCCTTTGGCTATAAATAGCCACACCTTGTGCATAACAAATCACACAACACAAAACACTTACAACTGATCATTTCAAGAGCTCCCTAGCATTCTCTTCTGTTCTCTAATCAAGAGTTAACTTCTGTAAGTCGTTCATAACCATTTTGGTTTCACATTTCCATAATTATAGCTCATAAACGCAACCGTCGTAACTAACGGTTGTCATTGCAATATCTTGCAAATGATTCAGTCTTATGACGAATCAAAAATGGTTATGAGTTGGTATTTATGTGGGTGTTAAACCTCTAAAATGGTTCCCCCTGATCACCACTCTAACTATGTCAATTATCGAGTCAAACGTGCGGTTAAAAAGTCAACAGAAAGCTATTTTAGCGATTTAAGCATAATCTGTAATATATATGTTATGGAACCTGTTTTGACAATCATAAATCATGGTAATAAGTATATAAACATGTTTGCGCTCGTTTGAATCGATCATTTACTATATAGAACCGGTTCGGAGCTGAAAGTCGCAAAAGTTTGACTTTTGCTTTGACTTCAGTTCTGACCCGTTTTAGTGAGGTATAAATATACCTTAGGACTCTCTTAGGACCAGGTCACATGTTGGTATAAGCCTCTGTGGTCGGTTCATGAGTTACCCGAGTCTTTTACGCAATTCCGTCATTCGCCTAAAGGTTGACCGTAACGGCCTTTTAAAAATTAAAACGAGTATTTCGGACACGTGAATGGACCAAAACCTTGCTTATTAAATTATAAGCATGTCCCTGAAGTTTCACGTCAATCCGAGGTCTAGAATGAGAGTTATGCTAAAAGGCGCACTTTTAAGAAAGTTTAGTAATTAACGGCGCAATTAGCATAACGCTCATCTAACCCAAGTTTTCGGCACCAAAACTTTTACCCACTGTGGTAAAATAATATTTTGGGAATTTTAAAGATTTTTAATAATTTTTACCTTGCTCATAACCTGCGGTTATGGCTACGGTTCGGTAAATACCGAATATGCCCTTTTTGGCCAAAACGGGAGTTCTACAAGGTCTTTTGACCCGATTCCAGTTGCTACTAGTTTTAAATAATAAATAAAGTATTTTAAGCTTTGTAAGCTGTTCGGGAAACTCAGATTTCCTGTAGAACTCGAAAATCCCTTTTAAAGTCTTTAAAATGACCGAAAAGCCCCTACGGGGCATAATATAAACTTAAACTCGTTACGGGCATTACGGAAGGTATCCTACTGATACCAAAATACCTTTAAGGCATATTGACTTAGGAAATAAGCGTACGACTCTTATGGTTAACCGTTTCGCCTATTTGCGCACACGGTACGGCCCACGGAACTAGTTTTCGTGCAATAGCCGATATGGGTCAAAATATACTATTTGAACCCCAAAATCCAGAGTATGAACTATAAACCCATATAAAACAAGTCTCTGAACTTGTTGGGTCCAAATCATACTCCATTCACGGTTTTCGCCTTTTCGTGCGAATTAACCATATCTAAATATCGGAATCAACCGGTTTAAGCTACGGCTAATACAAGGACCGTTAGGATTCTAAGAGGTTAATTAAAACCTTCGTTCCAGATTAGGAGCCCCAGTAAAAGCTATCGGTGACTTGATCTAAATTAAGGATTAATACTTGCAAAGGTAAATACTTTTGACTTATTTCCCCTATATGGGCTTGGGTTACGGTATATTAATACCGCTTGATTGAGCATTATATACTTCCATCGCTTAGGTGGTTAATTGATTAAATATGATCGGCTCATTTAAACAGTTTTGTTGCTTATAAGCCTTTGGGGGGTTTAATGACCGTTGTCCCGGATATCCTTGGCATCATTTTACGAAATGGCCACGACCATCGACATCCCGGTGTAGGCGTACACCCGGTATAAAGTGTCGACATTAAAACTAAAAGACGTAGCCGTTGGTTTCTGTACTACGGTTTTACGCAAACGTGGTGTGTCTATAAATCTTTAACCCGGCACGACCCGGGCTACTGAACGCATAAAAGAACATGTAAAACGTTCACAAGATTTCATTATGAATTTTCCCAAGTTATAAAAGAGTTTGTGCCTTGTGCATTCAAATCAATTTTAATAAACATTTTCAAATGTGTCAGTTGAATGTATTTACCAGTGTAAACTGACGTATTTTCCCCAAAAAGATTAAGTGCAGGTACCTAGACGTAATTGGCTGGTATTAGCTCCCTAGCGTCGGGATAAGCCTCGCAAGCTTGATTGCAGTATCTAATGGAACAATACTTTACCTTTATTTACGATCCACTGTGGATATTCAACTCTGTAATACATTGATATTATGATCAGAGGTTGAAATTTTATATATTTATCTTATGCTTCCGCTGTGCATTATATGATTGTGTGGTTTGACTATATTGTTGCCAACATCGTCACGGTAATCCCCCACCGGGCCCACCGGTGAGACACGTGGAAATCGGGGTGTGACAGGTTGGTATCAGAGCCAACATTGAGTGAATTAAACACTATCCTATTGTGTTTAATCTCAGTGACACAATTGCACATACTTGAGTCTAGACAATAACTTAGGACAAATTCGGATTTTACTCCTTTTTGTCTTTATTTTTCGATTTGATTTTTAATAAGTTTTGGAGCAGGAAAATGCCACCTGTTATATTCCGAGGAAGAGGAAGGGGACGAAGAGGCCGAGGAGAAATCGTGACACATCACGATAACGAAGCTGGACCATCTGGTACAAGACATCCTTCGATGACACGGAGCGAAGAGCCACAACGACGAAGAGATCTTTACGAACCAGCGAGGCATTCCACTTCGCACAGCTCAACGCCATCCTACCGGCACTCCTTTGGGCCAGATTCAGAAAATAATCCCAACAACCCACAACCTTCCTTCATACCTCTACAACGTTCGGTTTCGCACCGGAACTACGACGACCCTAGACCATACTACGTAGCTCAGTTTAATCCGGCTGACTACATACAGGAACCTTCAGGGTTTGTTCCGCTAGGTCCACAAGACCACTTTTCTGAAGATCCCATGGAGGAAGATGAGGATCCAACTGAACCAGCTCGTGGTACGCCCACGCATCCGATAGAAGTATCTGATGGATCTTCATATCATGGTCCGCAGTATCAAGGCCCAGATAGCTTTATGGCCTTGTTTGACCGACATGAGTGGTACAACACACCATCTCATCAGACACAACAACCGAGACATCCACAGGATCCCTCTGAGGATTCACGCTTTGAGGCAGTTACGCCACCACCTCCGCCACCGGCACAACCAGTAATACCTGATCCGCCGAGGCGTAGGAGGACCAATGCTCGTATGTCTACACGAGGAGGAGGGGGAAACCACTTCAGCACTCCTCGACATTCAAGTAGCAGCCACTATCCGCCGCTACAAGAAGAAGGACCTTCAAGTCCTATACAAGAAGCGAACTCCGCACCTACTGCACGAAATTCGCCACCATTTGGGTATGACCAACCCATACCAGCTTACACAGGTCCAACGGCTTACAACCCGTTTGAACCGTCACAAGCACAATACAACTACGGCTATGAGCGCGACCCATATGTGGTGTCGGCTAGATATAATGCGCGCTACCCTGACGGAGCACATGGAAACATGGGACCACCGGACTACTCAGCTCATGGGTATCCAATACCTCCCAGACCTCCAGTTCCGCATCAAGCGCCACAACCACGATTCTCTCCTCCTGAACAGGAAGAAATACTCCATCGACTAGATCGTGTGGAGAGAGAATTCGAGGAAGAAAAGAAAAGCCACCGAGGATTTCTCAAGGGCTTGGCGAATCTACTAAAGGGCAAAAAGAAGAAACGTGACCACTAGCCCTTAATAGTAGTACGAATGTAATTTCTATTTTGAAATAAGTCCCTATGTGGACAACTTATCGTATTTCAGTCCCTACGTGGACTTACCTTTAGTCCTTGCATGGACACCTATCTTGTACTAGTCCCTGCGTGGACTTGTCACTTATTTTAAACCTCCCTGGAGGTATGTATTATTTGAAAGACCCGTTTAGGGCAATATGTAATTGTATTTGAAATTCCGGAATGTATGTTATGAGTTTTGTTTTAATATATATAAAAATAAAACAAAACCATTCCTTTTATATTGATCTGCCTAATAAAGAATCTTAAGGGGGGGTGAAACCTAGCTTGGGGTCTTTTAAGATCAGTCAAGATGGTACGACCTAGCTGAAAAGATTCTGATTCCCTGTTAACCTCTGTACGCATGTTAACACTCATGGCAGATGTGATTCGTTATAATCACGCACGTCATTCTTATACAATAATCCTTTAAGGATTTCAAAACCCAACTAAATGATTTATAAATCGAGGGTTAAATCACCAATGAAGGTGATCAGTATTACAAAGACATCCATTAGTGATGCAATGCCTACGGGCCAGTATTACAAAGACATCCATTAGTGATGCAATGCCTACGGGCCAGTATTACAAAGACATCCATTAGTGATGCAATGCCTACGGGCCAGTATTATAAAGACATCCATTAGTGATGCAATGCCTACGGGCCAGTATTATAAAGACATCCATTAGTGATGCAATGCCTACGGGCCAGTATTACAAAGACATCCATTAGTGATGTAGTGCCTACGGGCCAATATTATTAAAACATCCATTAGTGATGTAGTGCCTACGGGCCAACTATATTAAAACATCTATTAAAGGTGTAGTACCTATGGGCCATAATAATTGTCTTATAAAGACAAAAGGCAGTGGTAGTCTATGACTCTCTGTCAGAAAGAGATAAAAGAACTGCGGTTCAACTCTCTATGCCTTTGATTCTCTGGAATCTCGGCTAATATAATAAAACATCATCGTGATTAGGCTTTATGCCGCCAATACTATTTATATAGTTAAAATAGGATATATTCAAATCCTAATATTTAATGAGTTAATAAGTTAACCGAATATGGTCTCTTTACCATGGTTGACAAATTGTCATAAAAGACAATCACATAATAATCTCCTAAAGTAAAATTTTGTTATCTTCTGTAACAGATTCAAGTTACAATGGCGGATCCCAATGGAGAGAACAGCCACACGAATGAAGATGACTATGACAATGCGTCAGTACATTTGACAGGCGCACAACTGAAGGCTCTGATCAACAATGCTGTCCAGGCAGCGATTGATCGTCAAAATACTGAGTCTCAAGGCAGATCTGTGTCAAAACCACCCTCTAAACCAAAGACACACTCCAAACCACCCTCTGAACCCAAGAAAGATGACGACAAGCATTCGTCTACTGATCACAGCGTTCACCGCGATAGAGAATATACTGATGCGTCCAGTGCTAAGGGTTGCACCTACAAATACTTTGTATCATGCAAGCCCCGTGAATTTACAGGGGAGAAGGGTGCGGTTGATTGTATCACCTGGCTGGACGAGATGGACACGATTGTGGACATCAGCGGGTGCGCTGAGAGGGACGTGGTTAAGTTTGTGTCCCAGTCATTCAAGGGCGAGGCCCTGGCGTGGTGGAGAGCTCTGGTGCAGGCTTCAGGTAAGTCTGCCTTGTACAAAATGTCATGGGGGGAGTTTATTACCCTCATAAAAGAAAACTACTGCCCTCAGCACGAGGTTGAGAAGATTGAGGCTGATTTTGTCTCACTAGTGATGACAAACCTGGATTGTCAAGCTTATCTGACAAGCTTTAACACTATGTCACGCCTGGTGCCATATCTTGTGACACCAGAACCACGAAGAATTGCCCGATTCATTGGGGGCTTAGAACCGGCGATTAAGGCCAGTGTAAAGGCCTCTAGGCCAACGACCTTCAGGTCAGTTACTGACCTCTCCTTGTCTCTTACACTTGATGTTGTCCGTCTGAGGGCGCAAAGGAGCAAGGAGGCTGAAAAGCGAAAACGTGAGGATGATACCTCACGAAAGTCCGGTAAAAAGCACCGTGGAAACGGTGAGGGCAAGAGAGGGTCGGAGGCAAAGAAGGAGGGGCAAGCTGATGGAAGACCTTACTGCAAGGTCTGCAAGAAACCTCACTCCGGGAAGTGTAGGTTTGCGTCTAGTTCACAGTCGCAACAAAGGACTCCACCCTGTGGGCTATGCAAGTCCAAGGATCATAAGACAGTGGAGTGCAAAAAGATAAAGGATGCAACCTGCTATAATTGTAATGAAAAGGGGCACATAAAGAGTAATTGCCCGAATTATGCCAAGAAGGCAGAAGAGACTAAGAAGACAAATGCGAGAGTTTTTCGCCTGGATGCAAAGGAAGCGGTCAAGGACGACAATGTGCTTACAGGTACTTTTCTCGTAAATAATATATTTGCAAGAGTACTGTTCGATTCTGGCGCTGACAAGTCCTTTGTAGACCAGAAATTTTGCCAACTACTAAATATGCCAATCAAAACCCTAGACGTAAATTACGAAGTAGAGTTGGCAGACGGCACGATAGAAACCGTCTCTACCGTTCTAAAAGGATGTGAAATATCCATTAGGAACCATTCTTTTCCTTTATCTCTACTTCCTTTCAAACTTGCGGGTTTTGACATCGTGCTAGGCATGGACTGGTTATCCCATAACCAGGCCCAAATCATTTGCGGCAAGCGGCAAATAGTTTTAAAGACTCCGAGTGGTGAATCTCTTAACATTCGAGGGGATACGCATTACGGATTGCCCGAAGACGTATCTATGCTGAAAGCTTCAAGGTGTTTGAACAGAGGCTGTGTAATTTACATGGCTCAAGTGATAATTGAAGAACCAAAGCCGAAGATCGAGGATCTTCCTGTCATTTCTGAATACCTCGAGGTTTTTCCTGAAGAACTACCTGGTTTGCCACCAGATAGACAAGTGGAGTTCAGAATTGACATCATTCCTGGAGCAGCTCCGATAGCCAGAGCACCCTACAGATTAGCGCCAACGGAAATGAAAGAACTAAGGACCCAGTTGGATGAACTGCTGGCGAAAGGTTTTATCAGACCTAGTTCATCTCCCTGGGGAGCTCCTGTCCTATTTGTAAAGAAGAAGGACGGATCGATGCGGTTGTGCATCGACTATAGGGAACTGAACAAAGTTACCATAAAGAATAGATATCCTTTACCAAGGATCGATGATCTATTCGATCAGCTGCAAGGAGCAAGCTACTTCTCCAAGATCGACTTAAGGTCGGGCTATCATCAACTAAGGGTCAGAGATGAAGATATACACAAGACTGCATTTAGGACTCGCTATGGTCATTACGAGTTCCTACTGATGCCTTTTGGGCTCACAAATGCACCGGCTGCGTTCATGGACCTCATGAATCGCGTGTGCAAGCCGTATTTAGATAAATTCGTCATAGTCTTCATAGACGATATCCTGATCTATTCTAAAAGCCAAGATGACCACGAGAAGCATCTCCGTTGCATTCTCGAGTTACTACAACGTGAGAAACTCTACGCCAAATTCTCGAAATGCGAATTCTGGCTAAGAGAGGTTCAGTTTTTAGGACACGTTGTGAGTGAGCGTGGTATCCAAGTGGATCCCGCTAAGGTAGAGGCGGTCATGAACTGGCAAGAGCCAAAGACGCCTACCGAAATCCGTAGCTTCCTGGGATTAGCAGGATACTACCGGAGATTTATTGAAAATTTTTCGAGGATTGCTGCGCCCTTGACTTCTTTGACCAAGAAGAAAGAAAAGTACATTTGGGGCCCGAAGCAGCAAGAGTCCTTCGAAATACTGAAGCAAAAGCTAAGCAACGCACCTGTGCTAACCTTACCTGAGGGTACAGATGAATTCGTAGTTTACTGCGATGCATCACGCACGGGCATGGGGTGTGTGCTTATGCAAAAGGGCAAGGTGATTGCCTATGCTTCAAGGCAATTAAAGGTGCATGAAAAGAATTACACCACCCATGATTTGGAGTTGGGTGCCGTTGTATTTGCACTAAAGTTGTGGAGGCACTACCTTTATGGTATTAAATTTGTGATTTATTCAGATCACAAAAGCCTCCAGCACCTGTTCAACCAGAAGGAGTTGAACATGAGACAGCGCCGTTGGATGGAAACCCTGAATGATTATGACTGTGAAATCAGGTACCATCCTGGCAAGGCGAACGTAGTCGCCGATGCATTGAGCAGGAAAGAAAGGGTAAAACCCATTCGAATCAATGCCAAGAGCATTGAAGTCAAAAATAATTTAATGGAAAGGATATTAGCTGCGCAGCGTGAGGCTGTGTTGGAAGCTAATTATCCTAATGAAAGGCTGGGAGTAACTGAAGAGCAGTTGACTCTTAGCAAGGATGGAATTCTTAGACTGAACGGACGTATATGGGTTCCGATATATGGAGGACTACGAGATGTTGTTCTCCAGGAAGCCCATAGTTCCAAATACTCAGTCCATCCTGGTGCTGATAAAATGTACCAAGACTTAAAGGCAAATTATTGGTGGATAGGCTTGAAAAAGTCTGTAGCCGCCCATGTAGCAAAGTGCTTGACTTGTGCTCAAGTCAAAGCCGAGCACCAAAAGCCGTCTGGCTTGCTACAACAGCCTGAACTTCCCGAGTGGAAGTGGGAATGCGTAACTATGGACTTCATAACCAAGTTACCCAAGACCAGGAAAGGAAACGATACAATATGGGTCATAGTTGATAGGCTGACTAAATCAGCTCATTTTCTACCCATCAAGGAGACGTATAGCTCCGATATGCTAGCCCAACTTTATGTTGATAAGATTGTAGCCTTACACGGCATACCTGTGTCTATTATCTCCGACAGGGATACTAGATACACATCTCATTTCTGGAAAAGTTTCCAGCAATCTTTGGGCACGCGTTTAAATTTTAGTACGGCTTACCATCCACAGACGGACGGTCAAAGTGAGCGTACTATCCAAACGCTAGAAGACATGCTTCGTGCATGTGCGATCGATTTAGGTGGTAACTGGGATAAAAACCTACCCCTGATCGAATTCTCCTACAATAATAGCTACCACACCAGCATAAAGGCTGCGCCTTTTGAGGCATTATATGGTAGGAAATGCAGATCGCCTGTTTGTTGGGCGGAAGTAGGAGAGGTCCAACTATCGGGACCAGAGATTGTTTTCCAGACGACGGACAAGATTGTCCAGATCCGGGAACGTCTCAAGGCTGCCCGCGATAGGCAGAAGAGCTACGCTGATCCAAAGCGTAAGGATTTTCACTTCGAAGTGGGTGAAAAGGTATTGCTTAAGGTATCACCCTGGAAGGGGGTGATGCATTTCGGCAAGAAGGGCAAGCTGAGTCCGAGATACATAGGGCCTTTTGAGGTCATTGAATGAGTCGGATCAGTTGCCTATAAACTAAACTTGCCTGAAGAGCTCAATGGAATTCACAATGTGTTCCACATCTGCAATCTCAAGAAGTGCTTCGCCGACGAATCGTTGGTGATTCCACACACAGATGTGCATATAGATGAGAGCTTAAAGTTCATAGAAAAACCTTTGTCGATTGAAGATCGACAGGTGAAGAAGCTTCGCAGAAAGCACGTACCGATTGTAAAAGTCAAATGGGATGCTCGTAGAGGTCCTGAATATACGTGGGAAGTCGAAGCTACAATGAAAGAAAAATACCCCTATTTATTTGAGTAAATCTCGGGTCGAGATTTATTTTAAGGGGGTGAGGATGTAACACCTCGAAATTTTGTGTCCAATGATGTGTTAACACGTGTCATTTATTTACACGTGGCATCTATAATAAATAAAGGACTAATTTTGACAAACCTTGAAAGTATATAAATTCGAGGGTTATAAATGTCAACAAAGGTGAATATACTGTATAGTATCCCTAAATAATGCTTAAACCTTCAAACGAATAAATTATAGATCGTACAAAAACAAAACGCGGAAGAAAGTGAGAGATTACAAACTACAGGGGTTAACTGTGTCAACATGTTTAATAACACCTCTGAGTGACCCTTTAACGTTCCAAAGACTTTGTAACGGTGTTATACACTCACTAAAATAATATATATAAATTCCGCGAAGTTTCGATATGAAACGAGAAAGTTACGATCGAATTCGTAAAAGAAAGGTTAAAAGCGTCAATAATGAAAGTTAAGGCTTTCTGAACAATTAATAAATAAACCGGGGACTTAATAATGCGGGTAATTAACATGAGGCCCCTATCGGTAAATAACCGAGGGCCAAACCGCAAAGTTACCCCTTCAAATCCGAAAGGTCAGGCAAATCATTACGAAAGATTTCGTTATTAATGGCCCGATTCTGTAATCATTATAAAAGATTTTAAAAATCCCGAAATCTTAACCTTAGGCGACCCGCGTGAAGTTTCAACATAAGTTGAGGCGGGCCGCGAGCCTCTTAAATAACGCGTCTGTTTAATGAACTTTAGGCGACCCGCGTAAAAGAAGCATGGAATGTCCATGCGGGCCGCGTAAAGTGCCCAGATGCAGAATTGTAGTAACTACTTGGCTTTTGGACCATTTGAACGATCATGCACATAATTATGGGGCATGGGCACCCTATGCTCAACCCATACACTTAGGGGACATCTACCCATCAGCTCTGGACTGATTGTAGTGCTTGTAATGATCATAAGTTGCTTCCTTTGGCTATAAATAGCCACACCTTGTGCATAACAAATCACACAACACAAAACACTTACAACTGATCATTTCAAGAGCTCCCTAGCATTCTCTTCTATTCTCTAATCAAGAGTTAACTTCTGTAAGTCGTTCATAACCATTTTGGTTTCACATTTCCATAATTATAGCTCATAAACGCAACCGTCGTAACTAACGGTTGTCATTGCAATATCTTGCAAATGATTCAGTCTTATGACGAATCAAAAATGGTTATGAGTTGGTATTTATGTGGGTATTAAACCTCTAAAATGGTTCCCCCTGATCACCACTCTAACTATGTCAATTATCGAGTCAAACGTGCGGTTAAAAAGTCAACAGAAAGCTATTTTAGCGATTTAAGCATAATCTGTAATATATATGTTATGGAACCTGTTTTGACAATCATAAATCATGGTAATAAGTATATAAACATGTTTGCGCTCGTTTGAATCGATCATTTACTATATAGAACCGGTTCGGAGCTGAAAGTCGCAAAAGTTTGACTTTTGCTTTGACTTCAGTTCTGACCCGTTTTAGTGAGGTATAAATATACCTTAGGACTCTCTTAGGACCAGGTCACATGTTGGTATAAGCCTCTGTGGTCGGTTCATGAGTTACCCGAGTCTTTTACGCAATTCCGTCATTCGCCTAAAGGTTGACCGTAACGGCCTTTTAAAAATTAAAACGAGTATTTCGGACACGTGAACGGACCAAAACCTTGCTTATTAAATTATAAGCATGTCCCTGAAGTTTCACGTCAATCCGAGGTCTAGAATGAGAGTTATGCTAAAAGGCGCACTTTTAAGAAAGTTTAGTAATTAACGGCGCAATTAGCATAACGCTCATCTAACCCAAGTTTTCGGCACCAAAACTTTTACCCACTGTGGTAAAATAATATTTTGGGAATTTTAAAGATTTTTAATAATTTTTACCTTGCTCATAACCTGCGGTTATGGCTACGGTTCGGTAAATACCGAATATGCCCTTTTTGGCCAAAACGGGAGTTCTACAAGGTCTTTTGACCCGATTCCAGTTGCTACTAGTTTTAAATAATAAATAAAGTATTTTAAGCTTTGTAAGCTGTTCGGGAAACTCAGATTTCCTGTAGAACTCGAAAATCCCTTTTAAAGTCTTTAAAATGACCGAAAAGCCCCTACGGGGCATAATATAAACTTAAACTCGTTACGGGCATTACGGAAGGTATCCTACTGATACCAAAATACCTTTAAGGCATATTGACTTAGGAAATAAGCGTACGACTCTTATGGTTAACCGTTTCGCCTATTTGCGCACACGGTACGGCCCACGGAACTAGTTTTCGTGCAATAGCCGATATGGGTCAAAATATACTATTTGAACCCCAAAATCCAGAGTATGAACTATAAACCCATATAAAACAAGTCTCTGAACTTGTTGGGTCCAAATCATACTCCATTCACGGTTTTCGCCTTTTCGTGCGAATTAACCATATCTAAATATCGGAATCAACCGGTTTAAGCTACGGCTAATACAAGGACCGTTAGGATTCTAAGAGGTTAATTAAAACCTTCGTTCCAGATTAGGAGCCCCAGTAAAAGCTATCGGTGACTTGATCTAAATTAAGGATTAATACTTGCAAAGGTAAATACTTTTGACTTATTTCCCCTATATGGGCTTGGGTTACGGTATATTAATACCGCTTGATTGAGCATTATATACTTCCATCGCTTAGGTGGTTAATTGATTAAATATGATCGGCTCATTTAAACAGTTTTGTTGCTTATAAGCCTTTGGGGGGTTTAATGACCGTTGTCCCGGATATCCTTGGCATCATTTTACGAAATGGCCACGACCATCGACATCCCGGTGTAGGCGTACACCCGGTATAAAGTGTCGACATTAAAACTAAAAGACGTAGCCGTTGGTTTCTGTACTACGGTTTTACGCAAACGTGGTGTGTCTATAAATCTTTAACCCGGCACGACCCGGGCTACTGAACGCATAAAAGAACATGTAAAACGTTCACAAGATTTCATTATGAATTTTCCCAAGTTATAAAAGAGTTTGTGCCTTGTGCATTCAAATCAATTTTAATAAACATTTTCAAATGTGTCAGTTGAATGTATTTACCAGTGTAAACTGACGTATTTTCCCCAAAAAGATTAAGTGCAGGTACCTAGACGTAATTGGCTGGTATTAGCTCCCTAGCGTCGGGATAAGCCTCGCAAGCTTGATTGCAGTATCTAATGGAACAATACTTTACCTTTATTTACGATCCACTGTGGATATTCAACTCTGTAATACATTGATATTATGATCAGAGGTTGAAATTTTATATATTTATCTTATGCTTCCGCTGTGCATTATATGATTGTGTGGTTTGACTATATTGTTGCCAACATCGTCACGGTAATCCCCCACCGGGCCCACCGGTGAGACACGTGGAAATCGGGGTGTGACAGAACTTAAGGAAATTCCTGTAGTCTCAGAATACCCAGATATATTCCCGGAAGATTTACCTGGGTTACCACCAGATAGGGAGGTAGAATTTACGATTCATTTAATTCCAGGAACTACACCGATAGCCAAAGCACCCTATCGATTAGCTCCTACCGAAATGCTAGAATTGAAGAAGCAATTAGATGAATTACTAAGCAAAGGATTTATACAACCTAGTTCATCCCCTTGGGGTGCACCAGTGTTGTTTGTGAAAAAGAAAGATGGATCAATGAGAATGTGTATCGATTATAGAGAGCTAAATAAGGTCACAATTAAGAATCGATACCCATTACCTAGGATTGATGATCTTTTTGATCAATTACAAGGCGCTAGGTACTTTTCTAAGATAGACTTGCGCTCCGGATATCATCAATTAAAGGTTCAAGAAGAAGACATACCTAAAATTGCTTTTAGAACTAGGTATGGACACTATGAGTTTACAGTTATGCCCTTTGGGTTAACTAATGCACCCGCAGCATTCATGGACATGATGAACAGAATCTGTAAACCATATTTGGATAAATTTGTAATTGTTTTCATAGACGATATACTTATTTATTCAAAAAGTCAAGACGAACATTGTCAGCACTTGCATGCACTCTTAACTTTGTTAAGAAAAGAAAAATTGTACGCCAAATTTTCGAAGTGTGAATTTTGGCTACAAGAAGTGCAATTCTTAGGACACATGGTGAATCATGAAGGTATTCACGTGGATCCTGCTAAGATAGAAGCAATTACCAATTGGAAGGTTCCGCAAACCGCAATGGAAATTAGAAGTTTTATAGGTTTAGCCGGGTATTATAGACGGTTTATTAAGGATTTTTCCAAGATAGCTGTACTGTTAACTAAGCTAACCTGTAAAGCCATTAAGTTTGAATGGGGACCTAAACAAGAAGAAGCCTTTAGAATCTTGAAGCAGAAATTAACCAATGCTCCAATCTTAGCCTTACCAGAAGGAACAGAAGATTTTGAAGTATATTGTGATGCTTCAAAATTAGGATTTGGATGTGTGTTAATGCAACGCAAGAAGGTAATTGCGTATGCTTCCAGACAATTGAAGAAGCACGAGGAAAACTATACGACTCATGATTTAGAATTAGGAGCTATAGTTTTTGCCCTTAAGATATGGAGACATTATCTGTATGGAAGTAAGTTTACTGTTTATACAGATCATAAAAGTTTAAGGTATATATTTGGGCAAAAAGAGTTAAATATGAGGCAAAGAAGATGGATGGAAATCCTGAGTGATTACGACTGTGATATTCAATATCACGAAGGAAAGGCAAACGTAGTCGCAGATGCCTTAAGTCGTAAGTATCATGAGAAGCAAAGGCGAGTCCGTGCTCTTAGAATAAATCTACAAGTAGATTTAATGGAACAATTGAAGGAAATTCAGGAAACGACAATCAAGGACGATGCCGAAGGAATGAAAGGTTACCTAAAAGAATTAGAACAAGGAAATGATGGAATTTGGAAATTCCACAAAAACAGAATTTGGGTACCTAAACAAGGAAATTTAAGATCAAAGACTTTAGAGGAAGCTCATAAATCTAGGTATACTGTACATCCAGGAAACAATAAGATGTACCAAGATTTAAGAAAGAATTTCTGGTGGATAGGAATGAAGAAGGATATAGCCAAATACGTATCGAAGTGTCTAACCTGTTCACAAGTTAAAGCCGAACACCAGAAACCTTCAGGACTACTACAACAGTTAGAAATGCCTGTATGGAAATGAGAACTCATAACAATGGACTTTGTTACTAAGTTACCCAAAACCAGAAAAGGTAATGATGCGATTTGGGTAATTGTGGATCGGTTAACCAAATCTGCTGATTTTCTACCTATGAAAGAAACCTTTAGCATGGAAAGGTTAGCCAAGTTGTATGTGGATGAAGTAGTATCCTTACATGGAGTCCCACTCTCCATTGTATCGGATAGAGATAGTCGTTTCACTTCCCGTTTCTGGACAAGCTTCCAAGAAGCAATGGGAACCCGACTCAATTTAAGTACTGCATATCATCCACAAACAGACGGACAAAGTGAAAGGACGATCCAAACTCTAGAAGACATGCTTCGAGCATGTGTAATTGACTTTGGTGGTAATTGGGATAACCACTTACCCTTAATCGAATTCTCCTATAATAATAGTTATCACTCAAGCATCGAAGCCGCTCCATTCGAAGCACTGTATGGACGCAAGTGCAGAACTCCCGTATGTTGGGCAGAAATAGGAGAAAGTCAATTATCAGGTCCAGAAATCGTACAAGAAACCACAGACAAGATAACTCAAATTAAGGAAAGGTTGAAAACAGCCAGAGATCGTCAGAAAAGCTATGCAGACAATCGTCGCAAGCCACTAGAATTCCAGATAGGAGACAAAGTACTTTTGAAAGTATCTCCTTGGAAAGGAGTAGTACGATTCGGTAAGAAAGGAAAACTGAGTCCAAGATATATTGGACCATTCCCAGTGATCCAACGAATAGGACCAGTAGCTTATCGCTTACAACTACCAGAAGAACTAGCTGGAGTACATGATGTATTTCATGTATCCAATCTCAAGAAATGTCTATCAGACGAATCCCTGGTAGTATCTCTTCAAGATGTGGAGGTAAATGAAAAGCTGAAATTCATAGAGAAACCCTTACAAATAGAAGACCGGAAGGTCAAGTTTCTCAAACACAAGCGACTAGTACTGGTAAAAGTCAAATGGAATTCAAAAAGGGGACCAGAATATACTTGGGAACTAGAGACAGAAATGAAGCGGAAATACCCTCATCTATTTCAGTGAATCTCGAGGACGAGATTTTCTTAAGGTGGGGAGGATGTAATAACTCTTATTAAAATCCATAATTAGGATGATAATTAGGCGATAAGAAAACCCTAATTGAGACACCCAAGTAATTCTGCACTAACCCTAAAATTTTCAGAACAATCAGAATTAGGATCAGGGCCCATAAAACTCAGGGGGGATAAACCCTAGTGATATTTATCCACAATATTACGTTGTCCAGATTGAATTTCAATTTAATAGTGAGTCATGCAAGCTAGTCCCGAACCCAGCTAGCCTATGTAATTAGACTGCACCCCTTACGGACCGTAAGGGGAAAAGCCATACGGTCCGTAAGCCTGTCCAAAAATCACTATAAATAGCAGACATTGGCAATTGCTTTCTGTGTTGAAAACGACGTAAGAATTCTTTGTAGACGTCGAGTTATAAGCAGAAACAGTCCATAGTATACTAATATCGAATTGCTGCCGCAAAACAGGGTAATCACTCGATCGCTATTACGATTCATTTTCTGACTGATCAATATATCCAATGGATGTTTAAGTGCCGCCCACATAGGGTTATACTTTGTCGTTCGTCGTTAAATCGATGGATGTTTAAGTATTGCACTTTGTCGTTCGTTGTGAGAATTTGATCTCGTGAGTTATCGTAACTGCTGTATTGATCACTAACCCGGTTTTGTGTGCATTATTATTTAAATTAGGTTAACAAGGCTAAACCATATTCTGTCCGTGTTAAATCTGCAATGTGAGTCATTCTCTTTTTATCAATTGTTTTACAATACTCCAAATTATTTTCAGAATTATAAATTACAGTGATTAAGTTTATGTAATCACCAAATTACAGCCAGTATGTGGGGTATTGTGCACATTACTACTGTTTTAATCACATTAGGTGGGCGAACCTAAAATTAAGTGATATACGTCATTCATTGGGGCAGCCAATGGTGATATGAGCACAGTCACAGATCCGGTCGAGTGACAAATACTGTGGGTATTTGGTAGATATCAGAAACATATGTAAAAACTCTTAATACTGTAAATTATAATAAACGAGTCATTTCAGTAAACTGAATGATTCACTCAGTATTTCCCGCTGACAAAACTTTTTTTTCAAACATGTTTCAGGTGATCTATTGTAATTCAGGAAAAGTGCTGGGGAGCATTTCAAGCTTAAGAAAGTGGCTCATTATAAAATAGAGAAATATGTTTTCTAAAAATAAAGATTTATCAGTAAAATCATGTTATTGTAAATTACCGGGATTTTATCCCGAATTGTGAAATAAAATAATCGGGAAAATTTAGCTTTACAACGATCCTGATAATAAACTTCCGCTGTTAAACTCAACTAAATAAATATCACGGGATTTCTGTCCCGCGGCTCCTGAAACGGGTCAAACCGGGTCGGGGGCCGTGACATGTGGTAGGGGCTTTATTATCGTCATCTCCCCGTCACGTCGCCGCCACATCACACAAGGGCTTTAAAGCCCCATCCTTTAACTTAAAAGGTGTGGAGGGTGTGGCTAGGGGCTCTATAGCGCCCCCCTTTAAAGCCAATCAGAATCGATGGAGCCCCCTTTCTTCCGTTACCATCTTGGCGCCCCCCCTAAAAATGGCGGTATGGGTGATGGAGCCCCACCGGCGCCACAGAGGATGGGGTGGCCTTGGTGGCGCCCCCATACCCTCCGGCTTAATAGTAAAATTGTTTTGTGTATTTGTAGTTTGCTATTATATTATTTGACATCTGGGTAGTTTTATTATTTAAGACTTTTACAATAAACAAAAACAAAATTATTAATATTTAAAAAGGGTCGTTTTATTGAAAAACCCTTCCTTTTATTTTGACACTTTTAATACGACTCGTATAGAGTTACTGATGTTGCGTGTGTTACGATAACGAAGAACAAAACACGTTGATTCTGTGAATACCCGTGTTGTTCTTCCTCGAACCCCCAAAATTCAATCCAAAGGGCACATAATTTGAAGTGAAAATTGAGTAAATTCAAAGTTGTTGTCTGACCATCCAACTTACAAGAGAAACATATAAATAAAGACAGAAATTCGAAATGGGCCACAAAAGGCCTTGAGCCAGACACAAGCCCAAAAAACAAAATACATAAAACACCGAAAAAACATAAAAAGATGAATAACTCAAAGAAATAAGTGTTTTTAGGCCCGAACGATGACCCAAACCGCTGTAGGCATTTGCAGCAAGATGGAGCTCGTTCTCACGATTGTTTCGCCTGGTCACACGCCCAAAATGGACCCCCGTAGCCCAAGTTAGAGTCATTTTAGTGAAGCCCCTTTTGTTACACGATTTTGGGTCTCCAAATACAAGATGACCCGCTCCTCCACACTTGGGCCCGCATCAGTTACACAAGTCGTATAGAGCTATAAGGGTTGTATAGCTTTTTCTTCTCGTATGGGCCTCTATACTCCTCGTATAAGCCTATACTAAGCGTATAGACCTCTATACTACCCGCATAGGACTATACGAAATGTATTGAAGGTGTATTTTTTATTTACAACTTTTTTATACAATTATCTATAGTTTTGACAAAGTTTTCTACAAAAAATATTTATTTTTAAACTAAACACATTCTTAAAAATTTATCGCGTAGTATAGGTCTCGTAAACGTCTTTATATGCCTAAAAGTGTAGTATAAGTTTGGTACATGTATCGTGTAGTTGGTTGAATGTGTCGTCTTCCTCTTGTCTCCAATTTCGGTTTCGACCCCTGGTCTTCCTACCACTCCTCCTCCTGAGGTCTTCCGAGAAGGAAACATCATTAGGTTTTTTTATTGTTACATATAATAAGTTTTGCACCCAAATTAAAAACAGTAATTAAAATAAAATATTTGTATTTAATCTAGAAAAGAAAATTCGTCATGAACTTTAAGTGTTAAAAACGTAACACCTAATAGAGCAAGATAGTCAATTAAGAGGTTTTAGCCTTTTAGGAATAGGACTTTAGATACCAACTAATATATATTTTAAACTATCAGAGGTTTTAGGAGTAAGACTTTAGATACCAACTAATATATGTTTTAAATTATCAATTCAAATACCTAATATTGGATACTTTTTTTTAAGAAAATATATATACTTTTAGATTTTGATTGAGAACTAATATAGCTTACTCGATATTTAGAGCATACCTCCACAAAACTCGACATTATTTGGCACATCAAATCTATATCTATACTATATAATAAAAATATCTTTAAATTATATAAATAAAAGATTAATACGTTCGATTTTTCATTATTCTTAACCGTTTTTTAATTCCTATCACCCTCACTTATTTCCATGACATATATTATTCTTACATACTTTTGTATGTTCTTTTAGCTAAGAAACATCTAAATAATATATCCATATAATAAATTAGATTAGATATTAGTTGATATATAATATATCCACATAACAAATACAAATGGATCGTTTGTCAATCAATATATTGTTTAGTATAACAGGTTATTTATTAATAATAATTTCAATTATTATTGCTGTATAATTATATTATTTTCATTTTTTTGCTTATTTGTTATATATGAATATTTCTTTTGTTTTTCTGCTTATTAATAACTATTTAATATTAAATTTATTCAACCACGTGTAACACTCAAGTTTATAACCTATTAATAAATAAATAAAATAAAAATAAAGTAAAATGTTATAACTTATGTAATACACAAGTTTCTAACTTAATAATAAATAAATAAAACAAAGTAAAATGTTATAACAAGTATATAATACATCAAAGTTCATTTTTTCAAAAACATATACCGATGACTATGTGTGTTAATTGATTACATTATTTGTATTCAAACCATGTAATAGATGAGTTTATTCAATTTTGTAATGTACGAGTTTTTAAAAATGTAATATTTTATTACTTAGTATATAAAATTATATTTATTCAGTGCATGTAACATACAAGTTTCTAACGTAATTTTAAAAATAAAAGAAAAAGCGGGTCATCGCTTTCGCAGACTCTAGAAAGCCCATATAGCAAGCATGGTTATTGTGATTTGTGACCATGTGGCAAAAATGGCGAAAAACCTAAAACTCTAAGACCATGTGTAGTGAGGCATTATGGGGCATTATGGGGGCATTATTTTCAAAAAAAAAAACGCCCACTCCCCCATTACATAGGGCATTATGGGGCATTATTTTTGAAAAAAAATTGCTTTGGCATTATAATTAAAATGCCTAAATTGGAAGAAGGAAGGTTTGACTGGGTTTGACCCACCAATGAGAAAATAGTTTGTTTTTTTTTGTTTAATGATTGGAAGAGGCATTATCAGACATTATTCCCACTACGCCACTTTTGCAATAACGCCCCATGCTGACTGGGATGACACGTGTCGGATAATGCCCCATGGTAGGGGCATTATTTTTCTAAACCACTACGGGTGGTCTAAAAGGCACTATAAATAAATACGATCTCACATTCATGGAGTGTTTCCATACATATGAAGAGCTGATGTGCCATTCAACGACTGTGAGCGATACATGATACCAGTGATGGATACATAAAATATTTTCAAAGGGTACGAACAAGAGGTTTAACCAAATTTTTTAACAGGTACGATCGCTATTTAACTCTATAAATTACACTATTTTTTTCGAAGGTGCGCCCGTCAATAAAGGCTCTACCTAGATCCGCCATGTGATACCCTCACCTTAAGAGTTACACAAATTTGAATTTTTTAGGGTATACGGGGCACCAGCGGGGAGTGGCTTCGGTGACCCAATTCCCCTAGCGGGAACACCGCCGCCATCCCTGCGGTGACCCAATTCGGTGAATGGCATCGGTGAGAGGTTACCGCGTGAAGGGAGAGAGGGAGAGGGTGGCCCACAAGCTTTTCAACCAATCAAATTATTTTCTTTTTTTTTCTTTTTGAATAAAAAAGCAAGTCCCCTAAGAGAGGAGTGCCGCCATCAAATTGAGGGTGTGAGGGAAGTTTAAAAGGGAAGTTGACGTGGCGCGTGTTGATTGACCGTACGTAAGAGAGGGGACTCCCCTAAGAGGGGAATGCCCCTCTCACCCTTATAATAAAACGACAAAACAAGTGACCCCAAAATTCAAAGATTAAAAAACTCTCAAACAATAATTAAATATCACACATTGAAAAACTGACCACTTTATATTACTTAATAAAAAGTAGACGTTCCAACTTCCAAATGCCTAATTCTCCAGTCAAACTTACCCTCGTACCTAAAAAGTCAATGTTCACATCCCCCTTATCCTCCTCCCACTAATCACACACCATCACCAACTCACCCCAATTCCGATCACCAAAAACCCTAAATCAACAAATGCCTTCTCACAACATCGTCATCCTCATCACGCTCACATGCATCCTCTCTCCAACCACCGCCGATGACGCCACCTGTCTACGCGGCGTCCACCGCTCGCTTCGTGATCCAAACTCAAACCTTCACTCATGGAACTTCAACAACCACACCGCAGGCTTCATCTGCACCTTCGATTTCATCCGCTGCTGGAACGATCAGGAGAATCGTGTTCTCGAGCTCGTTCCTCGTGACCTAGGCCTCGTCGGAACGTTTCCGTCTGACGTACGCTTTTGTCAAAACTTACAGAAGCTAGATCTGTCCGGTAATAATATTACTGGATCTATACCTAACGAACTTTGTACATGGTTGCCTTATTTAGTTCATTTAGACCTGTCTGGTAATCAATTCACCGGTGAAATTCCGGCAGGTTTAGGCAATTGTTCGTTTTTGAATACTATTATTCTATCGGATAATCAGTTAACCGGTAGTATACCGGTTCAGTTTAGCAATTTAGCTAGGTTAAGTAAAATTTCAGTTGCGAATAATGATTTATCCGGTCCGATTCCGGAAAGTTTGTCGAAATTTGATTCGGATGGTTTTGACGGAAACCGAGGGCTTTGTGGCAAGCCGGTTGGTAGCTGTGGTGGTTTGAGTAATAAGAATTTGGCTATTATTATTGCTGCTGGTGTGTTTGGGGCTGCGGCGTCGTTGTTGATAGGGTTTGGGTTGTGGTGGTGGTGTTTTATGCGGTCGAAGAGGAGGCGGAGTGGGGTTGTTGGTGAGGATGAGGGGAGTGGGTGGGGTGATGTGTTGAGGTCGCATAAGCTTGTGCAGGTGACGTTGTTTCAGAAGCCGCTTGTGAAGGTTAGGCTGGTGGATTTGATGATCGCGACTAATAATTTTAGTAAGGAGAGTGTTATAGTTTCGACGGGAAGTGGGACGACGTATAAAGCTGTACTTAGAGATGGTTCTGCTATTGCGATTAAGCGGCTTAGCACGTGTAAGCTTAATGAGAGGATGTTTCAAGCTGAGATGAACGCGTTGGGTCATTTAAGACACCCTAATTTGACACCTTTGTTGGGGTACTGTATAGTGGAAGATGAAAAGCTTTTGGTTTACAAGTACATGTCGAATGGAACTTTGTCTTCTTTGTTGGCTAAGCAGTCGAGCTTGTTGGATTGGCCCACGAGGTTTAAGATTGGTCTAGGGGCAGCCAGAGGACTTGCGTGGCTTCACCATGGCTGTCGGCCTGCAATCTTGCATCAAAACGTTAGCTCAAACGCTATATTCGTTGATGAAGATTATGATGCTCGGATAGTTGATGTTGGTTTGGCTAGGCTCATGACTTCTTCCGATAACTATGCAAACGAGAGTAGCTTTTTTAACGGGGAATTGGGTGAGTTCGGTTATGTGGCTCCGGAGTACTCGACCACCATGGTTGCTTCTTTAAAAGGCGATACTTATGGTTTTGGGGTCGTGCTTCTGGAACTAGCCACCGGCCAGAAACCTACAAATGTAGCCATCGCCGAAGAGGGGTATAAGGGTAATTTAGTGGATTGGGTGAGTCAATTATCAGGTGCAGGGCAGATCAAAACCGCTATAGATAAGAACATTCGAGGCAAAGGTGATGATGAAAAAATCGTTGAATTTATGAAAATTGCAGGTAATTGTGTTACCAAGGCCAAGGCTAGATGGTCAATGTACGAGGTTTATGAAGCGTTGAACAGTATGGCACAAGAACTAGGTTTATCTGAAGATCATGATGAATTTCCACTTCTTTTTGACACCCAGAATGGTGTGTTTTGAGCCAAGATCATGTTTCCAACATGGTCTGACTTGTGACAAATATCTCCATTGATTATTACTGATGATGTATGTTTATTGTAGATCCTATGTTATCTATTTCACCTCTATTCATTTGATGCTTGTCAAATATATTACACGTAGTATTCCAGCTTATTTTCAAGGGCTTTTGAAGGTTTTTTTTAATTGTTTGTATAATATTATAATATAATTTTGTGTCTGAAAATTTAATGTTGTATCATTTTAATTTGGTAGGTGCTACATTGTTTAACTTTTGGTCTCTTGTTTGCAACTTTGTATTGCATTTGTATAACGCTAATCTATGTTAAAAAAACTAGCCAGATGAGAGGGAATTACTTTATCCTTTTCATTAGAAAATTTAAATTAAATTTGCTATAGGTGGGATTCAATGTGTGTGTATGGCTGTTGTTCTTTGTTAGAAAATTAAAATTAAATAAACTATATATAATAAGAGGGAAGCACAGTTGTTCATTCATATCACCCCAAATAATATTACTATCGTTGGAACTATGATTCCCATATTGAGTAAAAGAAAAGGAGTTAAAATCAAAGTTTTACCTCTCTTTCCAAATAATATTACTATCTATGATTCCCATTTTAGCATTTTGTATTTTGTATTTTGAATTGTTTGGATCAAAAGTTGAAGATTTTAAAGTCTCTGAAAATTTAAAGTTGTATCATTTTCATTTGAAGTGGAAGGATTTGAGACGGAAGTTGACATTATCTACAAGATCACAACTTGTACACAACCTCTACAGTCAATAGAAGAAATGGAACACAACTTGTGGAAAATTCAATTTTCTTCTCAACTTATACTTCTCCCGCTAACTATTAAGTAGTAACATACCTAGATCAATGGCTTGTTGCAGAGGTATTTTCGATTATGTGATACTGATCACGCTTGCCGTTTTCTTCTGTACCCCGTTTTCCTCCGTCACCTCCACGGATGACGCAACGTGTTTGCGAGGCATGCATAACTCGCTTCAAGATCCAGAATCAAATCTTCGCTTCTGGAACTTCAAGTTCAACAACCATACCGCAGGCTTCATCTGCGCTTTTGATTTCGTAGGCTGTTGGAACGACCAGGAAGATCGTGTTTTATCGCTCACTCTTCATGACCTAGGGCTCGTTGGATCATTTCCGTCAGACATACGATTTTGTAAGAATTTACAGAACCTAGATCTATCTGGTAATCGTCTCACTGGGTCTATACCTAGCGAACTTTGTAGGTGGTTGCCTTATTTAGTTCATTTAGATCTGTCCGGTAACCAATTGACTGGAAAAATTCCGGCAGGTATTGGTAATTGTTTGTTTTTGAATAGCATAGATCTGTCGGACAATCAGTTAACTGGTAATATACCACCTCAGGTCTCTAATTTGGTCAGGCTTAATAAGTTTTCTGTTGCAAATAATGATCTTTATGGTCCTATACCGTCATGTCTGTCTACATTTGATAAGTCCGGTTTTGAAGGGAACCGAGGAAGTAAGTTGTCTGTTGCAAACAACGCTCCGTCTGGTCTGCCGAAATATGACTCATCCAGTTTTGATGGGAACAACGGACTTTATATTAAGCCTCTTGACAATTTCTACGAGAAGTGGGACAACGTATAAAGCTGTTCTCAGAGATGGTTCTGCTATTGCGATCAAGAGGCTTAGCGCGTGTAAGCCTAATGAGAGGATGTTTCAAGCTGAGATGAAGGCGTTGGGCCATTTAAGGCATCTGAATCTGACTCCTTTGTTAGGTTACTGCGTAGTGGAAGATGAAAAGCTTTTGGTTTACAAGTACAAGTCGAATGGAAATTTGTCTTCTTTGTTGGCTAAGCAGTCGAGCTTGTTGGATTGGCCCACGAGGTTTAAGATCGGTCTAGGGGCAGCCAGAGGGCTTGCGTGGCTTCACCATGGCTGTCGGCCTGCAATCTTACATCAAAACGTTAGCTCAAACGCTATATTCGTTGATGAAGATTATAATGCTCGGATAGTGGATGTTGGATTGGCTAGGCTCATGAATTCTTCCGATAACTATGTGAACGCGAGTAGCTTTTTTAACGGGGAACTGGGTGAGTTCGGTTATGTGGCTCCAGAGTACTCGACCACCATGGTTGCTTCTTTAAAAGGCGATACTTATGGTTTTGGGGTCGTGCTTCTGGAACTAGCCACCGGCCAGAAACCTACAAATGTAGCCATCGCCGAAGAAGGGTATAAGGGTAATTTAGTGGATTGGGTGAGTCAATTATCAGGTGCAGGGCAGATCAAAACCGCTATAGATAAGAACATTCAAGGCAAAGGTGATGATGAAAAAATCATTGAATTTATGAAAATTGCAGGCAATTGTGTTAACAAGGCTAAAGCTAGATGGTCAATGTACGAGGTTTATGAAGCGTTGAACAATATGGCACAAGAACTAGGTTTATCTGAAGATCATGATGAATTTCCACTTCTTTTTGACAACCAAAATGGTGTGTTTTGAGCCAAGATCATGTTCCCAACATGGTCATGACAAACATCTCCATTGATTGTTTACCTGATGTATTCAGTGTGTGCTTGTTGTATATCCCATGTTTTCTATTTTAGCTCTATTCATTTGATGCTTGTCAAATTTATTACACATATTATTCCAGCTTATCTTCAACGGCCTTTGAAGTTCTTTAATACTATTGTTTGCAGCATATTATAATTTTGTGTCTAAAAATTTAATGTTGTATCGTTTTAATTTGATAGCTGCTGCATTGTTTAACTTTTGGTCTCGTTGTTTACAACTTTGTATTGCATTTGTAAGCTTACTGTACCGTCTGGTTGTCTCTGTCATCATGGGAGGCTGGCATGCTGTGATTTAGGCTGCTTCAGTTCAGAAGGTCAGGTTCCCCGCCCCATTTACAAAAATTTCAGGTGTTGCTCCATCAAAGGAGACCCGTAACCAGAGTTTGGAGCCCCATTAAACGTTGTGCTGGCCTATTCGAATCTCGACCAGAATTACAAAACAGTAAGTTTCTCCATTAAATAAAAAGGACATTCGCCATCATCACTTTGGTGGGGTGGTAGAGGCTTTGTGCCTCTTGGGGAGTGACCAGGGTTCAATTCCTGGCTTGAGGTAAAATTTGGTGTAATTTAGGAGTAGTGTTATCTAATCTTTGCCATTCAAAAAAAAAAGGGACATTCAACTTTCAAGAGTATATAACTGATATGTTCGGTTAGCTTTAGTGACATCTTTTTTAACTTCGAGACTCCTCAACTTCATATTTACAACAAAGTAACTGACATGTATGTAATTGCTTTGTGATCATTGTTACTTATGTTAATAACTATATCAGAATGTCATTAAAATATATGTAAATCCTATATTTTTTAACTTATCTATATAGGGTAGGGATATGGTAAAAAGTGTCTAAAATGTAAGAAGGGTAAGAAGTGTTTTAAACCATTGGATATTTGATCTAATGGTTGAGATCAATAGGGTATAAAATGTAAATTGTGTTTTAATTAGAAGGACCTTATGTAAAAATTGAAGGGCAATAGTGACTTTTCCAACGTTTCAAATATGGTAACCGTTTCAAAACCCCCATCAACTTCCTAAAGATCAGCGAATTATATGGTAACCGTCATCAATCTCCAAAAAATCAACGAATTTCTTCATACTTTATCATAAATAGATCTATAATCAGATTCATGGCGTGGTGTTTTAAAACAACTGGATAAATTGACTATGATTCAGGTCATGGTGTTTTATCTGGAGACATTGTTCATGTCGTGGTGTTTTAAACGCTTATGATTCAAGTCATGGTGTTTTACCTGGAGACATTGTTCATGGCGTAGTGTTTTATCAACAGAAAACATTCCCAGATTTTAAAACACCATGACTATGATTCAAGTCATGGTGTTTTATCTGGAGACATTATTCATGGCGTGGTGTTTTAAAACATCTATGATTCAAGTCATGGTGTTTTATCAGGAGACATTGTTCATGGCGTGGTGTTTTATCAATACAAAAACATTCCCAGATTTTAAAACACCATGACTATGATTCAAGTCATGGTGTTTTATCTGTAGACATTGTTCATGGTGTGGTGTTTTAAACATCTACGATTCAAGTCATGGTGTTTTATATGGAGACATTGTATAATCAGATTCATGGCGTGGTGTTTTAAAAATAACTGGATAAATTGACTATGATTCAAGATGGTCGGAGAAGATGATCTGAATCGGAGATGGAGATGAAACGATCAATCCCTAAAAATTCTCATCGCCAGTTTTTTTTCTAGTTATATTTGTAAATCAATTAAATGACAAAAATGTACAATTACTAATCTACCCTTTTGAATTAATTAAGAGGAGGGACACTTGTCATTCCAAGATTATTTCTTACACTTCTTACAAAAGATGGACTTTTTACAGGATCCTTTACCTATCTATATATATATAAATGAGATGGATTTGGGCTATGTGTCCTTTGTCTTTGGCCATCTAGGCTGATGTGGCAATTTGGTTTAGGAGGGAAATCCCAATTTGCTTTGTACAATCACGATTCCAAGGAAAAAAGCGGGATCCGAATTGAGTTGGGTCGGGTTTTTCGAATTCGGGTCATAGTATATATTTCCTTTTTTTCTCATTCTTCTTGCACACACTTTACAAACCCTAAAAAACTAAGTTGCATCCTCTCTCCTATCACCACCACCAAGATCCTCAATTCTAAACCATAGCCAAATCTCTGCAACATCATCTTCTTCACACAAATCAATCCTATTAACCAATCAAAGGTATGTTTCTATGTTTTTTATTTTATTGTTTCTGATTTCTTTGTTTTACGATTGTAATCTACACAATCGATCCTAAATCTACTTTATTTATGTTATTCAATTCTATAGAAACTTGATTTTATAAAGATTGTGTCGAATGCTATTAACTTCTTCTTTGTCCTAAACTTTGTAGATCTGATCATAAAAATTGAAGGTATGTTGTTTTAATTTGTTGTTTATCTATTGTGTATCTTTAATCTAGCGATTGAACATTTATCTTTCTGTTTTTTTTTTTTTTTTTTTTTTTTTTGCAAACAAAATCAAGTTCAGAGGTTTTATTATCATCATCTACATATATCAAACTTACTGGTTTTTGTTGATTTTGTTTTTCATGTGGAACCCTAAATCTTGGATAAAATCGGATTCCGATCATTCGTGAAACAACAGAGGTTAGTTAAATGTTATAGCTGTTTTCTTTTTTTTTAAGTTTGTGTAGGTTTGATTTTATCCTTTCTGTTCGGTATTTTTTTTTTTCGTTGTTTGTTGGTTGTTTGTTGATGATGATTTTGCATTATCCGATTCCAATCATATGAAATGATATTTTGTTGATATTTTGATTTTGTTCTCATGTTACTCATATTTTTATTTACAGTCTTTTAGTTTGTTGTTGATGATGATATGTTTTGATTGTGTCCGATGTTTTTTGATTGTGTTGATGATGATTTACAGTGGTCTGATATTTTTTCATCCGGTATAATGTTTTTGTCTTCGGAATATTGATTTTGGTTCTAAAAAATAAATATTTTTTATTTTTTTAAACCGTTTCTTTTTATTTTTGAATTTGGAAGTTTCTCAATTGATTAAATTATCTTTTAAAGCTTATTGATTGTTGATTTAGGAATATTGATTGTTTTTCTATAAATACTTTACCGTTTTACTTTTTTAAAAACCTTCATATATATTTTTCAGATATGCATCCCTTGCACAACAGTCCTTCATTTTTAAAGCTTATTGATGAAGATGACCCGATATTTTTGGTACGTTTATATGTATTCTAATTATTAATCATATTTTAAGTAAACTGATATTTATCTTTTTTTTATTTTGTTTTAAACTTATAGCAAATAAATGGTGATTTATATTTAGTATGATAATTTATGGCATTGGATGTTAGTGATATAATTTTTAGAATTCAAATTTTAAATTTTAAATTTTGAGGTTTCTAATTTAAATTTTAAATTTTAAATTTTGAGCAATTTTAAATTTCGTTAGTGATTTATTTTTAGTATGATAATTTTGCGGAATTAAGGTTTCTGTTTCTATAAATAAATGGTGTTACGTTTTTTGAAACCTCAAATTTAAAATTTTAAGGTTTCTATTTATATTTCCGGAATTTAAATTTTAAATTTAAAATTTTGATCAATTTTAAATTTCGTTAGTGAATTATTTTTAGTATGATTATTTTCCGGAATTAGGGTTTCTATTTCCGGAATTCAAATTTTAAATTTATATTTTTGAGCAATTTTAAATTTTGTTAATGATTTTTTTTTGAAACCTCAAATTTAAATTTTAGTGATTTATTTTTAGTATGATAATTTTTCCGGAATTAAGGTTTCTATTGAAATTTTAAATTTAAAAGTTTTCCATTAATGTGTTTCATTTTAAATTTCGAATCTGTAAATTGAATTTAAATTTGAAAGGTTAGATTTTCCTAATAAGTTTGCTTGATTTACGGGATTGGATATTAGTGATTTGATTTTCAGATTTTAAATTTTAAATTTTGAAGTCAATCATTATTTTAAATTTAAATTTTGAAGTAAACCATTATTGTGTTTGATTTTAAATTTTGTATGCTTTGAAATCTTGATGTTTTTTTATGAGATGCTTTGACTATATTATTTGTAATTTTAGGGATGCTTCGAGTCTTTAACTATTGTTTTTGTACTCGAGTTGCATATCTCACAAACTTTTTGTGTTTTGTAATTTTAGGTAAAGAGCTTCTTTCAGACTCCTTCCCCTACAAGGAACTATTGAATGGGTTCTTATGAGAAATTGAAGAAAAGGTATATCTTGCACTGTTTTGTGAGTTATAATTTTTTGTATTTTAGTTATAATTTTTGTATTTAATTAGTTTTTAATTCTTTATAGATGTCTTTAATTTCTTTTTAAATCTATTTTTGTTTCTATAAATAGATTAGTGTTGTTAAAGATGATTTTTGTATTCGAAATTATGATTCGGTTTCTGTAAATAGACTTTGTTTCTATAAATAGATTACCGTTATATTTTTTTAAACAATGGTTACTTCCTTTGCAGTTATGGATAATGAAAACAATGCTCATTCGTTATTAAAGTCGATTGAGGACTATGATCCTATATTCTAATTACTAATCATATTTTAAGTAAACTGATATTTATCTTTTTTTATTTTGTTTTAAACTTATAGCAAATAAATGGTGATTTATATTTAGTATGATAATTTATGGCATTGGATGTTAGTGGCATAATTTTTAGAATTCAAATTTTAAATTTTAAATTTTGAGGTTTCTAATTTAAATTTAAAATTTTGAGCAATTTTAAATTTCGTTAGTGATTTATTTTTAGTATGATAATTTTGCGGAATTAGGGATGTGCTTTTATTTTGATTCATTAGGTGTTTATTTTGGATGGTCCGGAGTTTTTGGCTGCAACTATGTTGGACAGAGATATGATTGCTATTGCTGTAAATTGGTACCATGTCGGTTGGTTTTGCTTGGTAAGGTTAGACTTTCCTAATAAGTTTGCTTGATTTACGGGATTAGATATTAGTGATTTGATTTTCAGATTTTAAATTTTAAATTTTGAAGTTAATCATTATTCTAAATTTAAATTTTGGAATAAACCATTATTGTGTTTGATTTTAAATTTTCAATTTCGAAGTCAATTATTATGTTAAATTTAAATTTTAAAGTTTGCCATTAATGCGTTTTATTTTAAATTTCGAATTTGTAAATTGAATTCAAATTTGAAAAGTTAGCCTTTCCTAATAAGTTTGCTTGATTTACGGGATTGGATATTAGTATACTTTGTTTATTGGGTTTTAACTAATAATTTGATTGACTCGGTTGTTAGATTTGTGACAATGCGTCGGACAAACAACATTGGGAAAATATACAGCCTTGAGCCTTGGTAAGTTAACACATTAGTTAAGGTTATGATGTTTTTTCATGGCACCGACAGATTATTGAGTAGTAACGCATTAGGTTAGTGATATTAAAATTTGTGCCTTGAGAAATTTTGTATATTGATTGATGTTTGAAATTGATTGTGAGGTCTTTGAATGTGCATTGTATTGCTGATTGATGTATGAGATTTTGTTGATTGGCATAAGGTATTAGATAAGATGTGTTTGAAGTTGTGAAGATGAATAAGTGAGACATGTGTAGCAGATATTAGTGAGTGCACAACACATTAGTTAGGGTTTTGAATTATTGCTACAGGTTAGTGATGTTAGAGATTGTGTTATGAGAAATGTGTAGATTGAATTATGTCTGTGTTTGATTGTGACACCTTTGATTGTGCATGAAATTGCTGGTTATATGAGATTTTGTTGATTGTAGACAAATAAGTTTGAACAGAACTTATTAGATTTGAAAGTTTGCCATTAATGTGTTTGATTTTAAATTTCGAATCTCTATATTGAATTTAAATTTGAAAGGTTAGACTTTTCTAATAAGTTTGCTTGATTTACGGGATTGGATATTAGTGATTTGATTTTCAAATTTTAAATTTTAAATTTTGAATTCAATCATTATTTTAAATTTAAATTTTGAAGTAATGGCAATCTGAGTCTGATTTTTTTCGTGATTAATATCCGCTTGAGTAACCTAATCTGAGTCTGATTTTTTTCGTTAACAATTCTGGTAAACTTTCCCGATTTGGGTTTTCTGCAAAGCTAATCATCTAAATTGATTTGTTATTTTTATGGTTTACCATTGCATAAGTTAGTATAATTTGTTGACAAAGTTTTGTTTTGTGGGATAGTAGTCATAAATTGAGTAATATTCAAGGTTTATGTGTTTTTATTTTGATTCATTAAATAAGATGTGTTTGAGTAATATTCAAGGTTTATGTATATATGAGATTTTGTTGATTGGCATAAGGTGTTAGATAAGATGTGTTTGAAGTTGTGAAGATGAATAAGTGAGACATGTGTAGCAGATATTAGTGAGTGCACAACACATTAGTTAGAGTTTTGAATAATTGCTACAGGTTAGTGATGTTAGAGATTGTGTTTTGAGAAATGTGTAGATTGAATTATGTTTGTGTTTGATTGTGACACCTTTGATTGTGCATGAAATTGCTGGTTATATGAGATTTTGTTGATTGTAGACAAATAAGTTTGAACAATTAGATTCACATTTAAGTATAAAAAATGAGAGGTTGTTATAATCTGAATTATATTCTGAATGAAAAACTGAAAGGAAAAGGAAAAAAGAATAATTTAATACAGAGAAAAGAGGATAGAGAGAGAGTTGCCACATTTTTAAAACCAAAAATATAAGGTAACCATGCTTCTAAAATCTACTATACTTTTTAATAATATTTTGTGGAAAATGGACTATATTGGGTAGGTAGTCAAACATGGTTTTTAGGGTCAAAACGACTGTGTTGGGTTGACTCGGGACACTTTTATGAAAAACTTGATGTTTCTGACCTTAATAAACCATTTTTGTAGATGACCAATGTATATCTCTATTTGAGGAATTCTCCAAAGATCCAGAACCGATTGTTTCATAGAGCTGTGAAGTTGCGTTAAACATACTGGATTTTGAATGACCCGACAAACCATTCGAGGTACTTGGAAGATTAAGTCTCTTATCTGGGTGGTTGTTACAGGTTTAGGATGTTAAATGATTTTGGATGTACTCTGCGATGTCGATGATGCAGAGATGTTGGTGAAGCTCAGGTTAACAACTTCATGTGTATATTTTAATGAATAAAGTTTTTGTTGTTTATATTTTCTAATTTAAACTTTTAATTAACTTCTAAATTTAATTAAATGAGTTTGTTTTGCAGGTTCGAACAACTTCATGTGTATATTTTATTATAAAAAAGAAAAAAAAAATTATTTCATGGGTCGTTCAGAGAGCCAAGTTTCTGCCTCCGGTTCTTGCCCGAAGTTTCTGACCTTACTCGCAACCCATTGACTACAACTTTCAATTCAAAACAATTATAAAAAAATTACGTTTGAAAACATGTATTTTTATTTTATTTAATGACATAACTCGATTAATATAAAGTAAATTTTTCTACCCGCGAAGTTCGCGGGTGATAACCTAGTAAATTAATAAACTATATGTATGACCCTCAATGAGATATTTGATAATCTACAAATATCCTAACGTGAACAGGTTAAAATAAAGGGTTAACTTTGTACAATAGTAACCAAGTTTCAAGAGTGTTCTAATTAGGTCACTCATAATTTTTTTTGTTACAATTAGGTCATTCAAGTTTCATTTCATGTTTCAATCCTAGATATTTTACCTAAATAGAAGGTCATCCATCCTACATGGCATTTATATAGGTTTTTTATTTAAAAAATTTGTTGACATGTCACATAAATGCCAAATAGGTTTAAAAACATTATAAAAAAATTGTAGAAAAGTTAAAAAAAATGCGAAAAAAAATTAAAAAAAGTGATTCTTTTTTCAAAATCTCTAAAAAGTTATCAAAATTTTTATAAAATCATGAAAAATAGTTTGGAAAAAAATAGTGCTTTTGTAAATAATGTTTTCTCACTATCATGAAAAATAATGCTCAAACCCGATTTGAGTGCATGTCTTTTTACTCACATATCCTTAAGAAAATATTCTATTTAGCCTCTCGGATCATTTATGTAAATCATATTTGGAAAACAGTACATGAGTAAATCTACATTGTAAATTATTTATCTCATAATTTTTGGGTGTTTATCTCATATTATATTTGCGTGATATAGATTGTTTTGGATTTAGATTTTGTGTTGATTTATTATATTTTCTTTTATTTACGTCCATGTGATCATGTTTTAAAAAAAGGTTAAATAAATGCCATGTAGGACTATGACCTGCTATTCAGGTAAAATATCTAGTATTAGAACACCAAAATAAAGTAGAATGATCTAATTGGAACAATAAATTTTATCAGTGACCTAATTGGAACACTTCTAAAACTTCATTACTATTCTGTGGTATATTCCCTAAAAATAAACATAAAATTTACTTTAGACCTTACTCAAATATAAATTGTGAACAGGTTGAAAGAAAATTCTTGGGTTCTCAATCAAAGGCCAATCTATTTAAGCTCATAAATGAAAAGAATTTTCCTATAAATTCCACAAGTTTGCCAAATTCAAAGAAAAAAAAACAATATCCTAACACACAAAAGATTCTTAGTAATACCATGAAGTAGCACCAAAAACAAGTTTTTCACAAGTGAACAATTCTAGAGCAAAATGCTTGAATGAAGATACAAAAAACCCGCAAACATAACTAGTTACCTTGACGCATGCGCTTATTTCAAATCATTAGCTATTTCAAACCCGCAAAGCAGCTATTTCATCTTCAGCTTTCTCTAATTCATCCACGACGGTTGCATCACCATTAGCCTTCTACATCATACACTCTGGTAGCATCACGCGTGTCTGCAAGATTCGGTTAAAACACATTATTAATAATTTATTAAAAGTAACAAAAAGAAAAACACAAAAAAGATCTCTATGCAGCATACCTGGCTATGTCTTGCATTAACACTTCTCTTAATACGAAGCATGTCTCTAAAATATCCTCATTACCATGTTGTACTTCAAATTCATGCCAATCAGTCCATAAGTCACAATGCGGGTCCGCCAGACAAGATGCATAGACGTATATTTTCCGGGCACGGTCAATTTCTCCCAAACTATGTTCCAGTTCAGCATACTTGATACACATCTTGATTGCATCCTTTTTTGGAAGCCTACCAGACACGATTGCTTGCTCATAAATCTCTCTAGTTTTAGGAACTCCAGCTGCACGGGCTATGTAAATCTCATACAAGCTCAGTTTTTCATTCGGTGGAACCGCTTGATCATTGATGACGGGGGTAGCTCAAACCTTAATAACCTGATTAGAGACACAACAGCTTAAAAGGTTGAAAGGTTAAAAGGTTCGGAAATAGTCCAACGGTTATGAACAGTAAAAAGACAAGTCAGAGCCTTGTCACATCACCCTCTGCATGTCCAACACTCTCAGCCGTAAAAGAGAGTATGTACAGAGAGAACAACCTTTTACCCACGGGTCTAAACCCTTCAACCCCCAAATGGGCAAGTCCCTCACTGTAGCCAAGGATCACTGGTCAAAGGCTTCCTCTTATAGAAGATTCTTTCCCTATAAATAACAGCCTCTTGCCATTCATTCCAGCTATTCCAGATCAACTCAGATCACCCTTGATCTCTGATCTTACTTCTCCTCTCTAGATACTTGCTCCATGCTTGTTCTATTCTCGGCTCACTACAATATTATCTCGCTTAACATAGACATTCTGGGTTGAACCCTTCAATCCAGAATTCAAAGTGAATAATAACAAAGTGATCCGCCTCCACGTGCTACAAACGTGGGGGGACCCCACGACCTGCGTTAGGCTAATCGAAACCTTGAACCCTTTTACCCCTGAGATATCGCTACAGGCCTTGGTCTTGTATTTGTTGTATCAACAAGTTGGCGCCCATCGTGGGGCTACGCCGCTAACTTTATCTTAAAGACCAGTTGTGTAGCTCCATTTTCTCTTTACATCATGTCTAAAAGCGAGTCTCTCGGTCAGGTAAATCAGGTTCCTAACAACACCGATTTAATACCAAGTTCCGGTCGGGTCTCACCGGTCAAATCTACATTTCTTTCTACTCCCGAAAGTACTCCACCAGGAACTATATTCCCGGAATTCACTTCTTTTCAAACACCAACCCCAACTCGATCAGGGGTTGCATCTCCTCAAATCGGTGCAATGCGTACACCGGAACGCATAGATCTAACACCCGAGGGAGTAGCTAGAAATCGCTTACAACTGAGATTTCTTCTCAACTAGCATGTGAGCTTAGAAAGGGAAAAAGGGGTGAGAATAAGACTAAATTATGAGGAGTCTAAACCCTCATTATCACCTGGCCATCCATCTCTTCCTTTTAGCAGCTCACATTCAGCCACATCTTACCTTGAAGCTGGTCCTAGTGTGACAGACCAACCACTCAAGCCTTTAAGGTTTCGGGAGACCAAGTCCAACCGTTCTTCCCTTATTTACCTCCCAACCCATTACAACCGGTGCACCTATGGGGCATAAAACCACTCTTGATCAATTATGGCAGTCACCAGCTTCAAGTGTTCCCCCTCCCATTGCTACTTCGTGAAAACAAGCCATGGCCACCCTGCCTTTGGCTCGAGGTGCGGTCATGAGGACATACATGGGAATGACTTATGCAGTAAGCCTTTAAGGCTTTAACCTTATGCCCTAGCTCATGACACAGATGATGGCATAATTTCCTTTGCAGCACGTGAAAGCTGGATGATGACACAGAAAGCCTTCAAGGCTTTAACCTTAACTTCATCAACCAAGTGCCAACCACTCACCAGGGTACCTCAAACGGTAACCCAGCTTCAAGGGTAGCAAAATACCTCTCAAAACCTTACAAGCCCAACAACTTGTCTTGCTTCTCCCAACAAATTGTTGAGTATGAATTTTAAACCCAGATAAAGATGCCATCACGGTACTAAAGACTACCTCCAAATCTTCGCCGGGACTACAAGAATTGAAAAATGACCCAACTCCGAATGTTGTCTCATGTTCATGCAAACCCTTGAAGGGCCTTCTGGTATATGGTTCAATGACCTTCCTGGACGAAGCGTTCAGACCTTTGACGATCTTAGCAAAAGTTCCCTATAACAACAGAGGCATGTCAATGACGCCACGGTAATCTTCCAGACCAAACAACGTGATGATGAAAGTCTCAGAGACTTCATCAAAAGTTACAAGAAGGAAGGTTTAACTTACGCCGATGAAAAAATTAGGGTCACAGGGTTTATGAATGCTAAATTCCAAATATCTCACAAGAGACTTTAATAAATGCCTGCCCAAAACCCTTGAAGAAGCACTCAAAAGGGCTAAAGCCCACATTCGAGGAGAATAAGCTGTATATATAAAAAAATAAAAAAAAAAAATAAAAAAACCCTCTTAACTAGAGCTTCCAGTATGGCTCTTATGACAAACGGTTCAAAGGTTCGGATTCCAGAAGGCCTGAAGGCCGGAACCCTCCAAGCCGAGAAAAAAACCATAAACTTTACAGCCTTAACCAAGACTCCGCACGAGATCTTGGCAACCGAAGAGGTAAAACACAGCTTCCGCCCTCCTCAACCTTTGTCAAAAAAACAAAAGATTAGAAAAATCAAGCTAGTATTGTGAGTTTCACGAATAGAAAGGTCACCATACCAATGATTGCTTCCAACCCAAGAAGAGGATCGAAGAAGCCGTCAAGTCCGAACTGGCTTACTTGGTTGAAGAGGTCAAGGGGAAGATGGTTGAAAAATAAAAAGTAGGAAGCGAACATGGTCGACCTTGAAAATGAAGCTTCCCACAAATGTCATCATTTTAAGGCATGGGAACGTCAATATGTTTGCTTCCCACCATCAGAAGGAGAGTTGCTTTCAAACCCTCTGGTGATGGAATCCAACATAGGAACCATCAAGACACAAAAGGCTTACATTGACACCGGTGCAACCACCAAAATCATGTTTGAGAAAGGCTTTAACCCTCTCAGCGACGATGAACGTTCAAAGCTTCAACAGTCTGAATCCTCCATCGAAGGTATCGCAGACATACCTATTAAGCCTTTAGGCCAAATAACCCATTATGTTTGTTCAACGAGAGAACAAAGGGGCGAACCGAACAACTCACTTTTGCGGTGATCAATATCCCTTCCAACTATGATATCATCATAGGAAGGCCAGGGCAAGGTGTGTTCGGAATGGCAGTTTTAGTTGGTCAAGGCACTGTGAAGTTTCCCACTGAAAAAGGGATAGCAACCCTTCAACCTACCCAAGAAGCTTTTGTGGTTGAAGGGGAAAGCTCAAGAAAGGACGAAGACGATGAACAAGGGTTGAACATAAACCCAAAATATCCTCAACAGGGGATAAGGGTAAACACTAACATTTACAATGAAACCCTCTCATACCTTGAAAAGCTGCTCTTGCACTATGTGTTTGCTTGATGCCCCAAAGATATGACCGACATCCCTCGTAGCATTGTTGAAACATGAGTTATGGATCCCACCTGATGTTAAGCCCATTATACAAAAGAAACGGAGTCAAGTCCCTAAAAGAAGCCTTGCAGAATGCCAAAAAATGGAAAAGCTTGTTCTAGCCGGAACCCTTCGAGAGGTCAAGTATCAATCATGGGTGACCAATCCGGTAATGGTTTAAAAACCCGAAAAGTCTTGGAGAATGTATATCGATTTTAAAGACTTGAATAAAGCACGCCCAAAGGATTGCTACCCGCTGCCCTGGATAGACCTCAAGGTTAACTCACTCACGGGCTTCTCGTGTTTTCTTGACGCCTAAAAGGGTTACCATCAGATCCTAATAATAATAATAAAAAAAAAGATGAAGAAAAAACCACATTTCACACTGATAAAGGTATATCTTGCTATCAAAAGATGCCTTTTAGTTTAAGAAATGCAGGTGCCACTTATCAACGTCTGGTTGACAAAGCGTTTACCGGACAAATCGGCAAGAACATTAAAGCTTATGTTGAAGATTTGGTGATCAAGAGCAAAACGGAATACCAAATGCTCGATGACATACAAGAAACCTTCCAAAACTCAAGAAATATCAACATGAAGCTTAATCCAGTCAAGTGCTCGTTTCTTTGGCACATCATGGGGAAACAAAGCAAGACTTTCGATAGAAAGCTTACAGCTTTGAAGCGTTTTATCTCAAAAGGAAGCCTTCAACCAAATGAAGCAATACTTGGCTTCACTCCTAACCATTTCAGCTCCGGAAACAGGAGGAACAACCTCTATCTACCTTTCGATTGCTGAAAATACCATAAGTACAACTCTGATCATTGAACGAAACAAAGTTCAGATACCCGTTTACTTTTTCAAAACTTCAAAATTAGCAGAAATCAAATATTCTTCTTTTAAAAAAAAACCTTGCTTTAGCCCTAGTCCAAACGGCTAGAAGGCTTCGTAAGTACTTTCAGTCACACCTGATACAAGTGGTCACTGACTAACCTACTAAGAATGTGCTTGTGCTTGAAAATCACCTATGTCCTGAGAAAAGCTGTCAAAGCCCAAGTCTCAGCTGACTTCACCATAGAAGTCCCTAAAGAAGCCATAACAGAAGTTAATACAACTGCAGCTGAACCCTCCAACCCTGATACCTGGAAGCTCTTTACCGACGAAGCTTCCAGGATTGAAGGGTCAGGAGCAGGGCTAGTTCCAATTAATCCTAACGAATTGTAATTCACGTACGCCCTTCGTCTTGAATTTCAGACTATAAACAACAAAGCTGAGTATGAAGCATTGATTGCTGGGCTCAAGCTTGCAATAATATGGGTGTCAAAAGGCTTCAAGTCTTCACAGACTCGTTGCTTGTTTCAAACCAAATAAGTGACAACTACATAGCCAAAGAAATGGGGGTTCAAAAGCTTCAAGTCCTCACAGACTCTCTCAAGCTAAGACAATAACAGCTACATAGCAAAAGAACCCAACATGTATTAATACCGAGAGAAATCAAAGGAATTGATGAACACATTTCAAACATTTTCCATCAAAAAAGTTCCAAGATCTCAAAACAAGAGAACTAATGCACTAAGCAAACTTGTATCTCCTACGTTTGCCCACCTCATCTAGAAAGTACTAATTGAGGTGTTAAAAACCTCATCCATCCAAAGACTTGAGGTTCAAGATGTGATCACTAAAAAAAGGGCCAAATTGGATGACTGCCATTGAAAGGTTCCTCAAAATGGTGAATTACCCAATGACCAGACTGAGGCTAAAAGGGTTCGTATCAAGTCAAGGCAATATGTGTTACAAGTAGATATCCTTTACAAAAAGGATACCTTGCACCACTACTTCGATGCGTTGGCCCAGAACAAAGCCAATATCTGATCAAAGAGGTTCACGAAGGGATATGTGGAGCTCATTGTGGCCCAAAATCGGTAGTGTCAAAGTTGATGAACCTCGAACACTTTTGGCCTTCCATGCATCGAGATACCTCCGAACAACTACAAAAGTATGAAGCTTGTCAGTTACATGCTCCGGTACCCAAAAGCCTCAAACATGACCCCGTTCCCATCTCCTCGGCTTGGCTATTTCACAAGTAGGGAATAAACATCGTTGGTCCATCCCCACTAGCCAAATGAGGAGTCAAGCTCTTATTGGTAGCCGTGAACTACTTCACCAAGTGGCCAAAAGTAAAACTATTGGCAAAAATCTTAGGGAAACAGGTCATTGATTTCTTTTACGAAAACACAATCTGTCGTTTTGGGCTCCAGGGGTACTAATCACGGATAACGGGAAGTAGTTTGCCGAGAAGCCTTCTAGCTCCTGGTGTAAGGAGTTCAGAATAACTCAAGTATTCAACTCGGTAGCTCACCCACAATCCAATGGCCAAGTTGATAGGACAAACAGCAACATTGTTGAAAGGATTAAATCTCGATTGGGAAGATACGACAACAACTGGCTTGAATAACTTCCCAATGTGCTATGGGAAATTCGAACAACCAAGAAAACGAGCCACAAGAAAACACCCTACAGCCTAGTGTTTGGATCAGAGGCTGTAATCCTAGCTAAAATCGGAGTAACAACACAAAGAACAATTAACATCGACCTCGAGCCATATAAGAAAAAAACGATGTTGAATTTGAAACTCCTTAAATAGGCTCCTGATCAAGTAGCAATGCAAAAAGCAAGGTACAAGCAAAACATAAAATTGTATTATAATACACGGGTGAAGCATGAACGCTTCAAGCCTGGGACCTTGTGCTTCGAAATAATGAGGCCTGCAAGAAAGAAAGCCAAGGAAAGCTTGGACCTAAGTAGGAAGGGCCATACACTATCCTTAAAGCCCACAAAGGGGGATCATACAAGCTGGCAGGCCCGCAAGGCAAAAAGCTTCCCCGCCATTGGGATGGCAAAAACCTTAAAAGGTTCCATGTTTAACCAAAACGTGTTACAAATAGTTCTAAAAAGTTGTCTTATTCCCCAAGTAATCAAAGTACTTTAAAATGAATGAACAATGAATTTGTCTTTCTATCCTACAATCAGGTTGAGAACCTAGCAAGAAACTCCATGGCAAGGGCCATGTAAGGGGATGAGCTCCCAGGCCACATCGCTCAATAGGTTCAAGGGTTGAATGGACCTATATAAGGGGTGAGTTCCTAAATCAATACAACTCCATGAGACTCATAGAAATCTTGAAAAACATGTCTCATAGATGGGTTTGAACAGCCTACACCGAATGTTCCTTAAGCCCCAACATTGGCTTACGAACCAAAAAGACTCTAAGTGAATGTCATACATAGGATAGAGGTTGTATCTTCTTGTTAAAAATATCCTAAGGCTAAGTGACTGCAGCACTGAACCCTTTAAGGTATAAGTAACATAAGATGCACCGCCCAACACAAAGACAACATACAAAACCAATGAAAACACAAGGGGGTAAACAAAACAACACAATAAATATAGCAATATAAGTTAAAGATAGCAAGGGCCATACTGGCCATCAAACATAAAATATTGTCCACAAGCCTTCCAGGCTTTAACCACCAAGGGACCTAGACGGTTCCTTTAAAATCAAAAGATGTTCAATTAAACAACCCATAACATTGTTCGGCATGCTAAGAAAGCTATGAATTAAGGTTTCTTATTCATTTAGCAACATCAGAGATGATAGACTTTGCTACATCATCCTTATTCGAAAGCCCATCATCTTGGGTGATTTTAGCCTTCCTCTTTTTCCTCCCTACGACACCCACTGTCTCGGAGGCTTTAAGGCTTGAACCCTTTGAGCCCTCACCACCTTCAGAACACGTTTCCTCGCTATCTCCGGAGCAAGGACGTTTCTTCGAGAGGGACTTCAACACTTCGTTACAAACAGCCTCACTAAGGCCCTAGGGTTTTAGCTCCTGCAAGACAGGCAAAAGTTTACCAAAACACTTGTAGACTTCACCCATATAAGGGTAAATCATATGCTCAATCTTAAAAATTGTTCCCTCGAAGACTTTGAAGGCTTTAGGTTGGAAAAGAAAAGACTTTTCCTAAGGCTTCCCAGGTTCACAAAGCCAAGCAACCAGCAAACAAACCTTGGTGTCTCCCATGAGCAAAAAGCTCGGTGTACACATCACCCAAGACCTTTTTGAACTCCGATAAATGAGGAAGGTATGTAACCACTTGCTGGAATCCATGTTCAATTAACCATTTGTTATCACTAGTCGCATGGGCTAGTGAAGCTTTCAACCTATCTTTCTCTTCCAAGAAAGCCTACTTCTAAACCTCCAAAGCAGCCCTATCAACCCTGACTTGAACCCTGTCAGCTTCCAAGCGTTTTTCCAACTCAACCATCTCAGTCTTGTGCTGGGAAGAAAGCTCATCAATTCTCAACATCAGCTTTTCTCCCTCCCAGCATAACCCTCTGCCTCCTTCTTTAGAGTAGCTAGTGAAGCCTTCATCTCATCCCTCTTCTTCGAGAAGACATCATATTCTCACATCCTCTTGCGAAATCGGGATAAACCCTCTGGAAGCAAGGCAACAAGGTTACAAGCACCCATTACCATTTTTCAAAATCATCAGGTCATCATCCATAGATGAGCAAGAACCTCGAACAACAGGAGAATCAAAGTGGGTAAGAACATCCTCACAAACGGATGAAGGCTTGAAGCTGTCACCAACTGTGACCTTCCAATCCGGCACATAAACCTCCTCTGCATTAACATTGGTAGAACCTTCACCACCCTTCCCGGAACCCTTCAAGCTTACAACCTTTTTACCCGCCAAACCACCAAGGGCCGTCCCTTGTCCTTTTTTATTTTCCCCAACCCCAACTTCTAAATCATCGAACGACGAGTAGAGACTTTGGAAGCAACAACTTTGGTGAAACCTTTGACATTGGGAATGTTCACATAGCCTGAACCCTCGAACATATGTTCAGTGCCCCTAACAACAACATCTTCGCTGGATGTAGCCTCGGCATCTCCAAACACAACATCAGATGTGTCATCGCTCTTGATAAAGTCTAAGGCAAACATAACTGCAACAAATAAAATATAACATAAGCAGAAAATACAAAATATCATACCTTGATCATCTCTCACGAGCACAGGGTCACGATCCGGCTTGTCCCACAACTTGCTAACATCCATCAGCACTAAAAGATGTTCGGGAAAGGGACAAAGCCTGGAAGGACACCCCCTAATAAACTTCAACAACCATCTATCTCGTGTTTGAAAGGTTCAAGCTCATTCAAAACAGCATAAGGATGCCTCCAAACAAGCCTGAAAGGAACAATGGACTCAGAAATCCAGGAAAATCGGTCCTTCCAAGAACCAAGGGTAGTAACCATAGACGAAATTAAACACACATCAACCTGAGATGTTTCAAAGGTAAAACAATCGCCGTTCTTGGCTAACTGAAAGAAACGGCGGAACAACAACAACGATAGGTCATACCCTATCGCTGGACACAAAACATCAAAGTGTAAAACCCTAGCAAGACCTTAAGGGTGTAACTGAACAAACGACACACGATAATACTCTAAAATATTCAGAACAAAGACTGAAAACGGATGACATAAGTTGGAAAACTCGAAATGGCAACAATAAAGAGCAATCGAACCAGCGGGACACTGATCGATCGGTTTATCTAAACCCGGAGCCACCGAATTAAACTTTGGATCGATCCCCCATTATTTACAAAAAGCCTCAACTTCCTCTAAGTGAGACAAGAATAACTCACATACATATCTTTGCTAGCACCTAGGAGAGACGATCAAAAGAAAAAATAAAGTGAAGTCTAGGCAATTATTATTACGCAAAAGGCAAAAAACTGCCATCCATCACATTAACTGTCATTTCAAAATTCAAATCCAAAAAACTTAGATGCCTGATAACCTTTCAAGCCTTGAAGCTTTTAAGCAATAAAAATCGTGTACAAAAGTCAGAAGCATTTGAGCTTACACCCCAAATACCTCTGACTTGGGGGGCTGATGACGGGGGTAGCTCAAACCTTAATAACCTGATTAGAGACACAACAGCTTAAAAGGTTGAAAGGTTAAAAGGTTCGGAAATAGTCCAACAGTCATGAACAGTAAAAAGACAAGTCAGAGCCTTGTCACATCACCCTCTGCGTGTCCAACACTCTCAGCCGTAAAAGAGAGTATGTACAGAGAGAACAACATTTTACCCGCAGGTCTAAACCCTTCAACCCCCAAATGGGCAAGTCCCTCACTGTAGCCAAGGATCACTGGTCAAAGGCTTCCTCTTATAGAAGATTCTTTCCTTATAATAACAGCCTCTTGCCATTCATTCCAGCCATTCCAGATCAACTCAGATCACCCTTGATCTCTGATCTTACTTCTCCTCTCTAGAACTTGCTCCATGCTTGTTCTATTCTCGGCTCACTACAATATTATCTCACTTAACATAGACATTCTGGGTTGAACCCTTCAATCTAGAATTCAAAGTGAATAATAACAAAGTGATCCGCCTCCACGTGCTACAAACGTGGGGGGACTCACGACCTGCGTTAGGCTAATCGAAACCTTGAACCCTTTTACCCCTGAGATATCGCTACAGGCCTTGGTCTTGTATTTGTTGTATCAACAATTATAAACACTCATGGCTCGCTTTTGTTACAGATACAAGGGCTTACAACTTCAGCAGGGGCCTGTTAAACAGAAAACGAATAAGACGCAGCACAAAGGCACCGAGTTTCTGATCAATACCATATTTAAATACTAGAAATCCTTGGCTAACAAGTATTCTACTTTGACTCTAATTCAAACGCTAAACAATAATTATCTAATCAATTAATATTAGTATAATTACGAGTTAATTTCTGTTTCCGTCCATGAGGTTTGTCCATTTTAACTAATCTAGTCCAAAACCAATGGGGTGGTGGTCCATTAGCAAAGGTAAAACCTTTAGAACACTTTGAGAGAGGAGGTATTGGGTTCAAGTCCCACAGACAACAGATAAGAAAAGAAATTTGCCGTTCAAAAAAGAAAACAAGTCTAGTCCAAACAACCAATTTATAACAAAACTAGCCCTGAGGTTTGCATTTATTGACGCTTTTCATCCAAATGGCTAACTTGGTTTGTTTTTACTATTAATTCTTGTCTAACTAAAATTTTTGGAATGTTACAAAATTAAATAATCTAACCTCTAAAAAAATATTATATGTATATATATGCACGTGTGTGTGTGTGTATATATATATATATATTTATATATAATAATTTGGTTTTATGCCAAAGAGGTCAACTACGGAAGCGCTACACATTCTAAGCAGATTGATGGAAAAGTATAGGGAGAAGAAACGAGATCTACATATGGTGTTCATTGACCTAGAAAAAGCATACGACAGTGTATCACGTGGCTTGATTTGGGATAGTTTGGAGGGTAGAGGGATACATGGGACGTATATAGACATAATTAGAGATATGTATGGTGGGATCGAAACCTGTGTTCGTGCGCCAGTAGGGGATACTAATTTTTTCCCTATGGAAATAGGACTCCACCAAGGGTCTGCATTGAGTCCGTTTCTATTTGTAGTTGTCTTGGATGAGTTGTCAAAGTCGTTGCACAAGCCGATTCCGTGGTGCATGCTTTTTGCAGATGATATTGTGTTAGTTGCGGAGACTAAACAACGCCTGAATGAGAGGTTAGAAGAATGGCGGGCTGCTTTAGAAGGAAAAGGTTTAAGGATTAGTCTCTCAAAGATCGAGTACCTTTACTGTGATTTCAGTGGGACAGTCGACCACGAGGATATTCAGATCACCATCGATGGTCAAACGGTGCCACATGTTACTAGGTTTAAATATTTAGGATCATTTGTACAATAAGATGAGGAGATAGATAGTGACGTTGCTCACCTTATCCAAGCTGGCTAGTGTAAGTGGAGAGCAGCCGCTGGGGTATTGTGTGATAGGAGGTTCCAACTAAATTAAAGGGAATATTTTATAGGGTTACAGTTAGACCTGCTATGTTGTATGGAACAGATTGTTGGGCTATTAAAAAGACGCAGACGCGCAAGATGGAGGTAGCAGAGATGAGGATGCTGCGGTGGATGTGTGGGCACACAAAGTTAGATTGTATGAGAAATGAGGTTTTAAGGGAAATGCTAGGGGTGGCTAGTATATCGAGTAAGATTAAGGAGGGGAGATTGAGATTGTTTGGGCATGTAAAGAGGAGGCCGACGACGACACCAGTTAGAGTAGTGGAAGCCCTTTGTGTGGAAGGTAGGAGGAGTAGAGGAAGACCCAAATTAACTTGGGATGAGCGGATTAGACAAGATTTGCTAGAGTTGCACCTTTCCAAGGACATGGTCCAGGATATGAGTTCGTGGAGATGTAGAATTAAGGTTAAGGATTTTTAGGAGAGGGTACTGAAGTGGGTGTGTGTATGTGTGTTTTCGTTTGAGCTTTTTGGGTTAGGGGTTAATATTTCATACTTTTAATGTGGACATTACATTGTGATTATTATCATGTGTGTATGTATCTGTTGCTCTAGGGTGTTATATATGTTTTATTATGCTATGGTACTCTGTCACCACGTATTTTATGACCGGTAGTTTTATATCGCTAAATGTCTAGTTTAGATTGTTTGCATGCAGTTTGGTTTTGAGTCGGGGGTCTTTTTTGGAAACAGCCTCTCTATCCATATGGATAGAGGTAAGGTTTGTCTACATCTCACCCTCCCAGACCTCACCAAGAAGCTATTGGTGGGATTTACTGGGTTTGGTTGTTGTTGTTGTATAATATTACGCTTAAGGTAAAATAGTTACGCAACTAATATATATAATTACACTCAATAATTATGCACTCGTAAAAAATAATTACATATACGAATTACACAACTTATACAAATATAATTTTCGTATGGTATTACTATGGTTTACTTTTTAATTTAAACAATACGTGATTATACGCTTTACGATGTTGTGTTAATGTGTTGTGTTCTCTGTCGTATCGTATCAAATTGATTAATGAGCAATTACACAAATTCAAGATACAACTATCATAACCATTCCTTTGAATACCATGTTTGATCATGAACTCATCAAACCTTTTATATCATTTTTATACACCGTCTTAGGATTTTTTTGGGCCATATATCGTATGTTATTTATTACTATATATATATATATATACATACATATATATATATATATATATATATATATATATATATATATATATATATATATATATAAAATCTCTATGTGTGTGTCTTTCCTTGGTACATCTATTTAGAGGTTAGATTATTTAAATTTTGTAAAGTCCTAAAAACTTAAACATTAAACAATAAATTAGATATATATATATATATATATATATATATATATATAATTTTAAATATATATAATATTTTATATATAAGAATTAACTTCCATTTCAGTCCGTGAGGGTATTCTGGTCAATTAGCCAAGACTTAACATTAAAAACAAATCAAGTTAGCCATTTGGATGAAAAGCGTTAAGAAATGTAAACTTCAAGGCTGGATTTGTTATAAATTAGATTTTTGGACTAAACTAGTTAAAATGGACAAACTGTTACACCCCAACCGATGGCGGAATCATCGGGGCGCGGCACTAAGCGAACCGGATTGCTCAAGAGAATCCATAACAACTAATTTTAATGACAATATTTAACAAGTTCAATATCCCATGGTATTAAACAAATATTTCATCGAAAGTCATCACAGATTTCAAATCTCTCAAACAAAATCCAATCCGATAACTTAGATTTTTATTGTGGGTTTCTAGACTTCCTATCCATTTGCAGCAAACAAACCATCAACCTGTCATATACGTTAAAATAAAGTCAATACAATAATGTAAAGGTGAGTACACAAGTTTAGCATAAGTATAGTATAAAAAGCGTTTACGCATAACCAACATGTAACACGTGACGGGTGAATCAAGTAACTATCAACAATGATACAAGCTAACCACATGACTGCGAGTAGAGTATGCGCGACACATGTTCACCGAAGCGAACACGTGAAGTAAAGTATGTGATCCTTAACAACCCCTGAATAAACAATTGCAGAGTCCAAACTATAGTACTATCATTGCTAAGGGCGGTAGGGCATGTCATCACTGTGTAACATAGCAACAAGTATTCAACTAATCACGTATATCATGCGAGTGCGGTTAGCGTTTATAAGCGTTTAAGTGTTGTGTTTTTGATAGAGAACGTATGTAACACCCAAAAGTGCGTTAAGCGAAAAAGGGGTTCGAGTATACTCACATTGCGTGTCTAGCAAGTAAACACGGGCAGAAATGGATTGAAGGGAGCGCTGGATCAGCCTGCGTAGGGGAACAGAAGCGTAAGTCCTCCAAAGTTCTGAAACGGTCGAAATCGAAGTGTCGGGTGGGAAACAGAGGCTTCGTACGAAGCCAGTGCCTTCGTACGAAGGCGTGCCTTCGTACGAAGGGGGACTTCGCACAAGTGTTGCTTTCATTGTCCAAAATCGAGTGTTCTTCGCGTCGGTTTTTGGGAAATCGAGTGTCCATCCCTCCAGCCTTAAACTTCTGATTAAACTTAGAGCCAGAGAGGTCTTTGTTCAAGTCACAGGTGAGAACTCGGGATGGGTTGTGTGAAACCAGTGCCTTCGTACGAAGCCGGGCTTCGCACAGAACAGTCCAATTTTCATAAGTGGTTGTTTCTTGCGTTCGAAGTTGTGTTTTCGTCTGAATCGGATGTATTTTCGAGTCCTATTCATGACGGTTTTGACACCACTTCGTCCCACTATCCAGTGAACGAAATATGTGTCGGTTTTGGTCCGTTTTGTGTAAAAATCGAGTTTAAAAGTGGTTTTAAAGGGTTTTTACTTGGATTAACACTTGGTGAGTGTGAAATCTGCAGATTTCTAACTTGGGAAGCCGTATCTAGGCCCAATACACTCGGTTAAGTGTAGATCCGTTGTAAAACAAGAAGATTTGATGAAAAAGCTGAAGGTTTGTGTAAAATGAATGAAGGTTTTCATAAAAATAGAGAAGTTTAGATGAAAAAGAGGGAGTTTAGGTGAAAATAAAGAAGTTTTGATGAAAATAGAACAGTTTTGATGAAATCGGAGATAAACTCGTGTAAAATCGTAGTGGAAATCGTTGTGTAACATGTAACATTTGTGCTTGTAATCATTGTGAACAGTTCAGTTATCAATAAAACAATGTTATTTGATCCCAATGTTTGTTTGGTTGTGTTTTACATTTTTCATGTTTTGACTTTTGTTCAATTTCAAACTCTACATCGCTTTCTGGAGAATTATACGCAAACCGGTGCGTAAACTTACTCAGTTTAATGCGACAAATACTCCGGAACATCAACATATACACAACATACCTTAAATAACCTTTACATAACTTAGAAATAAGTTTTGAAGGCTTTGGTATGGCAAAAACAAGTTAATTCGCTTACAGGGACTAAACTTGACAAACTGCGAAAGTATGCCAATTTGAACTGTAACGAACATTCTGGAACATGTCCATAAGTTAAACATACCATAAATATCCTTTACATAGCTTAGAAATAGGCTTTGAGGGGTTTGGTATGCTAAAACAAACTTTTGGATCATTCAGGGGCTAAAAGTGTCAAAAAGTGCACAAGTTTGCACTTTCGCGCATAACTTACGTTCTGAATACATCCGGACATCCAAAAATTTATGTAAGCATCCTTATATTATGCCTTAGTGTTTGGCATGAGAAAAATCCATTCGTCGCGTCATTTGGATCGTCTTTCGCGCTTATGTGCATTTCGTCGTAATTAAGCGAACATCGCGATCGTACGGCCAAACGAACCGACATCCGGCATATTTTGAGCATGTTTCATGCCCACAATGTTTAGGCATCATTTTAGGGCCTTAAAGTTGGCTTTACGGGCCTTAGAAGTGTCGGAAATGGCTTAAATATGCAACAGGGACCAAAACTGTCATTTCTGAAAGTTGGTTTCAGATTAGAAGTCCCAGGCGGGGCGCGTAAGACTATGTCCAAGTCTTACGCGGGCTGCGTCAGCCCTGCAGATGCAGCAATTCATTTTTTTGCTGTTTTTGGCCTTTCAAACACCCCAAAGGGCAATGCCCTTTCACCATCTTTGGGGTTAAGGTCACATTAAGCCACCACAACATCTTGACAAGTGTATGGATGAGATCATGGCACGATATTCAAGAAACGATCCTAACCGCTTTACTTTTCCTATAAATACCCCCCCCCCATTTGTGTTAAAACCCACAAAACTGATCAAAGAGCTCTAAGTTGATGCCATTGCTTCATACCTGAGCTCCTGGATCAAGTTTAGCTTTCGGGGACCCTTCGTAAGTGTTCTTTCGTTCTTTTATTCGCTTTCTAGTGCTAAAGTCAAACTTTGTTTGACTTTCTTTGTTGACCAGCCTATGGTCAACACGAAGTTCATCGGAACTTCATAACGTGAGCGTGATCACGATGGTTATAGTCCATGGCAACTATACCTACTGATTACCACGTTATCAAGGCTCAGTGACGAGTCGTAGTTTCGGCCAAAATGCGCATTCTTGCGTATTTTGTAACCAAACTACTCGTGAGCATCAAAGCCGTTTGTTTTGATGCCAAACCTGTTTTCTAAACTTAGCTAAGCATGTTCTAACATGCTTAGCTCGTCACTTTTAGTATAGTGCTTATATAGGGTCGTAAGGTAAGCGATCTAAACCATCGCTTATACTTTCGAACCCGACCCATTTGGTCGATCATTAGGATCCGACCAAACACATTAGGTGACCATAGCTGTAACCTTCCGAGGTTATACCTTGTGGTCACGATGTTAGGCGTTCCAAACGCGTTCTACGCGAACGACGCGTTAAGGTAGCATAAGCTACCTAAACGGGTCGTAATGGGCCGTAAGCACTTAGGTTAGGTATCATTTTAGTATGTAGGCTTTGTTAAACCATATTACACGAGTCTCCATACTCGTTTGGTTTACGAACCCGCATACTATCCGATCCTTCCGATTTTGGTCCGGTATATTAATATAGCTATCTATTAGGTACCGTTTGATATTCCGTGATCTCTAGCATTATTTCGTTGTTATACAAGAACTACAAAGCAATCTCAGGTGAGTACATTGAACCCCATCTTTTACTGTTTTCTAAACTGTTTTGGGGTGAAACATATGTGCCTACTTGTTACTTTCATGCTTTCCATGTTTTCACATCATATACCGGCTATGTTCGTTAGTACATTATAGTACATGATTTCATTACATTTCATGCTATGTATGCCCATTGTGTGCGTATTTAGTACATTGTTTTACATTACATTTCTGCTATGTATGTTGACTGAGCATGCTAGTACATTGATTTACATGACATTTTATGCTATGTATGCCCATTGTGTGCGTACTTAGTACATCATTTTACACTACATTTTATGCTATGTATGCCCATTGTGTGCGTACTTAGTACAATTATTCATCACATGCCTACATTTCGGTATGACATTTGGTTTGTTTAACATGAAATAATACATTCATTAACATTAGCTACGCCATTCGTTAGTAGGTAGTGGTACCATAGGAATTGACAACTCCCGTTCCTGAAATCCTGGGTTTGTTTGGATTGGAAGGAATGACCGAATTCGATATACATAACTTAGATAAACCTTTAATTTGTTTAAGGGTTTATCGCCAAAGTCTCAAGGCTTGGATGTATGCATTTTCACAATACCGCATAAATGTTTGTATCAGTATAGCATGCATTTGTTCCACAAAACATAACTTTGATTTAAACCATGTTTTACTTCAATACCTTGTTTTTGTGCATTTTACATATGGTTTGTTGATACAGTTCACTTACCATACATGATACATTTTGGGTACACATTACATGATCTACATTAAACATAAACATTTTAACATTAATACACACATTTGGTGGTGATGTATTGCAAAATACATCGGTATTCGCGTCAGTTTTAGTCGCTAGTTAGTTAGTTTTAGTGTCGGTTTTAGGTAGGATGTATATACTTTTGATTGTTTCGTGTTTTCCAGGTTTTTGCAGCAAAAGGAACAGATACGAGGTAAAATCTGGACAGGAGGAAGGCTGGCACGGAAACCGAGGAGTCGGGAGCTGAAACGAAGCGAAAAATGCAGTTCTGGAGCTTCCACGCGGCCCGCTTAGACTTTGAAACACATCCAGGAGCCCCGCATCAACTTAACATGGAAAAACTGAATTATTTAAGTTCAGGCGGCCCGCCTAAACTTAAGGTTACCTCCAAAGCGGGCCGCGAGCCTTATGAAGATGGTTTCCTGTATTAAACTCTAAGGCAGCCCGCGTTAACTCTTCAATTTATCTCAAGCGGGCCGCGTGAAGACCCTATGTCGGCAACAGAAGTTGCGTGCATGAAAATTTAGGGTTTTGGGTTATATATTGATTGATAAACGTCTACAGCCGATCATGGACGAAATTGGACAACCTTGGGCAAGTTTTGACTGCTGATTGAAGGCTGTTGAAGGGTTTGGAGCATCTTGGAAGCTTGGAATCATTCGGGTACACTTTAGAAGCGTTCGGGAGTGAAGACCACGGGTTTTACCATCCTAATCTTTCGTTCTTTGTTCGTTTTTTTTATGTGTAACATGATGAATTCAGAATTTAATACGACTTTATTTGCATTCTTGATTATGTTTTCCGGCTAAAAACCGTTAACTACCTAGGCTAATGACTATGGCATAATAAAGTTTGGATTTTTATTTGATTTTTGTTGTGGTTGTGGATCTTTCTTGTATTGTAAACGCTATGGTAGTTTATCTTGGTGCGTATGCGTGCTTGTGATTATTTGATTATTGTTTATTGCTTCATTCGATTCTTGGTGACGGTCTTTATCACATAATAGAGTCGGATTAGGGTTCTTGATTTAGGTGAGTGTCTATATCACGTAATAGGTCATTAATCCTTTAGGGTGAAAACGCGTTAGTAACCTTAGAAACAATATTCGGTAATTAATTAAAATCAAGTGTGCTGCTAGACTCGTCGCGGAAAGGCTCGAGGATATTAATAGGTCTCGGAGTAGTTATAAGGAATTAACAACCCATTGTCTATTAAGCCAAGATTAAACCCATAGTTGCTTTAGACGTTCGCGCGGCAAAGTAGAGCGTCTTACATAAGCACTTTCAGGAAACTAAAGGACGGAAAAGAAATCTAGAAAACCGGTGAGCTTAACATCCTAGGTAGTGCCGCAAGAATCTCCTCGAGAGTGTTTGAGGGGCTTAGTGGTGTCTTAATAGGTTTAGCATTAGAAGATCCCGGTTCCACACCACAAAATTATCAAATAGGAATCAATTCTGAGTTTGCCTGCGTCTAGCCTAGGTAGTCTTCATCGTCACTGGTTAAACCCTTCGTTCGAGTTCGTGTCTAGCTTTCTAGCATTCTTTTATTATTTTATTTAGGATTTTTAGAAACCCCCCCCCCCCCAAATTAATAAACAATTTAGTATGTCGTGTCAGTCTGAGTCTAGATAGAGTCGTAGCGTAATCAGTAGAGTCTCGTGGGTTCGATACTCGGACTTACTTTAGCTTTACTACATCGATCGGTTCACTTGCCGGTTGTGTGTTTTAGGGTTTAGGTCGAGTCTTAGTTTTATAAATTTAAAGCTTAGAGAGTCTAGAATTAATGTAATTTAGTTAGTTTTAATTAACCCGATTTCAGCACATCAAGTTTTTGGCGCCGTTGCCGGGGACTCTTGGCGATTGCGTTGATTACTTTATTTGGACTTACTTGACATATTACGTGCTATTTGTTTACTTTGTTTGAGTCGTAGGTGTCTAAGTAATTTAGTGTCTTTTATAGTAGTCGAGTCATTTAGTAGAGTCTTCTTACTTGTTTGTTTTCGGTTTTTGCAGTGGATGCCCCATACGCGCTCGCAGGGACCGCCGCCGTTGCCGTTTGCACTCAAGTCTTCCTTCTCGTCTTCTACGTCCGAGGTACGTGCTTCTAGCTCTACTTCATTTTCACAGTCCACCCCAGCGTTCGATTTTACACCAAAGTCTTCACCCCACAATTCCCCGCCATCCACCCGCCCACCTAGTCCACCACCCGTAGCTCACATGGCCCGTAGGACAGTTTACGACCAGGCTACCACCGGCTTCGCCGGTGGTAATTCCCCCATCACCCTTCCCGAGATCCCGAATGATCGCTCTTGGCAGATTCCATCCTACATTATGACCGCCATCACCAATTCCTGTCAGTTCCATGGTCGTGACGACGAGGATGCACCCGCCCATATCAATCGCATCACTCGTCTCTGCAGCACCTTCTCCATCGAGGGTGTCAATCTTGATGCTAGGTATCTTCAGGTTTTTCCGTTCTCACTTGCTGGACGCGCAGCCGTCTGGTTCGATTCTCAGCCCGCTGGCACTTTCACTACTTGGGCAGGCCTTCGCGATGCATTCTTAGCCAAGTATTTTCCGCCAGCCAAGGCATCTCGCCTTCGTGACCAGATCCACTCATTTCGTATGGAGCCAGATGAGCCTTATCACTTAGCTTGGGAGCGTTTTCAGACCCTGATTACCCGTTGTTCTCAGCATGGTCTATCTGACTGGGCGTTAGTAGAGAAGTTCTACAACGGACTTACTCCTGAGATTAGAGCTCGTTTCGATACTTCAGCAGGAGGTCAGCTCATGGGAAAGAAGACAGTGGTGGAGTGCAATGATTTGTTTGAGAGTTTTGCCCACTCCGATATGGACTACAGTACTACCAGCAGGACTTCCATTCCTGTGCGTACCACCTCGGCCGGTCGAGGGGTAAACCAAGTTAGCTTGGATTCATCGGTAGCTGCTGCAGTCGAGAGAGCGAAGGAGGAGTTGAGGCAAGAGATGAGGCAGGAGTTGAATGAGATAAAGAAGAAAGTCGATAGGTGTGAGGTTTGTCGAGGAGGACATGATACTATAGATTGTCCTACGACCACTCTTGAGCAGGTAGAGTACATAGCCGGTCAGTCTAGGGGTCCCACGAATCCGTTCAATAATTCTAATTCCAACTGGCGCGGTAGTGGTAATTCGAGTGGTTATCGTTCGTTTGGAAATCCTCCTGGATTTCCATCTGGTCAGTATCAGAGTAGAGGGCCCGGTATTTACACGAATTCTGGTTCAGGGCAGTTTAGTGGGTCAGGTTCGAGTGGTCAGTTTATGAGTGGAGGACCGACTCAGGAGAGTCAGGGTAGTGGGAAGGCTCCTGAGGTTAGTACGAACAGGTTGGAGGAGATGTTTGCCCAGATGATGACGCGGACCGATGCGTTCATGAAAAATCAGGAGCAAATTAATAAAAACAACGAGCTCCAGTTCAAGAATCAGCAGGCCGCCCTCCTCGATCTTCAGAGGACAGTAGGCGGGCTTGCTAAGCAGTTACAGGAGCACCCACCAGGTCAGTTTTCGGGAAACACTTTCCCGAATCCCGCGAATCAGTCAGCAAAGGCAATTACGACCCGTAGTGGGAAGAGTTTGGGAGAGGTTGTGAGAGAAAGAGAGGTTGAAGAAGTAGAGGAGGAGGTCGATGAGGAGATCGAGATGGAGGCTCCAGGCAAGGTGCACACGAGGCTAGCCCCAGCAAGTACAGCACACGCCGAGGAGTCGCCAGTAGAGCAGAGAGTGGAGAAGCAGCCGACGAGGGGTCGGCCGGCGCCGGTGATTGATTATTCTCGCCTTCCGTTCCCCGCCCGTGCCAGGCAGCAGAAATATGCTCAGGAGTACGGGAAATTCCTCGAGATGTTTACTCAGTTGAAGATCAATCTTCCGTTCATCGAGGCGCTTCAGTCTATGCCTAAATACGCGAAATTCCTCAAAGATCTTTTGAAGCGTAAGGAGAGAATCGGTGAGCTTTCAAATATTCCATTCACAGGAGGTTGTTCCGCGGTAGTCTTGAATAAGCTACCAGAGAAGTTGACCGAGCCTGGCACATTCACGATTCCATGTTTCTTTGGGGGAGCCGTTACCCCTGCTCACGCCTTAGCCGATTTAGGGGCCAGCATCAATCTGATGCCATTCTCGTTGTATGAGCGACTTGGTCTAGGAGAGCTTACACCCACGCGCATGTCATTGTCCTTGGCTGACCGATCAGTCAAGTATCCTCGTGGGATAGTAGAGAATTTGTTGGTAAAGGTTGATAGGTTTGTGTTCCCAGTAGACTTCGTTGTGCTCGATATGGAGGCCGATGAGAGAGTTCCTATTATTCTAGGCCGTCCATTCCTTCGAACCGCAAAGGCGATCATCGACGTCTTTGACGGTAAGATTTCTCTTCGTGCGGGTGACGAGATTGTCACATTCGAGATTGATAGAGCGATGCAGCATCCTAACGGCCGTGATGATGATGTTGGGCCGTGTCATTCCGTTTACTTTCTCAATTCATTCATATCTTGCGTCGACACGTGTCTTGAGTACATTAGTGGAGCTGATTTAGTAGGCGAGGGAGTTGTTGACGAGCATTCTGAGGATGAGGTAGATGAGGTAGAGGATGAGCAGTTAGATGAGAGCGATGAGTTGAGTGCTGAGCCTTTAGAGCTCGATGCGATTAGTGATGAGAGTACTCCCGTAGAGATTCCACCGCCTTTAGAACTTAAGGTTCTTCCTTCACATCTCGAGTACGTGTTTCTAGGAGAGAAGCCGAGTATGCCTGTCATCATTTCTTCGAAGTTGACAGAGGAGGAGAAGGCGAGGTTGATTGAGGTGCTTAGAGAGCACAGTGATGCGATTGCATGGAGGCTATCCGATATCAAGGGCATCAGCCCTACCTTTTGCACGCATCGCATTCTGATGGAGGATGTCTTCAAGCCTGTAGTGCAGCCGCAGCGTCGGTTGAATCCGAATATGCAGGAGGTAGTGAAGAAGGAGGTGATGAAGTTGCTGGAGTCTAGTTTGATCTATCCTATTTCTGATTCAGCTTGGGTGAGTCCTACGCAGGTCGTCCCGAAGAAAGGGGGGATGACGGTTGTTCTGAATTCGAAGAATGAGCTTATTCCGTCTCGTACTGTTACGGGTTGGCGTGTGTGCATTGACTATCGAAAGTTAAATGACGCCACTCGTAAAGATCATTTTCCGCTCCCATTCATTGATCAGATGCTTGAGCGTCTCGCGGGTCAGCAGTTCTATTGCTTTCTCGACGGGTTTTCGGGTTATTTCCAGATCCCTATTGCACCAGAGGATCAGGAGAAAACCACTTTTACATGTCCATATGGCACATACGCGTACCGACGCATGCCATTTGGATTATGTAACGCTCCTGCTACATTCCAGCGTTGTATGATCGCGATCTTTCAGGATATGGTCGAGAGTTCGATGGAGGTGTTTATGGACGATTTCTCAGTGTATGGTAGTTCTTTCGATCAGTGCTTGACAAATCTTGAGAGGATGTTGAAGAGATGTGTGGAGACAAAGTTGATGCTGAACTGGGAGAAGTGTCACTTCATGGTGACTGAGGGGATTGTGCTAGGGCACAAGATTTCGCGAGCAGGTATTGAGGTTGATAGAGCGAAGATAGATACGATCAGCCAGCTCCCTCCGCCGACTAGTGTGAAGTCGGTTCGTAGTTTTCTCGGTCATGCGGGATTTTATAGGCGCTTTATTAGGGATTTTTCCAAAATCACTCGCCCCATGACGCGATTGTTGGAGAAGGACGTTCCTTTCGTCTTTGACGAGGAGTGCCTTCGATCGTTTAAGTTTCTGAAGGAGAGGTTAGTGAGTGCGCCGATCCTCATGTCGCCTGATTGGAGCTTACCATTCGAGCTGATGTGCGATGCGAGTGACTACGCAGTTGGTGCGGTGTTAGGGCAGAGACGGGAGAAGCATTTTCACCCGATTTACTACGCGAGTAAAACGCTGAATGATGCCCAGGAGAATTACACCACCACGGAGAAGGAGTTGTTGGCGGTGGTGTTCGCGTTCGATAAATTCCGATCATATCTCGTTCTTTCGAAAACCGTCGTGTTCACTGATCATTCTGCTCTGCGTCACTTGTTTCAGAAGAAGGATGCGAAGCCGCGTCTTATACGATGGATTCTGCTTCTTTCCGAGTTCGACATTGAAATTAAGGATAAGAAGGGGGCAGAGAACGTGGCGGCGGACCACTTGTCCCGCTTAGAAGACCCGAAGCGTGAGGAGGCGATAGGAGATAGATTCCCTCACGAGTCTATTGATGTTGTCACGGCAGGAGCCGTGGACCTCCCGTGGTATAGCGATATAGCCAATTATTTGGCCGACGGGTTTGTGATGGAGAGTTTGAGTTTGCAGGAGAAGCGGAAGCTGACGAGGGACGCTAGGAAGTACATTTGGGACGATCCCTATCTCTTCAGGATAGGCGGTGATCGAGTTCCGAGGAGGTGTGTTAGTAGAGAAGAAGGTGCGGGGATCCTGAGGCACGTGCATGAGGGATTGACTGGAGGACACCATGGTGCGCATGTGACCGCACAGAAGGTGTTTGATTGTGGTTTCTATTGGCCGACAGTAGTAGACGATGCGGCCGAGTTTGTGAGAAAGTGTGACCGATGCCAGCGGACCGGCAACATCTCATCCAAGGATGAGATGCCCCATAATCCTATTCAAGTGTTGGAAGTCTTTGACGTTTGGGGCATCGATTTCATGGGACCATTTCCATCTTCGAGTGGAAATCGGTACATCCTCGTTGCGATTGACTACGTTTCGAAGTGGGTGGAAGCTCAAGCTTCGCCTACGAACGATGCACGAGTGGTGGTGAGGTTCTTGAAGAAGTTGTTTACGCGATTTGGTACGCCTAGAGCCATTATTAGTGATCGCGGCACTCATTTTTGCAATGCGGTTATGGAGAAGGCGTTGGAGAGGTATGGAGTTACGCACCGCTTGTCTACCGCGTATCACCCGCAAACGAGCGGTCAAGTGGAGAACGCGAATCGAGGAGTGAAGAGAATTTTAGAGAAGACGGTAGGGAAGAGTCGGCAGGATTGGTCCGACAAGTTGGACGATGCGTTGTGGGCTTTCCGAACCGCCTACAAGACGCCATTAGGGACGACACCGTTTATGATCGTTTATGGGAAAGCGTGCCATTTACCGGTCGAGTTAGAGCATCGGGCTCTTTGGGCGCTCAAAACGGTGAATTTATATTTGACCGAGGCCGCTAGGAGACGATTTTTCCAAATTCATGAGTTAGAGGCGCTTCGTGACGCCGCGTATGATCGTTCTTGGAGTATAAAGGAAAAGTCGAAAGCTTTGCACGATAGGAGGTTGCGGAAGTTGAAGGAGTTTAAAGTGGGCGATCAAGTGCTATTGTTCAACTCGAGGTTGAAGTTGATTGCCGGAAAGTTGAAGTCGAGATGGTCCGGGCCGTACGTCGTGAAGGGGGTGTTCCCGTACGGCACCGTCGAGTTGTTTGATGAAGCGAGTTCGCATGTGTGGAAGGTAAACGGGCATAGGTTGAAGCATTACATAGGGGGTCCCATCGACACCGCCGAAGAGGAAACCGTTCCTCTTTCGGACCCGCCTAGCACCGCCACGTAGGTTCTTGAGTGAAAACTCAAGTGTAGAGTTTGTACATTGAGTCGTTGTCCGTGTCGTGTCCTTAGTTTAGTGTTTGTGTGTTTTTGCGTCGTTTATGTCGTTTTGCGTGTTTTTGCGTCTTGTGTGTGTCGTGAGTATTTTTGCAGGTTTCATTGCCTTCACGTGGCCGAAGTCAACTACCGAACAGCCTCGCAGGTACGTTTAAATGTAAAAACGGGATATTAATGGCCAGGGGTAATTTGGGAATCAAAATTTGTGAATTCTGCTGCACCTGCTGTTAACTGCCAAACACTTTGCTGTTCTGTGCTGTCCAGGCGGCCCGCTTCAACTTGGCTTAATCACTAAAGCGGGCCGCTTGGCTTTAAAAGGGTGTTGACAAGAGTTTATGGCTCGCGGCCCGCTTCAACTTAACTCACTCATTTACGCGGGCCGCTTTGTCCTAACGAGGTTTGAAAAAAATATATACTCTCGCGGCCCGTTTACACTTGGCGTTGTTACTCAAGCGGGCCGCGTGGGAAGACTGTGTCGGCACCTTTACTATAACCCCCAAATCTGATCCATTTCAAACCCTAATCTAACCCTTTCACCTCCGGCGATTAACCCCACCCTTACCTTCCATAGCTCCGGTCACCTTCTACCTCCCATTCCACCATCACCGCCGCTGTCCACTCTCACAAAACACCATTCCACCATCACCGTCCGCTTCCACCGGCCATCGATAACCGCCCACCACCACCTCTCATCCACCTGTCACCTATAACCGGTCACCACCTTCATCCGCAGCTCACCACCATCACTGTTTACCTCCGACCACATCACCCACCGCAGTCTCGGTCGCGTATCAGGTATGTCTCTGCATTATACTTGTTAGTTTCGTAGTTGTTGAGTCAAGTAGGGTCAGGTCATGTCTAGGTGTTTCGAGTCAGTTTGTTAGCTGTTCAGTAGTGTCAGTCATCGAGTCTAGTGCAGTCCGTCTTGATTGTGTTGAGTCCGCAGGTTTGTGTTTTGCTAGTTCAGTTTGTTTCGTAGTCAGTCGAGTCTGTCAGTAGGTTCGTATAAGGGGCAGTAGGTTGTATCTTCGGGTCAGTGCCCGAGTGTTTACGACGAGTTCCTTTTGTTTGCGTTGCTGATAGTTTGCTAGGGTGCGGGTGGCTCGGTTTGGTTTGATTTGCTTGTTGATTGGTTTGAGCGGCGCGCGAAAGGGATACTACAAAAAAATAGGGGGGGTGGTTTTTTCCGCTTAATTTTTGAGAATTTGTGTGGGCTGCATTTGACGCGAGAAAAATATTGTTTTGGGCGCTATAAATTTCAAGTGTGGGGATGCGTTGCTCGGTTTTCACATAAGTCACCATGTTTTCACATCCTTTGCGCGCATCGTTTCCGTTGCTTCCACACTTTGGGATTTGGTTATTTCTCGGCACTTGGGATTGCTCGAGGGCGAGCAAGGTGCCGGGAGGGGGTGCCATTTTGCGCGTACTATTGCATCGCTTGATTTTAGGCCGTTTCGCTCGTACTCAATCTCCATTCGGGCGAGGTTGGCCTATTTTCGAGTTGTTTATGTGATAAGCACTTGTATCGAACAACGGCCGCGAACGAAATACTATACGGCCGTTGTCCGATTGTATATTATTATATTAGTATATTATTATTTTATAAATATATATATATATATATATATATATATAAAACAGAAAAATTCCAAAAAAAAAAAAATAAAAAAAATCAAAAATACCAAAAATAGCTTGTGTTTACTAACTGTTCACCTGTTTTGCATGGTTATTGATTTGTTGTGAACAGGAATGTCAGGTGAAGGGTCGTCTTCTGGTGTGAAGCGCAAGAGGCGCAATACGAGGGCTCAGGCGGCAGTACAGGAACAGCCGGGTGTTCCGGTACTTAGGGAAATCACATATAGGGACAACGGGACGCCCCACGGTCAGGCGAATAAGTTGGGGGATAGTCCATTGTTACGGTTTATGTTTAGGTCGGCGGAGTATTTGAAGTATGATCCGATTAAGAAGTTGAGTTTGTTAGAGTTTCGGAGGATCGACTGGGATTTAGTGAGGCAGTTAGGACAGGTGGAAAGGTTAGAGCAGCTGCTGGGTTCTAAGTTTAGGATGGCGGTAGAATGTGACGCGCCACAGTATTATCAGCTTACCCTGGAGTTTCACTCCACGTTCTATTACACACATCCAGGGGGTTTCGATGAGGCTGATGTGGTTTCGTTTTCGCTAGGCAAGAGGATATTCAATATGACACTGCCACAGTTCGCTGAGGCGACTGGATTTTATTCATGTCAGGAGGTTGAGTCGGATGAGTTTAGGAGTTTGTTGAGGTATGTAGCGAAGGAGGAGAAGGAGTCGTGTGTGTTGGCAGGAGACTTGCAGAGGTTCTGGGCGAGTATTGCTACCACACCATATTCAGGCAATATGGTAGCGTCTGACATTAGGGATCCGCTTTATAGGTTTGTACACAAGATACTAGCGGCGACCTTGATTGGTAGATACGAGGGGGACAAAGTGAACCAGCATAGCTTGTTCTGTCTGATGTGTATGGTTGAGGGGAGGCCAGCGAATCTGGCAAGTATTTTGGCGTGGTCGTTAGCGAGGCCGAAGAAGGGGGGTAGGAATGCGAGGTTATATGGTGGGCCGTACATCACAATGCTAGCGGCCAATTTAGGTGTTTTTGCTGATTTTCCGCCTGATCTGATGCGTGTAGGACCAGTTCCATCCCTCATGGAGCTGAAGAGTTTACAGTTGGCGAGGATAGTGACAGTAGCGACGCCACCAGCGTGGGAGGCAGTGACTGAGGGGCAGCAGGTGCCACCTCCACTAGAGTCAGCCGCTGCAGAGGCGATGCAGGGTGCCGTTCCACAGCGTATTCGGCCGCCATTGCAGAGGCATCAGTTGCCAGTGCGTGAGCGCCCTGTCAGGCAGCCGCGGCCAGTGCCGCTAACATTGGAGGGTTTATATGACAGAGTGGAGCAGGTTAGGCAGGAGATGCATGAGGGGTTTCAGGCTATTTATGATCATTTCCACATACAGCCACCATCATCGAGGCAGCCACAGCAGGAGAGTCCAGCTGGTGGTCAGGAGGAGCCTGCTGGTGGAGAGCAGGGTTAGGCAGGAGATATATGAGGATGTGCAGCGGTGTTCGTGGCGTTTATATCTTTTGTTTTATTTTATGCTGTTTTTGATCCTTATATCTCGGTCTGTATTGATATGATATATTGGTTGGTCGGGTTTTGGGTTGGTTGATACTTGTTTGATGATACTTTGATGGTATGTATTATTTTGGGTTGGTATGTTTGAGTGATAGGTTGATTTTGATGCCGCTTCCGTTCGCGTGTCCGAGTTAGTACAGTTTGCTGAGCGCGTTTTGGATTGGAGGGCATGTGTGGTATCGACTGGCATACTGACAGTCTCACATATGATTCAGCTAAGTCGTTCCACTTGTATATTTGTATAGTTATTTATTTATTTTTGCTTTTAGGTTTTAGGAGTCAGGTTTACATCCTTGCATTAGGGACAATGCAACATTCAAGTGTGGGGATGGGAAATTGTAGTTAGTGAGTCTTGAGTCGAAAAAAAAATTAGAAAAAATAGAAAAATGTCTTTTGAAATAAGAAGTTTGCAAAATAAAAACGGAAAATGATAGAAAAGTCGGGTTTTTGATCGGGTTCAAATATTAATAATATGAGATAAAAAAACCGTGCTTGTGTCTAGTTTGGGATGCGCGGGTAGGCTTGATTCAGTTTCGGGTTCCTTTGATATTAATTATACCTAATTGTCAGTCTACTAGTGGGTTCTCATCTAGGGAAAGTGGGGAAATTGAAACCGCCAATAATAGTATAAGGGATGCCGTTATAAGCTAAGATTGTTAGAGTTTTTGGTCATTATCTCGTTGGAAAAAGAAAAAAAATAAATAAGTAAATAAGCGAGCTAGAAACTAAATGAAAGTAGCCATTCTATGTAATCTGTGGTTGGGGATAGCGACTCTACAGCCGGAATACCGCTAGAATGTGTGAAATCGACCTTGCAAAATAAATAAAAAGTACCGAGGCCTATGTAATATGTGGTTGGGGATAGCGACTCTACAGCCGGAATACCTCTGGGATTAGGGAAAGCAACGTCTACGCTCGTAAATGTGAAAAAAAAATGAAAAAAAATGGAAAGAATAGATTTGATTTTAAACTCTCTTGATCTTGGTATAAGGCGGTTAGGAAATAACCCAGTGGTGGTTCCTTTTGTCCTATATGCTTGAGGGGGGAGTAGGTGGACTTGCAATTCTTAGAGTGAGACCCTAGGTGGATTGACCGAACTTGAACCTAAATTGCATGATAAGGGCTTGGAACCGGGTTGGGTTTTAGAGGATCATTATACTTGCAATTGCGGCTAACACGAGTATCGATTTAATAAAATAACTTAAGCTTTTGTCCCGATCGACTATCCTGACTATGATTCCGTTTGCATAATTCTTTTTCGAGGACGAAAAAAGATAAGTGTGGGGATATTTGATGTATTGCAAAATACATCGGTATTCGCGTCAGTTTTAGTCGCTAGTTAGTTAGTTTTAGTGTCGGTTTTAGGTAGGATGTATATACTTTTGATTGTTTCGTGTTTTCCAGGTTTTTGCAGCAAAAGGAACAGATACGAGGTAAAATCTGGACAGGAGGAAGGCTGGCACGGAAACCGAGGAGTCGGGAGCTGAAACGAAGCGAAAAATGCAGTTCTGGAGCTTCCACGCGGCCCGCTTAGACTTTGAAACACATCCAGGAGCCCCGCATCAACTTAACATGGAAAAACTGAATTATTTAAGTTCAGGCGGCCCGCCTAAACTTAAGGTTACCTCCAAAGCGGGCCGCGAGCCTTATGAAGATGGTTTCCAGTATTAAACTCTAAGGCGGCCCGCGTTAACTCTTCAATTTATCTCAAGCGGGCCGCGTGAAGACCCTATGTCGGCAACAGAAGTTGCGTGCATGAAAATTTAGGGTTTTGGGTTATATATTGATTGATAAACGTCTACAGCCGATCATGGACGAAATTGGACAACCTTGGGCAAGTTTTGACTGCTGATTGAAGGCTGTTGAAGGGTTTGGAGCATCTTGGAAGCTTGGAATCATTCGGGTACACTTTAGAAGCGTTCGGGAGTGAAGACCACGGGTTTTACCATCCTAATCTTTCGTTCTTTGTTCGTTTTTTTTATGTGTAACATGATGAATTCAGAATTTAATACGACTTTATTTGCATTCTTGATTATGTTTTCCGGCTAAAAACCGTTAACTACCTAGGCTAATGACTATGGCATAATAAAGTTTGGATTTTTATTTGATTTTTGTTGTGGTTGTGGATCTTTCTTGTATTGTAAACGCTATGGTAGTTTATCTTGGTGCGTATGCGTGCTTGTGATTATTTGATTATTGTTTATTGCTTCATTCGATTCTTGGTGACGGTCTTTATCACATAATAGAGTCGGATTAGGGTTCTTGATTTAGGTGAGTGTCTATATCACGTAATAGGTCATTAATCCTTTAGGGTGAAAACGCGTTAGTAACCTTAGAAACAATATTCGGTAATTAATTAAAATCAAGTGTGCTGCTAGACTCGTCGCGGAAAGGCTCGAGGATATTAATAGGTCTCGGAGTAGTTATAAGGAATTAACAACCCATTGTCTATTAAGCCAAGATTAAACCCATAGTTGCTTTAGACGTTCGCGCGGCAAAGTAGAGCGTCTTACATAAGCACTTTCAGGAAACTAGAGGACGAAAAAGAAATCTAGAAAACCGGTGAGCTTAACATCCTAGGTAGTGCCGCAAGAATCGCCTCGAGAGTGTTTGAGGGGCTTAGTGGTGTCTTTATAGGTTTAGCATTAGAAGATCCCGGTTCCACACCACAAAATTATCAAATAGGAATCAATTCTGAGTTTGCCTGCGTCTAGCCTAGGTAGTCTTCATCGTCACTGGTCAAACCCTTCGTTCGAGTTCGTGTCTAGCTTTCTAGCATTCTTTTATTATTTTATTTAGTATTTTTAGAAACCCCCCCCCCCAAATTAATAAACAATTTAGTATGTCGTGTCAGTCAGAGTCTAGATAGAGTCGTAGCGTAATCAGTAGAGTCTCGTGGGTTCGATACTCGGACTTACTTTAGCTTTACTACATCGATCGGTTCACTTGCCGGTTGTGTGTTTTAGGGTTTAGGTCGAGTCTTAGTTTTATAAATTTAAAGCTTAGAGAGTCTAGAATTAGGGTAATTTAGTTAGTTTTAATTAACCCTTTTTCAGCACATCAGTGGTTACATTGAACATAGACTTTTCGATATGGTTTACACAATAACACTTAACACTTGATTTATACATGAACAATTTACATGGTGGTTGGTTTGGGTAAATGGTTTGAGTAACGTGGCGTATGTAATATGGTGCAAACATGGTGGATACGCCACTGGTACTTCCTATATATAAATGCTTGTATAATATTACATATCTTAGCGTTATCTAAATCATTTCTGTTTAGACATATTACGTTTTACACAAATAACATATTCTTCACAAGGCATTATTTTTACAAACAACTTATCTTATACAAATTCATTTTACTAGGTTATACATTTAACCTTACACTTTATTTATACGCATCATCTGAACTTATCGTTTTTCAAATGATTTACAAAACAAAACAATTTACAAGGTTCATGACTGACTGTTATTAAACGTTTTCTTTAAACTCAAGTCATGAATCCCATTTTCACAAAACCTATGTATCTCACAGGCATTTTTATGCTGACGTACCTACTTTCACATGTGTTTTCAGGAGCTATCGTGTAGGATGACAATGGTGACACTAGGGCGGACCTGTGACTTAGAGACTAAAAATGAAGATAGACTAGTTTAATTATGTTATAAACTCTTTGTTTCCTGTTTGAAGACAGTGTAACACGTTTGTTGATAAATAAAATGTAACTTTAATTTCCATGGTTTATGAAACAATTAATTCTGTCCCAACACTCCCCGGGGTTTCCGCCGCGGTTGCATGTTATACGCGGCCGGGGTGTGACAGAAGAGTTGGTATCAGAGCCAATGGTTATAGGGAATTAGGTTATTAGTAATGCTTTGACCTAGACTATAACTTTCTAGGACCCTAACACAAGTTATCTTGTGTTTAGATTTTTTAAACATGCACTTCACCTATCCTTAGGTGATAACCACAACGAGAATTTTGATTCGGAATCCGCTTTGAAAATTAATCATCTGTTCTAGGATGATTGATTACTAGGTTTTGAACCCTCTGTTATATGGTTTTGAACCCCTTTGAATTTTCAAAAAAAAATCTCGTCAAGGTTTTCGGGTTTTAATAGTGTGAACACGTGCGAACTGGAAGAGTGAATGCCTGTACCCTGAGTTTTCTGTCTAAGGCTAGAGTGTTCGTACAAATCCACATAATCGGACCAGTCACTCTTACCTGGGAACTCTTGGGGTGAGTGTTCACTTATAGGCGAACATGTCTTCGCGATACATTATTTTTGACCCATTTACTTTGACTAGACATTGTGTGTCGCTTGTTTGCTTAGCGATGCATAACCACCATCCTTGCTTTTGTTGATTCTGTTTCATCTCATTCTCTTCATCCAATCATCTCACTCATTTCCTTTCATGTTTTCCTCTTCTAGAATGCCTCCTCGACGCGAACATCAGGTAGCAAATGCCGAACTGGCAGAAATTATTGCACAGCAGATGGCTGCTGCACTCCCAAATCTCTTTGCTCAATGGAACCAAGCCAACAACAACAACAATGCTCCATGCAATTTCAAGAATTTTAACTCGCCTAAACCACTCAAGTTTAGGGGTTCCGAAGGAGCAACTGGGCTTCTTCAATGGTTCGAGAGCATTGAGAATACATTCCGTCACGTGCAGTGTCCGGATAATCGCAAGGTCGAGTTTTCTTCGAGCGTGTTTCAAAAGAGGGCTCTTACATGGTGGAATGGGGTAATGAGTGACCGTGGTGCAGAAGTGGCTCTAGCTCAGACATGGGCTGAACTTAGAGCTCTTATGATGAGGGAGTTTTGTCCTCGTCATGAACAACGAGCGTTGGAGAAAGAGTTTGATGACTTGAAACAAGATAGTGGCGAGCACAGGGCATATACTGATAGGTTTGAGGAGTTGAGTCTGCTTTGCCCGACTATGGTTGCCCCACTCGACAAGGCTATCGAAAGGTACATCGACGGCCTGCCTGACTCGGTACAAGACATCCTTACTGGTAGTAACCCTACCACACTCCGTCAGGTGATCGAGTTATCAGCGACATTGATCGAGTCACAGATTCGGAAGAATAAATTACACAGGAAGGGGGACAAGTGCAAGAAACAGTCGTCTGACAAGGAAGATAGCAAGAAAGGTTAAAACAAGAATGGAAAGGATTCTGGTTCATCAAAAAGGGCAAAGAAGCGTAAGGCTTCCCAAAACTATGCTGTCACTGCCCAAGCTAACCAGGCAGCTCCCAACCAACCCGCACAGCCTCCAGCAAAGAAGCCATATTCAGGAAGTGCACCTTTGTGCAATCGATGCAACAGTCACCATCAGCCGCAACATCAGTGCCGTTTCTGTACTAACTGTGGGAAGTCAGGTCATCTTGCCGATGTTTGTCGGTTTGCTCAAAATCGCGCAGTTCAGAACCCGGCTCAACAAGTTGCTCAGCCTCCTGCTCAGCAACAGGGTCAAGCTGCACGACCACAATACCCACCAGGTGCTTGTTATAACTGTGGGGATCTGACCCACTACAGAAACCGGTGCCCAAGACTAGCCAACCAGAACCAGAATGCAAACCAGAATCAGGCTCAGGCTCGAGGGCGAGTCTTCAACATGAATGCTCAAGAGGCACAAGCAGACAATGAAGTGGTGAACGGTACGTTCTTTATTAATAATCAGCCTGCATCTGTTCTTTTTGATTCAGGTGCCGACAAGAGTTTTGTGTCATTGTCTTTTGAGCCAATGCTTCGCGTGTCTAGAACGAAACTAGGTAAACCTTTGACAGTAGAGGTTGCCAGTGGTGAACCCATTGTTCTTAATTCTGTTCTACGCAAGTGCCAGTTGAACCTTAACGGCCATATTTTTCCCATTGACCTCACGCCAATGCAACTTGGAAGCTTCGACGTTATAGTGGGTATGGATTGGTTAGCCAAGTATCGCGCAGAGATAGTTTGTTTTGAGAAGATCATACGCATGCCGCTTTCGTCAGGTGAGATTGTCACGGCCCCCGACCCGGTTTGACCCGTTTCAGGAGCCGCGGAACAGAAATCCCGTGATATTTATTTATGTGATTTTAGCAGCGGAAATTTTAACATCAGGATCATTATAAAGCTAAAACATTTCCCGATTATTTTATTTCACAGCTCGGGATAAAACCCCGATAATTTACAATAATAAGATTTTTCTGATAAATCTTTATTTCAAAACATATTTCTTTATTTTATACTGAGCCACTATCTTAAGCTTGAAATGCTCTCCAGCACTTTTTCTGAATTACAGTAGATCACCTGAAAAATGTTTGAAAAAGGTTTTGTCAGGGGGGAAATACTGAGTGAATCATTCAGTTTATTGAAAACGACATATTTGTTATAATTCACAGTATTAAGAGTTTTTACATATTATTATCAACCAACTACCCACAGTACTTGTCACTCGACCGGATCTGTGACTGTGGTCATATCACCATTGGCTGCCCCAATGAATGACGTATATCACTTAATTTTAGGTTCGCCCACCAAACGTGATTAAAACTGTAGTAATGTGCACAATACCCCACATACTGGCTGTAATTTGGTGATTACATAAATTTAATCACTGTAATTATAACTTTGAAAATAATTTGGAGTATTGTAAAACAGTTGATAAAAAGAGAATGACTCACATTGCAGATTTAACACGGACAGAATATGATTTAGCCTGGTTAACCTAATTTCAATAATAATGCACACAAAACTGGGTTAGTGATCAATACAGCAGTCACGATAACTCACGAAATCAAATTCTCACAATGAACGACAAAGTGCAATACTTAAACATTCATCGATTTAACGACGAACGACAAAGTATAACCCAATGTGGGCGGCACTTAAACATTCTTTGGATATATTGATCTCGGAAAATGAATCGTAATAGCGATCGAGTAATTACCCTGTTTTGCGGCAGCGATTCAAAAGCAGTGTGTGTTTAATTGTGATATTATAACTCTAATTCGACGTACAGAAGGTATTTTCGCGTCGTTTCAACTTCTGTAAGCTAGTGCCAATGTCTGCTATTTATAGTGATTTTTGAGACTCCCTTACGGACCGTATGGCTTTTCCCTTTACGGTCCGTAAAGGGTGCAGTCTATATACCTATGCTAGCTGGTTTCGGGACTAGCTTAGCTGACTCATTTTTAAATTCAGTTTCTACTGTGACAACGAATTTAGTTGATAATTATCAACTAGGGTTTACCCCCCCTGAGTTTTAGGGGCCCTGATCCTAATTCCGATTGTTCCGAAAATTTTAGGGTTAGTGCGGAATTACTTGGGTGTCTCAATTAGGGTTTCCTTATTGACTAATTATCATTTTAATTATAAATTTTAATGAGAGTTGTTACATCCTCCCCACCTTAAGAAAAATCTCGTCCTCGAGATTTATTGAAATAGATGAGGGTATTTCCGCTTCATTTCTGACTCCAGTTCCCAAGTATATTCTGGTCCTCTCTTTGAATTCCATTTGACTTTCACCAGTACTAGTCGTTTGTGTTTGAGAAACTTGATTTTCTTATCTTCTATTTGTAAGGGTTTCTCTATGAATTTCAGCTTTTCATTTACCTCCACATCTTGAAGAGGTACTACCAGGGATTCGTCTGATAGACATTTCTTAAGATTGGATACATGAAATACATCATGTACTCCAGCTAGTTCTTCTGGTAGTTGTAAGCGATAAGCAACTGGTCCGATTCGTTGAATCACTGGGAATGGTCCAACATATCTTGGACTCAGTTTTCCTTTCTTACCAAATCGTACTACTCCTTTCCAAGGAGATACTTTCAAAAGTACTTTGTCTCCTATCTGGAATTCGAGTGGCTTGCGGCGATTGTCTGCATAGCTCTTCTGGCGATCTCGATCTGTCTTTAGTCTTTCCTTGATTTGTGTTATCTTGTCAGTGGTTTCTTGCACGATTTCTGGACCTGATAATTGACTTTCTCCTATTTCTGCCCAACATACTGGAGTTCTGCACTTGCGTCCATACAGTGCTTCGAATGGAGCGGCTTCAATGCTTGAGTGATAACTATTATTATAGGAGAATTCGATTAATGGTAAATGGTTATCCCAATTACCACCAAAGTCAATTACACATGCTCGGAGCATGTCTTCTAGAGTTTGGATCGTCCTTTCACTTTGTCCGTCTGTTTGTGGATGATATGCAGTACTTAAATTGAGTCGGGTTCCCATTGATTCTTGGAAACTTGTCCAGAAACGGGAAGTGAAACGACTATCTCTATCCGATACAATGGAGAGTGGAACTCCATGTAAGGATACTATTTCATCTACGTACAACTTGGCTAACCTTTCCATGTTAAAGGTTTCCTTTATTGGTAGAAAATGAGCGGATTTGGTTAATCGGTCTACGATCACCCAAATGGCATCATTACCTTTTCTGGTTTTGGGTAACTTAGTAACAAAGTCCATTGTTATGAGTTCCCATTTCCATACAGGTATTTCTAACTGTTTTAGCAGACCTGAAGGTTTCTGATGTTCGGCTTTAACTTGTGAACAAGTTAGACACTTAGATACGTATTCGGCTATATCCTTCTTCATTCCTATCCACCAGAAATTCTTTATTAAATCTTGGTACATCTTATTGTTTCCTGGATGTACAGTATACCTAGATTTATGAGCTTCGTCTAAAATCTTTGATCTTAAATTTCCCTGTTTAGGTACCCAAATTCTGCTTTTGTGGAATTTCCATATTCCATCATTTCCTTGTTCCAATTCTTTTAGGTAACCTTTCATTCCTTCGGCATCGTCCTTGATGGCCGTTTCCTGAATTTCCTTTAATTGTTCCATTAAATCTACTTGTAGATTTATTCTAAGGGTACAGACTCGCCTTTGCTTCTCATGATACTTACGACTTAAGGCGTCTGCGACTACGTTTGCCTTTCTTTCGTGATATTGAATATCACAGTCGTAATCACTCAGGATTTCCATCCATCTTCTTTGCCTCATGTTTAACTCTTTTTGCCCAAATATATACCTTAAACTCTTATGATCTGTAAAAACAGTAAACTTACTTCCATACAGATAATGTCTCCATATCTTAAGGGCAAAAACTATAGCTCCTAATTCTAAATCATGAGTCGTATAGTTTTCCTCGTGCTTCTTCAATTGTCTGGAAGCATACGCAATTACCTTCTTGCGTTGCATCAACACACATCCGTATCCTAATTTTGAAGCATCACAATATACCTCAAAATCTTCTGTTCCTTCTGGTAAGGCTAAGATTGGAGCTTTGGTTAATTTCTGCTTTAAGATTCTGAAGGCTTCTTCTTGTTTAGGTCCCCACTCAAACTTAGTGGCTTTACAGGTTAGCTTAGTTAATGGTACAGCTATTTTGGAAAAATCCTTAATAAACCGTCTATAATACCCGGCTAAACCTATAAAACTTCTAATTTCCATTGCAGTTTGCGGAACCTTCCAATTGGTAATTGCTTCTATCTTAGCAGGATCTACGTGAATACCTTCATGATTCACCATGTGTCCTAAGAATTGCACTTCTTGTAGCCAAAATTCACACTTTGAGAATTTGGCATACAATCTTTCCTTTCTTAACAAAGTTAAGAGTGCATGCAAGTGCTGACAATGTTCGATCTGACTTTTTGAATAAATAAGTATATCGTCTATGAAAACAATTACAAATTTATCCAAATATGGTTTACAGATCCTGTTCATCATGTCCATAAATGCTGCAGGTGCATTAGTTAATCCAAGGGGCATGACTGTAAACTCATAATGTCCATACCTAGTTCTAAAAGCCGTTTTAGGTATGTCTTCTTCTTGAACCTTTAATTGATGATATCCGGAGCGCAAATCTATCTTAGAAAAATATTTAGCGCCTTGTAATTGATCGAAAAGATCATCAATCCTAGGTAATGGGTATCGATTCTTAATTGTAACCTTATTCAATTCTCTATAATCGATACACATTCTCATCGATCCATCTTTCTTTTTCACAAACAACACTGGTGCACCCCAAGGGGATGAACTAGGTTGTATAAATCCTTTGCTTAGTAATTCATCTAATTGCTTCTTTAATTCTAACATTTCGGTAGGAGCTAATCGATAGGGTGCCTTGGCTATCGGTGTAGTTCCTGGAATTAGATGAATTCTAAATTCTACCTCCCTATCTGGTGGTAACCCAGGTAAATTTTCCGGAAATACATCTGGGTATTCTGAGACTACAGGAATTTCCTTAAGTTCTTTTCCTTTAGTACAAATGATTACTGAAATCATATATACTATTCCTTGTTTCCGTTCATAATTAGCAACTTTCATTACTGATATGAACTTCAGCGGTTTTCGAGGGTTATCTCCTGTAATCATGATTACTTTCCCAGTAGGTGATTGAATTTCTATAGAGTTTCTATCACAATTGATTTGAGCATGGTTGGCTATTAACCAATCCATTCCTAACACAACATCGAACTCAGCTAATTTCATAGGCAATAGGTTTGCAACAAATTTATGACCTGAGAGTTCTATTTCTACTTTTTGCAAAACCTGATTGATTTTTACTGAATTCCCATCTGCGGTTTCGACTGTAAAAATCTGCCTAACGGTAGTTAAGGGTAACTTAAGAGCTTGACAGAATGAAGTATTTATAAAACTTTGGTTTGCACCAGAGTCAAATAATACTTTTGCATAAACGTTGTGAACTAGAAACGTACCGGCGATGACATCCGGAATGAGCTCTGCTTCTTGAGTGGTTAGCTGGAATGCTCTGGCATTCTTCTTAGTAGCTCCTTCGGTCGCTTTGGGTTTGTTATCTACTGGGTTGGCTAACTTAGGACATTCTGTCTTGAAATGTCCGGCCTCTCCACAATTGTAACAAATTATGGATTTCTTCCTGCAATTTTCTTCACGATGTCCTATCGTTTTGCAAAAATTGCAAAGTTTGTTACATTTTCCAAAATGTTTCTTTTTGCAAATTTTGCAGAATGGCTGTGCTGAAGATTGCCCTGCTCCTCTTTTCTTGAAATTACTACTATTACCCACCTTAAATCCTTGGGTAATTTTCTGGGCTAATTCCTTTTTCCTGTCTTCATCTCTTGTGCGTATCAGTTCATCGGTTAGGGTGTTAGCTAATTCTACTGCATCGTCAATAGTGCGAGGTCTCGCAGCCTTAACGATATTTCGAATTTCGCTAATTAATCCCCAAATATAGCGAGAAATGAGTACCGGTTCTGGCGAAGCCAGGTTAGGTACCACTCTAGCATATTCGAAGAATGTCGAAGTATAACCACGACAATCCACACCTAACATCCGATGAGTTAGGAACTTATTTGCCATTTGTTCCTTTTCATACTCAGGACAAAATTTTCTTTCTACGAGATTCTTAAAATCTTCCCAAGACATAGCATAAGCCCTATCTCTTCCTTTGGCTTGTAACACAGTGTTCCACCATTCGAGTGCTCCTTCTTTAAACAGATTTGATGCGTACATGACCTGATCATCTTTGGCACACTTACTTATTGCAATTACTGCTTCGGTTTTCTCTAACCAACGCAGTAATGCAGTTGCCCCTTCATTGCCTGCAAATTCAGTGGGTTTACAAGCAAGGAATTCTTTGAAAGTGCAACCAGGTGTTGCAGCTTTCTGTTTCTTAGGGAGCGGCGTGTGCTGAGATTCATTGTCATGATTATTGCCCCCATTTATACTATTACTAAAGTTATCTTCAGAAGTACGTTTACTAGGAACAATATGTTGCGGTTCGATTGGACTCTTTACAGCAGCAACAAATGCTGGAATAGCATTGGCTATCCCTTGAGCAACAATATTTTCAATATCTTGTCTAGTCATATATTGATCCCCTGGATGTTGCTCCGACTGATTAACCTCATTTACTGGTTCATTACCACTATTTGCCATCTGATAATATATAATAAATTTTTATTAGTATTTGATAACTAGCAATCATACATAAACAATCAGATAATTCATAATGCACATAAAGTCAAAACTATCGATTTCTCGATTCCATTTCATATCCGTTATAGTATGCATCACTATACACAGATATTTTACAAAGTTTTATTTGGAGTTATGTTACAGACTGATTTCACTATTTACTATACTATTACACAACTATAGTTTTACCACCTTTCTATCCCTCACCATTTGTTGTTCTAAAAACGCATTTCCCTTTCATCATACTTCCAAGCAATCTGTCCCCCTATCTCCCTGATTCTATTCCCTGCATCCATCAACTCTTCACCGAATGGCGAAGTTCAGCCATATTCTCAGTGCTCATTGGTGGATTAGGTAGGGGTTCTGGATCGAATTGCGGAAGGAAGGAATAAGGGTCGTTGACAATATTTTGAAATTGCCAATCATTTGTCCACCATTCTTCCATTTCTATAGGTTGAGCGTGGACTATTGGTTCTGGATTGCTGGTGCAAAATTCATAGGGAGTGGATTTTCACTAGGATAGGTAAAAACATTTGTATTGACAGGCTGAATAGTTTCACAGTTTGCCAAAAGAAAATCTATTTCATCCTGAAAAGTTATTCCCTGGTTTTGGTTTTGATTGGAGCTCTCTCCGATTTCTACCCGAGTTGGTCTAGAACCTTGTCCTCCTTCCATTTCTATTTCTTGAGAATATTCCTCAAACTGTATCTCCATTTGCCTAGAATCTTTCTCGACTTCAGTTTCCATTTCCGACTGTTTACCAGTTTTTTTTTGTTATTTCTAAAGGATTGTTTATTTTAGGAAGTTTCGGGACTGGCTTTTTCCTACGGATACGATGTCCCCACACGTAATTCTTCTTTTTCTTTCGTTTTGGCTTTGTCAAAGGTGGAGCATGGAATTCTACAGGTTGGTCCACATCAGCAAAGTATCCAGTAAATTCTTGGGAAACTTCTATATTCACCGGGTAAAGATTGAGGTTCTGAAAAGCTTCAGATATCTCGCTCATGCTGTGTAGCATATATGCAAAATGCACAGAAATGCTAAGTTAAAACTTTGGAACAAAGTTTAACAAATAAACATCGAAGTTTTATTGCACATTATTTGTACAAAATAACAGGAAAGCACACACTCAGATTTATTTATTTATTTACTGAGAAGTGTTATTACTAGACTTAGGGTATTTAAAAATTTGCATGTTCTGCTACAGTGGCTAGCATATACAAATTTGCCCATTTCTCATCTAGCTTATCTTCCCAAGGTGATTTATTGATTAACTCCTGGGTTTCCTTTTTAATCCTCTTTTCTCGGATTTGCTCTTTACTTTTCTTAATAATCATACTCCTTTTTCTAGGAGAAAGCGGTTTCTCATATTGTGCTTTTCGCACAAATATTCCTTCTTCAGGAATTGTAGGGAGCTTTGAAAATTTAGTTTTGGATGAACTTCCTTCTTCGTAGACTGACCTATCTAATTTAAGATAGATATCTTGCAACTTTTGCTTACCCATACTGTAACTAACAAATAGTCAATTTAATAAAACACATAATCACATAATAGTAATCAGGAAAAATTAAGTATCTGTTAAATACTTAATTAGCTTAACTCAGTGGCTCTGATACCACCTTATTTCTGTCACGGCCCCCGACCCGGTTTGACCCGTTTCAGGAGCCGCGGAACAGAAATCCCGTGATATTTATTTATGTGATTTTAGCCGCGGAAATTTTAACATCAGGATCATTATAAAGCTAAAACATTTCCCGATTATTTTATTTCACAGCTCGGGATAAAACCCCGATAATTTACAATAATAAGATTTTTCTGATAAATCTTTATTTCAAAACATATTTCTTTATTTTATACTGAGCCACTATCTTAAGCTTGAAATGCTCTCCAGCACTTTTCCTGAATTACAGTAGATCACCTAAAACATGTTTGAAAAAGGTTTTGTCAGGGGGGAAATACTGAGTGAATCATTCAGTTTACTGAAAACGACATATTTGTTATAATTCACAGTATTAAGAGTTTTTACATATGTTTATTATCAACCAACTACCCACAGTACTTGTCACTCGACCGGATCTGTGACTGTGGTCATATCACCATTGGCTGCCCCAATGAATGACGTATATCACTTAATTTTAGGTTCGCCCACCTAACGTGATTAAAACTGTAGTAATGTGCACAATACCCCACATACTGGCTGTAATTTGGTGATTACATAAACTTAATCACTGTAATTATAACTTTGAAAATAATTTGGAGTATTGTAAAACAGTTGATAAAAAGAGAATGACTCACATTGCAGATTTAACACGGACAGAATATGATTTAGCCTGGTTAACCTAATTTCAATAATAATGCACACAAAACTGGGTTAGTGATCAATATGGCAGTCACGATAACTCACGAAATCAAATTCTCACAATGAACGACAAAGTGCAATACTTAAACATTCATCGATTTAACGACGAACGACAAAGTATAACCCAATGTGGGCAGCACTTAAACATTCTTTGGATATATTGATCTCGGAAAATGAATCGTAATAGCGATCGAGTAATTACCCTGTTTTGCGGCAGCGATTCAAAAGCAGTGTGTGTTTAATTGTGATATTATAACTCTAATTCGACGTACAGAAGGTATTTTCGCGTCGTTTCAACTTCTGTAAGCTAGTGCCAATGTCTGCTATTTATAGTGATTTTTGAGACTCCCTTACGGACCGTATGGCTTTTCCCTTTACGGTCCGTAAAGGGTGCAGTCTATATACCTATGCTAGCTGGTTTCGGGACTAGCTTAGCTGACTCATTTTTAAATTCAGTTTCTACTGTGACAACGAATTTAGTTGATAATTATCAACTAGGGTTTACCCCCCCTGAGTTTTAGGGGCCCTGATCCTAATTCCGATTGTTCCGAAAATTTTAGGGTTAGTGCGGAATTACTTGGGTGTCTCAATTAGGGTTTCCTTATTGACTAATTATCATTTTAATTATAAATTTTAATGAGAGTTGTTACAGAGATCCTACAGGTTCGTGGTGAGAAACCTGCTGGTGGTCTCAAACTCATGTCTTGTTTTAAAGCTCGGAAGTATCTGCGAAAGAACTATGTGGCTTTCTTAGCACATGTTACAGCAGATAAAGGCAAGGGTAAGTCTATTTCAGATATTCCTATCGTTCGGGATTATTCTGAAGTTTTTCCTGAAGAGTTACCTGGTCTACCTCCAGCACGCCAAGTCGAGTTCCGTATTGATCTCGTACCTAGTGCAAATCCCATTGCCAGAGCTCCATACCGTCTTGCACCGTCCGAGATGCAAGAATTATCTAAGCAGCTTCAGGAGCTCTCTGACAAAGGTTTTATCCGTCCTAGCTTTTCACCTTGGGGTGCTCCCGTTCTTTTTGTCAAGAAGAAGGATGGATCTTTTAGGATGTGTATCGATTATCGTGAGCTTAACAAGCTCACCATCAAGAATCGATATCCCCTACCTCGCATTGATGATCTCTTTGATCAATTGCAAGGCGCTTCTTATTTTTCAAAGATTGATCTGCGATCTGGGTATCATCAACTTCGTGTGCATGAAGAAGATATTCCCAAGACAGCGTTCCGCACTTGTTATGGACATTATGAGTTCACAGTCATGCCATTCGGTTTGACTAATGCTCCTGCTGTTTTCATGGACTTGATGAATAGGGTCTGCAAGCCTTATTTGGATAAGTTCATCATCGTCTTCATTGATGACATCTTGATATATTCTAAGACGCGAGCCGACCATGAGCAACATCTTCGTCTTACTTTGGAACTCCTAAAGAAAGAGCAACTTTTCGCCAAATTCTCCAAGTGTGAATTCTGGCTTAAAGAAGTTCAATTTTTAGGGCATATTGTCAACGAACAAGGTATTCATGTAGATCCCTCCAAGATCAGTGCGATTAAGGATTGGGATACACCTACTACTCCTACTGAAGTTCGTTCTTTTCTTGGTCTGGCGGGTTATTACCGCCACTTCATTGAAAATTTCTCGAAGATTGCAGTTCCTCTAACTGCTCTAACTCAAAAGAACAAGCCATTTGATTGGGGATACAAGCAAGAGGAAGCGTTTCTGACTTTGAAACAGAAACTTTGTGACGCGCCTATCCTAACCTTGCCTGAGGGCAATGATGATTTCGTCATTTATTGCGATGCATCTAAATTAGGTCTTGGCTGCGTCCTAATACAAAGAAACAAAGTCATAGCATACGCATCGAGGCAGTTGAAGATACATGAGAAGAACTACACCACTCATGATCTTGAGTTGGGTGCAGTTGTCTTCGCTCTCAAAATCTAGAGACACTATTTGTATGGTACAAAATGTGTGGTTTTCACTGACCACAAAAGTCTTCAGCATATCTTCAATCAGAAAGAACTCAACATGAGGTAGCGACGTTGGGTTGAACTTCTAAATGACTATGACTGCGAAATTCGCTACCATCCTGGTAAGGTGAATGTCGTAGCCGATGCATTGAGTCGCAAGGAACGTACTAAGCTTCATTGTGTTCGTGTCCAATCTGTTATTCAAACTCAATCCGATATCCAAGCCCGTATTTCTTAGGCTCAACAAGCTTGTGTTTCACAAGGTTTGATGGATAAGGAAATTCCTTATCACATAACTCCTGCTCTAGAACTGAAGGACAATGGATCATATTATTTCATGGACCGCTTGTGGGTTCCAAGCCCATATAATCTACGTAACTTGCTTATGGATGAAGCCCATAAGTCTCGTTATTCTATTCATCCTGGCTCAGATAAGATGTATAAGGATCTTCGTATTCAGTATTGGTGGCCTGGTATGAAGAAAGACATTGCCTTATATGTATCAAAATGCCTTACTTGTCTTAAGGTTAAGGCTGAACATCAGCGTCCTTCGGGTTTATTGGAGCAACCAGAGATCCCAGTTTGGAAATGGGAAAATATTACTATGGATCTCATTACTAAACTCCCGCGCACAAAGAAAGGTCACGATGCCATCTGAGTAGTCGTTGATCGTCTTACCAAGTCAGCACATTTCTTGCCAATCCGTGAGGATTTTTCTGCTGACAAACTTGCTCAAATCTACGTGGATGAAATTGTAGCTCGACACGGTGTTCCTTTGAACATCATTTCTGACAGAGATGCTCGTTTCACTTCGCATTTTTGGAGAACCATGCAATCTGCTATGGGGTCCCAACTTAATTTGAGCACTATCATCCGCAAACGGATGGTCAATCTGAAAGAACAATCCAGACACTGGAGGATATGCTTAGAGCTTGTGTGATCGATTTCGGTGGTAGTTGGGATTCACATCTTCCATTGATTGAATTCTCCTACAACAACAGTTATCACTCCAGCATCAACAAGGCTCCTTTCGAGGCTCTCTATGGTCGAAAATGTCGTTCACCAGTCTGCTGGAATGAGATTGGCGAGGCTCAACTTACTGGACCTGCCCTCATTTTAGAGACAACTGATAAGGTTAAGAAAGTTCGTGATAACCTTCAGACAGCTAGAAGCCGTCAAAAGAGTTACGCGGACCTAAAATGCAAGCCCTTGGATTTTCAAGTCGGTGATCGTGTATTACTTAAGGTCTCACCTTGGAAAGGTGTGATCAGATTCGGAAAGAAAGGAAAACTTGCACCTAGATACGTTGGACCATTCAAGATCGTCGAAAGAATCGGTAAGGTAGCCTACAGACTTGAGTTACCTCCTGAACTTGGAAATGTTCATCCAACCTTTCACGTGTCCAATCTCAAGAGGTGTTTAGCTGATGAGAACCTCCACATACCGCTTAACGAAATTTGTGTTGATAAAACACTGAAATTTGTTGAGAAACCGGTAGAAATCATGGAACGTGAAGTCAAGTGGCTAAAACGCAAGCGCATTCCTTTGGTCAAGGTTCGCTGGGAATCTAAACGTGGACCCGAGTTTACTTGGGAACGCGAAGATCAAATGAAGGCAAAATATCCGCATCTTTTTCCACGAGTTTCCTCTAAAAAAATTTCGGGACGAAATTTCCACAAGTAGGGGAGACTGTAACATTTGTGCTTGTAATCATTGTGAACAGTTCAGTTATCAATAAAACAATGTTATTTGATCCCAATGTTTGTTTGGTTGTGTTTTACATTTTTCATGTTTTGACTTTTGTTCAATTTCAAACTCTACATCGCTTTCTGGAGAATTATACGCAAACTGGTGCGTAAACGTACTCAGTTAATGCGACAAATACTCCGGAACATCAACATATACTCAACATACCTTAAATAACCTTTATATAACTTAGAAATAAGTTTTGAAGGCTTTGGTATGGCAAAACAAGTTAATTCGCTTACAGGGACTAAACTTGACAAACTGTGAAAGTATGCCAATTTGAACTGTAACGAACATTCCGGAACATGTCCATAAGTTAAACATACCATAAATATCCTTTACATAGCTTAGAAATAGGCTTTGAGGGGTTTGGTATGCTAAAACAAACTTTTGGATCATTCAGGGGCTAAAAGTGTCAAAAAGTGCACAAGTTTGCATTTTCGCGCATAACTTACGTTCTGAATACATCCGGACATCCAAAAATTTATGTAAGCATCCTTATATTATACCTTAGTGTTTGGCATGAGAAAAATCCATTCGTCGCGTCATTTGGATCGTCTTTCGCGCTTATGCGCATTTCGTCGTAATTAAGCGAACATCGCGATCGTACGGCCAAACGAACCGACATCCGGCATATTTTTGAGCATGTTTCATGCCCACAATGTTTAGTCATCATTTTAGGGCCTTAAAGTTGGCTTTACAGGCCTTAGAAGTGTCGGAAATGGCTTAAATATGCAACAGGGACCAAAACTGTCATTTCTGAAAGTTGGTTTCAGATCAGAAGTCCCAGGCGGGGCGCGTAAGACTATGTCCAAGTCTTACGCGGGCCACGTCAGCCCTGCAGATGCAGAAATTCGTTTTTTTTTTTTTTTGCTGTTTTTGGCCTTTCAAACACCCCAAAGGGCAATGCCCTTTCACCATCTTTGGGGTTAAGGTCACATTAAGCCACCACAACATCTTGACAAGTGTATGGATGAGATCATGGCACGATATTCAAGAAACGATCCTAACGGCTTTACTTTTCCTATAAATACCCCCCCCCATTTGTGTTAAAACCCACAAAACTGATCAAAGAGCTCTAAGTTGATGCCATTGCTTCATACCTGAGCTCCTGGATCAAGTTTAGCTTTCGGGGACCCTTCGTAAGTGTTCTTTCGTTCTTTTATTCGCTTTCTAGTGCTAAAGTCAAACTTTGTTTGACTTTCTGCGTTGACCAGCCTGTGGTCAACACGAAGTTCATAGGAACTTCATAACGTGAGCGTGATCACGATGGTTATAGTCCATGGCGACTATACCTACTGATTACCACGTTATCTAGGCTCAGTGACGAGTCGTAGTTTCGGCCAAAATGCGCATTCTTGCGTATTTTGTAACTAAACTACTCGTGAGCATCAAAGCCGTTTGTTTTGATGCCAAACTTGTTTTCTAAACTTAGTTAAGCATGTTCTAACATGCTTAGCTCGTCACTTTTAGTATAGTGCTTATATAGGGTCGTAAGGTAAGCGATCTAAACCATCGCTTATACTTTCGAACCCGACCCATTTGGTCGATCATTAGGATCCGACCAAACACATTAGGTGACCATAGCTGTAACCTTCCGAGGTTATACCTTGTGGTCACGATGTTAGGCGTTCTAAACGCGTTCTACGCGAACGACGCGTTAAGGTAGCATAAGCTACCTAAACGGGTCGTAATGGGCCGTAAGCACTTAGGTTAGGTTTCATTTTAGTATGTAGGCTTTGTTAAACCATATTACACGAGTCTCCATACTCGTTTGGTTTACGAACCCGCATACTATCCGATCCTTCCGATTTTGGTTCGGTATATTAATATAGCTACCTATTAGGTACCGTTTGATATTCCGTGATCTCTAGCATTATTTCGTTGTTATACAAGAACTACAAAGCAATCTCAGGTGAGTACATTGAACCCCATCTTTTACTGTTTTCTAAACTGTTTTGGGGTGAAACATATGTGCCTACTTGTTACTTTCATGCTTTCCATGTTTTCACATCATATACCGGCTATGTTCGTTAGTACATTATAGTACATGATTTCATTACATTTCATGCTATGTATGCCCATTGTGTGCGTACTTAGTACATTGTTTTACATTACATTTCTGCTATGTATGTTGACTGAGCATGCTAGTACATTGATTTACATGACATTTTATGCTATGTATGCCCATTGTGTGCGTACTTAGTACATCATTTTACACTACATTTTATGCTATGTATGCCCATTGTGTGCGTACTTAGTACAATTATTCATCACATGCCTACATTTCGGTATGACATTTGGTTTGTTTAACATGGAACAATACATTCATTAACATTAGCTACGCCATTCGTTAGTAGGTAGTGGTACCATAGGAATTGACAACTCCCGTTCCTGAAATCCTGGGTTTGTTTGGATTGGAAGGAATGACCGAATTCGATATACATAACTTAGATAAACCTTTAATTTGTTTAAGGGTTTATCGCCACAGTCTCAAGGCTTGGATGTATGCATTTTCACAATACCGCATAAATGTTTGTATCAGTATAGCATGCATTTGTTCCACAAAACATAACTTTGATTTAAACCATGTTTTACTTCAATACCTTGTTTTTGTGCATTTTACATATGGTTTAGTTGATACAGTTCACTTACCATACATGATACATTTTGGGTACACATTACATGATCTACATTAAACATAAACATTTTAACATTAATACACACATTTGGTGGTTACATTGAACATAGACTTTTCGATATGGTTTACACAATAACACTTAACACTTGATTTATACATGAACAATTTACATGGTGGTTGGTTTGGGTAAATGGTTTGAGTAACGTGGCGTATGTAATATGGTGCAAACATGGTGGATACGCCGCTGGTACTTCCTATATATAAATGCTTGTATAATATTACATATCTTAGCGTTATCTAAATCATTTCTGTTTAGACATATTACGTTTTACACAAATAACATATTCTTCACAAGGCATTATTTTTACAAACAACTTATCTTATACAAATTCATTTTACTAGGTTATACATTTAACCTTACACTTTATTTATACGTATCATCTGAACTTATCGTTTTTCAAACGATTTACAAAACAAAACAATTTACAAGGTTCATGACTGACTGTTATTAAACGTTTTCTTTAAACTCAAGTCATGAATCCCATTTTCACAAAACCTATGTATCTCACAGGCATTTTTATGCTGACGTACCTACTTTCACATGTGTTTTCAGGAGCTATCGTGTAGGATGACAATGGTGACACTAGGGCGGACCTGTGCCTTAGAGACTAAAAATGAAGATAGACTAGTTTAATTATGTTATAAACTCTTTGTTTCCTGTTTGAAGACAGTGTAACACGTTTGTTGATAAATAAAATGTAACTTTAATTTCCATGGTTTATGAAACAATTAATTCTGTCCCAACACTCCCCGGCGTTTCCGCCGCGGTTGCATGTTATACGCGGCCGGGGTGTGGCATAACATGTAAAATTAGTAAATCTTACTTGGAAATTAGATGGACAACAATTCAGGAGCGTTTTGAATGAAATGGCAGCCAGTTAGAATGAGAGGAGAGGGCTTGCTATTTATAGAGGAGAGCTGGTGCCCTTGTTCGAAGCTGGCTGCCTTCGTTTGAAGGGGCCAGTTTGGTGAGGGAAATCTTCGTTTCGCGTGTAGGGTTCTCGTTTGGTGCGTTTTGTTGCGTTAGTTAGTTCAAGTACTTAAAGTATTTTAGCGAGATATCAAGTGTGGTGTTGCGTTGCGTTTCATTGTGATGAATCGAGTTGCGAGAGTTTGCGTTTGAGCGTTTTAAGCGAATAAATGATACATATAACACATCTAACATATAATCACATAAATAACACAAATAATATAAATAAATCCGCGTTTCGAGTTTGCATTTGAGTTTGCATTGCGTTAAGCGTTTAAGTAGTAAGCGTTTAGAATGCAATAAGTAAGCGTTATAAAATGCGTTTAAAACATAGTTTAACCCATAGCGATCATTGAATCTCTGTGTACAATCGTTAACGAATGAGATAACGGTAGCTAAAGGAACAACCAAAAGACGGGTTGTTACACAAACCTCAGGGACGAATACATAAATTTATTCTCAAATTAAACTTTGCATAAACGACCCTCTACTTAAATAGATCTCGATCAGACACCCCTTGAGTTAAACGGTACCACCCTTTTTAGCTAATACTGTTCCTATTCAATACTCCCTTTCAATATTTGCTGTCTTCAAGTTCATTCCTTTGCATAACTTTACTAACTTCACACTCAACAACCCTTTTGTAAACGCATTAGACATTTGCTCGTTGGTATCAACATACTTCATATCAATATCTACATCTAAGACCTTTTTTCTAGATAAAGTGATAACGAACTTCGAAGTGTTTCGATTGTACATGAAACATCGGATTCTTAACAAAATATATAGACGAAAGATTATCACAAAGCACTATAACCTTTTCAATAATTTCTTGTTTTGAATCCTTAAGCAGCAGACACAACCAACTAATCTCTTGAGCAATCACAGCAACCGATCGGTATTCAGCTTCTGTAGTTGAAAACAAAACTGTTGGTTGTCTCTTAACACGCCACGTGACCGCTACCTTCCCTAACATGACCACATAATAAGCACTAGAGCTTCTTGTATCTAAGTCCCTTGTATAATCAGCATCACAATACCTAACTAGCTCAAGTTTCATTTGAACTTTTTCACATATCTCAAGAGTTTTTGTGCAACATCCAATTGGGTCTTACGAGGTTGTTGCACATAACGACTTAACACTCCCACTGAAATGCTATACCCAGGCGAGTAAGCGTTCAATAAATGATCCTTCCTATAATCTTTCAATACATCGTAGGGATATCACACTATTTTCCTTTATTGGCCCCCACCACACATTCACCTCCACAGGCATTGTTAAATCTGGGTACAAGATCGGAGACGAATACAAAGGATATTCACAAATTACTTCCATTAATTTTTGTGAATGAATAAAATTACAAGACTCAGAGGCCTATAAATATCGAAAACAATTTAATCCTACTAGGACTCCTATTTTTACTAATACTTATCTTAAACACTTAGAAACTAATTAAATCTAATATTAAAGATAATTCATATAATAATTAAATACATTTAATTATTATTTTACTCGTTTAGCCCTTCGACTTCAGATCTCCTCCAAATCGCCTGTTGAGATCGTCCATACCTCCCTAGATGATGTTATTTTATCACTTCCTCTCAACATTAACTTCTATAAGTCTCCCTCTCAATCTTTGACTCATTCTGTCTCGATCTACCGCACCATCTTCGGTAAACACATGACCTATATTGATATCTTCAGTGTGTCCCATTAGCGTCCTTGGTTGCAACATCATTAGTGGTAATAACATCACGTTTTCTGATAGTCAAAACGTCATTTCATCCTATAGAGCTTGAGCTACACACGCTTTACCTTCGCCGAAAAAATATGGATTTGATTGGTAGTAACGGACTTTGTGACTCTTTTGACAAGACTTCACGAGGCCCTCGAACGCCTTTTAAGTAGCCATCTAACTATCCTTTAAACCCACTTGAATCAAACATTTGAACTTGACCAATTACAAAACTCGATCAATTGGAAGAAGGGATAACTTGCCAACTGCCTTCAACCGAATTAAATCAATGGGTTCACCAAGATCTGATTGGGATCTTTTACCATTGCCTTTGAACGAGTCTTCTGCTTTTTCACCCTACTACCCCGGCACACGGAGAATTAACTATCCTGGCACACAGTAATGGCACATTATCATTTAAACCTTCAACATTAAACACCGATTTTGGATTACTTCAAATTGATTGATCTGGATAACTGAGAGAGCCTTGATCGATATAACTTTTAACTGAGAGAGCCTTGATTTTTTTAAATAATATTAAAACATTACGGAATGGCACATTTTTTCAAGCACAAACAGGGTACATGAATTCTCAGATACACCTCTGGTAATCAATATAACAATGGATACCTTTATCATTGATTATTATTACTATATTACTATATATTATTACTATATATTACTTAATAGTGATTTTAATATTATAGTAATATATAGTTTTTTAATATTTTTATTATTTTAATATTATAATAATAATTATTTTCATTGTTTTTTACTTTAATCATTTTTTTAATATCAGGTGTTGGGATAAGCTTGGTGTCAACCGGTATTGAATCACTACTGGTATTGAAAATACCGGTACGGTCCTGTTTGGTATCAGTACATGAAGGTAAAAACCAGCACTGATACAGAAAACGCCAAAAGTTGGTGCCGAATTGATATTGGAAATCTTTTGGTTCGGGAAATTCAGTGCTGCTACCCGGTACCATGTGCTCATCCCTGATCACCGTTACCGTACGAACAACGGTATCGTACAACTTTTTTTTGTTGATTTTCTTCAACTTTTAATTTTTTCTTGAGTAAACTGCCATTTTGGTCCCTGAGGTTTGGGCAGTTTTGCCACTTTAGTCCAAATCTCAAACCTTTTGCATCTGGGTCCCTGTGGTTTCAGTTTTGTTGCCATTTTGATCCAAAAGTGAAATCAGCTCAAATTCGTTAAATTAAATCCTGATGTTTTGTCCTTTTCCTCAAGGGTAATTTGGTCATTACAAATTCTTCAAGTTTATAACTTTTAATTTTGACCCCCACTATAGTATTATTGACCAAAACCAAAGACATCCTACTCCCATGATGTTGCATTTGATTCTCAATAGCAATCAGAACACTATTATATCAGAACCCATAAAAGTGATGATTTTCTATTTTGACCCAGATTAGATCCATATCAATCCTGCAAAATTGAGTCTGACTTCACAAATTCATGATCAAATTCAAAGCATTTCCATAATCATGATCTTCGACTTGGATTCCTGCTGTAGAAACATTGACCAATTTCAAAGCTTTGGACTTCCATTGCCTCATCTGAGTTTTATTCATCTAATTGTAATTAAACTCATTGACTTTGAATTTGCAATAACTTCATTAACCTGATAACATGCATCCTCTGACCTTTTATAACCCCCATCCCAAACCAAAGCTCCCAATGACCTCGATAAACCAGTACAGGTTTGACTCAAAAGGAGTAAAAAAAGATGACACTTTTTATTTTCAATGTTGACCTGAACCAAACCCATCAACATGAATCCTTCAAAAACCCCATCGGCTGCAGCGTTTTAACCCCATCCTATTTCCCAACGGATCTGCAATTTCACAGATCTGATTCAAACGCTTGAAAGGGTTTCAATGGCTGGTTTCAATGGCTGTTGAAATCGGGCGAAGGGGAACTATAACGATGGACAGTAGTGGTGGGTTTCAATCGATATAGATCGTTGTAGAGAGAAGAGAACGAGAGAAGAACATACCTGACGGAGATAATGAATGAGGGTGGTGAAGTGTTTCAGATGTGTGCGGCGAGGGTTGGTGGTGTGTGGTGGTTCCCGAATGGAGATGTTGACGAACGATGGGTGAAGGGGTGACAAGTGAGGCGAGCGGCAGTGGTTCAGCTAGGGTGATGCGGCAAAGCTGATGGTGTTATTAGGGTTGTTGATTCAGAGGTGAAGATGGAAGATGAGGATGGTGTTTGGTGATGGAGGTGTTATTTAGTTTAATTATTTTAATTAATAATAGGTTATGATAAAATCATAATGACTAATTTACCCATGAGGAAAATGAAAAAACATCATGATTAAATTTGAGGAATATGAGCTGATTTATTTTTGGACCAAAATGGTAACAAAACTGAAACCACAAGGACCCAGATGCAAAAGGTTTGAGATTTGGAGTAAAGTGGCAAAACTGCCCAAACCTCAGGGACCAAAATGGCAGTTTACTCTTTTTTTCTTTTTTTATTTTCAGGGTAATGATACCGAAAATACCGGTTACGGTACCGGTATATGAAGGTAAAAAAGGTAGTGAACCGGTACCAGGAACGCCAAAAGTCGGTACCGAATTGGTACTTAATATCTATCGGTTCGGCAAATTTGGTACCGGTACCCAAAACAATTTGTTCATCTCTGACCACGGGTTTCATACGAACAACATCGTTACCATACAACTTTTTTGGTTTATTTTCTTTTGGTTATTTTTTAGTGCTTTTTTCTACATTTTCTTTTTATTCTTGTCAGTAATTCCATTCGCAACACCCTCATAGTGAGTTCAAAACACATGTAAACACAAACTAAATAACAAAAGAAATTCATCGCAACTTCTTTAAACCTAGTTATGTTGATAACCGTAATTTAAGCACCTTTGTATTTGCCTTCTCACAAGTCTAACTTTTAGGAGACTATATAAAGATTTTGTAATTCTAATCAATTGAATATCTTAGTTTGTTTATTCAACAAGTAATTATTAAAATATATAAGTTAGGGGGTGATAAAGTAGGCAAACGAGACCCACATGAGTAACTTTGACTCTTGGGTTGGGTCGATTTATAAAAAAAAAAAAATAAGTATTTGTTTATTTTTATAAATAATCAGTACATTATAAAAACAACAATCTTAACTTTTTTTTTAAGTATAGATGCATTATAAAAACAGAGAAAGGTTATCGCATAAGAGGAAAAAATGTAGGAAGTGTAGTAGAGAAATTTTGCTCTTAATTTTTAAGATTAATGGTTAAGATTAAGTGGTCCCAAATATAAAATTTAAATAACTAAAAACAAGAAAAACAAGGGGGAAAAAGGCAAAACAGGAAACCCAATATTGTTGACTTATAAACCCACCATCCTCTTGATTTTCAACTATTATAATTTTTTCATACGCTAATATTTTTTATAAAAATTACACCGTATTAACGAGCATTTCATTCTTTTTAATTCGAGCAGTCTATTGTTATAGTTTACTTTAAAAAAAATTGAAGAATTTTCAATTTCTATTGCGTGATTTTGAATACCCAGTAAGTGACTATGTGATTTTGAATACTCATTTAGTGACTACGTGATTTTGAATACTCACTTAGTGATTACGTGATTTCATTATAGTATTTATGTGAAACCCTACTGAGTGATTACATAATTACGCAAAAGCAAAACATGTAATACATAATATTTAATATGAAATACCTAATATTTCAGGTATAATCAGCGGCGCAACATAGTGGGGGCGGGAGGGGGCGGCAGACCCCCCGAACTTCTCTTAGTAGTGGAGAGTATGTAGTTTTCGTATAGAAATTTTTTGGTATATAAGTTTTCGACCCTCTAGTCGAAAATCTCAAGCTTCGCCACTGGGTATAATCACGTATTAAGGATAAATTATATACAAAACTTAGCCGAATCAACCTATAATAACAACATAATGTTGTATATTCTATTCTATTCTATATAATAACAAAACATGAAGGGTCTTAGGAACAGTGAACTAACTGGACAAGTTTGGGTTGTTATTTACGACATTGCCACATGCTTCCATCAAAGCCGCACCGCCATAAATATGACCACCAGGGATACTCAGAGAGAAAGAGTTAGACATGAGTGAGTGAAAAGGGAGGGCCGGGCACGGTTGTTCTACAGCGGCGCCACGGAAGCAAC